>NW_024080680.1:2399819-2826162 GCF_003009895.1 Hyaena hyaena
CCCCCGCTCTCCTCTCCTCTCCCCTTCCCCAGCTCTCCTCTCCTCTCCCCTTCCCCTGCTCTCCTCTCCTCTCCCTTTCTCCTTCCTTCTCCTCTCTCCCTCCCTCCTTTCTCCCTCCCTCCCCTCCCCCTCTGTCCCCTCCCTTCTGGATCTCTTTCTCTCTGTATGCAACTTTGATCTCCTTCCTATCCTCTCTGCCTTTAAGCCTCTTTTCCTCTCCCCTCCTTCAGTCTGTATGTTTCCTTTTGTCTCTTTCTCCTTCTCTCCTATTTTCTTCCTCCTGCGGTGAATCTGCAGCTGTGAATTCAGTTGTGCAAGAGCTGCCTTGTGTCTCTGTATTCTCCCAGACAAGCTAAGCCTGAGTCCAGGACCCAGGCCGGTGGTGGGGGGGGGTGGGACTGGCTGGGCCCTCTCAGCCCGTGAGCTCGTGAGCTCGAGTTGGTGGCGCCACCCCACCGCCTTCCCACAGGGTCTGCCCACAGAACAGACCACAGGCCCCTCCGGCCTCTCCCCACACTTCAGCCCCTTGAGGCCTCCCAGAGCTGCTGCTCCGCCTGAGGCCTGCTGGGGCTGGAGTGAGTTCAGAGCCAGGGGCCAGCCTTCTTAGGGCTCGGGCTCACCTCATGTCCATTGTCATCTGGCCCACCCAGCCGCCTCCCTGGCGGTGCCCTGAACATCTTCAGACTCTGTGCCCTTCCTAGGAAATCATTCCGCTTGATCCCGCCCTGGAGACCCAGCCTAATCTAGATTTCACAGCAGCCCGGGAGAGGCTGTCGCCAAGTGCTGCGGGAACCCCAAAGGGCCTGGCGACCTCCCGGGGCCTGCTGCGAACCAGAAGCAGCCGCACACAGCTCCCTCTCCTGCTTCCTTCCCAGCAGCAAACACAACACACACACACACACACACACACACACACACACACACACACGCACACGCACACACACACACGCACACACACAGGCTAAGGTCTCAGTTGAACAGCCCCCTCAGCCTTCCTTCTCTGTGCTCCCAAGTCCCCTTGACCTCTTTAGAGCAGTGCCCCCGCTTCTGGGCTCTCGTGACAGCCTCCCCTCGGAGAATCTTCAGGTTTAAAGATACTGTAAGCTTCTTGGAAGATTGCCAGGGCCTGAGGGGGAGCGGTGCCTCTTTGCCCCAGTCATACCCCGCACCCCCTGCTGACTCCCAGCCTCAGTCCCTCCTGCTGTCCCCTGATAAGGTCGACATCTGTTCATCTAGGACTGGGGACCAATGGGGTGCGAACGGGGGGGGGGGGGGGGGGGGGGGGGGGGGGGGGGGGGGGGGGGGGGGGGGGAAGGAGGCCCCGGGAGTCAGAGGGGAGCTGGGGGCCAGGGACACTAGAAGAACTCTAGTTTGGTCGAAGAATTTGACTGGGAAGGGAATGGAGGGGAAGACTTGGGGAGACACAAAGAAGGCTTTTAACGGTGGGGGGTGGGTTGGTGATGGTGGGAGAGAATCTTCTGGCTTGTAGTGCTGCTACCTGGGGCGCCTTGCTTTCCTAACAGGAATCTTCCCAGGACCCCACCTGCCGGCTCCTTGGTGGGGGGAGGGGACATCTTACTGTAGAAACCTTCCCTTTCACAGTAAGGACCACCCTCCCCTGCGAGGGCCTCCCAGACCACCCTCTATCCCCACTCCGTACCCCCCCATCCCCCATACCCCCACCCCAGCAGCTCTGTTGAGGCCTTTCTTTATTTGGACTCGCACTTGGCAGTGAGGACACTTTTGAGGGGCCCGCAGGGTGGAAGTCAGCCGCAGAGGCCCTTCATTCCTAGACCTGAGGGGGCTTTGCAAAGAGAGTGCCTTTCCCGCTGAGCACCAACCCCCCATTTTCCTCACTTCCAGGCTCCTGGGGGGAGGGCTGGGCCGCTTGAAATGCTCTCAGAGGAACCCTGCTGGGGTGACACGAATCAGAAGAAAAAGGCAGATGGCTCCCCACTGCCCTTGGGACGACATCCACACGGCCTGCCTGCCAGCCTCCTCTTCTGCCTGTGCCAGCTTGTGCCCTGGCCCCACACAGCCCGTTCCAGCCCGTTCCAGTCTTCTGTCTTTAGAGCAGGTCTCCAGGCACCCAGGCCACCCCTCCAGGGAGAACACCCTTGCCTCCTTGGCTAACTCCCATGCGCGTCAGATGCCACTTCCTTCAGGAAGCCTTCCCAGAATGCCTCAGGGGAGAGGCCGCAGAACCTAATTAGAGTTCAGACACACGTGGCTTAGATATCCACTCCCTCACTGTGTCCTTTGCCTAGGGCTGCAGGAACACAATACCACACGCTTGGTGTCTCAGACAACTGAAATATACTGTCACCTGGTTCTGGAGGCTGGAAGTCTGAAATCAAGGTGTCAGCATGGCTGACTCTGGCTGAGGGCTGTGAGGGAGACTCTAGGCTTTTCTCCAAGGTGGCGGCAGCCTTGAGTGCCCCTTGGCTTGTACAAGGCATTCTCCGTGTGCATGGTCATTTCCTTGTGTGATTCCTCTGTGCCCATAGTTCCTTTGTCTTTTTAATGTTTACTTATTTATTTTGAAAGAGAGAGAAAGCAGAGGCACTTGTGAGCAAGCGAGGGAGAGGGAGGGGCAGAGAGGGAGGGAGAGAGAGGACCCCAAGCAGGCTCCACTGACAGTGTGGCTCGATCCCACCAACTGTGAGCTCATGACCTGAGCCGAAATCAAGAGTCAGAAGCTTAACCAACTGAGCCACCCAAACACCCCCGCATTTCCTTTTTAAAAAAAATAAGAAGGACACAAGTCATATTGTCTAGGACCTACCCTCATGACCTCCGCTTGATTTGATTACCTCTACAAAAACCCTGCCTCCAAATGCTATCACATTTTGCAGTAATGGAAGTTAGACTTCAACTCCTCTTTTTGGGGCGACACAGTTCAGCCCATAGCATTTGCTTTGTGACCTCAAGTGTGAGGCCACATTTCCCTGGGCCCTGTTTTCCTCACCTGTTAAATGAGGATTGTGAACAGGAGAAGGGTCCCAGGATGCTGGGGCTTTGGTTCGAGGCTTAGTTCCACCAACCAGCGGTGTGACCTCAGGCGTGTCCCCTAACCTCTCTGATCTGTTAACTTCTGCTGTAAACAAAGCATGCCCATGCTTCGTGACTTCAGACCACAGCCATCATATATTTTGCTCATAAATCTGCGATTTGGGCAGGGCTCGGTGGGGAGAGCTTTTCTCAGTTCCACATGACAAAAGCTGGCTGGGGCTGGAGGGCGTCCTTCCGAGATGACTCAGTCTCATGGCTAGCAAGAGGGTGCTGGCTGTTGGCTGGGGGCTCAACCAGGGGTGCAGCTTAGATAGTTGGGTTCTTCTCCACAGGAGTCTGTCCATGGGGCTCTTTGGGCTTCCTCACAGCATGGTGGCTGGTTGCTAAGAGCAAGTGCCCCAAAAGAGCCAGGGGCAGGTGCATTGTCTTTTCTGACCCGGCCTTGGGAGTCACAGCCTGCCCAGATGCTAGAGCCGGGGACGTAGAGTCTAGTTCTTGATGGGACAAGTGTCCAAGTCACATTGTAGGAAGCACATACAAAACAGAGATCCTGTTGTGATCATATTTGAAAAGTATGATTTGCCACACTTTTTATTGCCCTGCCGATCAAGGGTCGCTGCTTAGGCAGATAATGAACTGAGGCTTTTGTACATAGTATCTCGTTTAATCTTCACAACAACCCCTTCCTGCTGATGCTATTATCGTCTCGTTTCGGGAATGATGAAATTGAGGTTCATAGAGGTGACTTGCCCAAGGTCATCTACCCAGACAGCAGCAGAGTCAGAATCTCCCGGCCTCCAGAGCCTTCGACAACTCGGGCAGACACTACCAGTCAGTCACTGCTGCCGCAAAGCTCCACCTCCCGCCCTCCCCTTCCCCCACTGGATGCACCCCGCCCCCACCCCCACTTGGGAGCTTACCCGTGTTGTTGGCCTTGTGAATTCTACCTTTTGTGCCACAGTCTTTTCTCATGAAAGTGGGGCCAGCTGGTGATGGAGTGGGGCGCGTGTAACGCTCTGACCCAGCCTTACCCATGGCACTGTGTGGCTCAAAGGGGGTCCTGGGGACTGAGAACACTGTTTCCATGAAATAAACATCTGTGGTTCAGCCCACTGCTTCCCAGGCACTTCTGGGAGCACAGCTGGGAATGGCCTCCCCCCAACAAGTACACCTGTTTCTTTAGAGGCAGCGAGGGGGGCCCAGTCCTGATTCTGGTGGTCCAGTCATCGGGCCGTAATCACAGCACGGAGACCTTCCTTCACCAGCACCCCATCGTGGACATGAGGAGTCTGGGGCACAGAGAGGTGAATGGACTTGCCTGAGGTCACAGAGCGTGCAAAGGGAGGGGCAGGGAGCCCATTCTCGGGCCTGAGTCCTTTTGGGCTGTGCTTCTCCACGTGTGGCCTGTGAGCAGTGGCTGGAAGTGATCCGGGCCACCTGGAGGGAGCCTGGTGGGCGGCGGGGCGCGTGGGCAGTTGCCTGGCGTGGCGGTTAGGTCAGGGTTCCGCGGACTTTAAAGTCCCACACGCCTTGCTGGCATCCTGGTGTTGCCGGGGTCACCTTGGAAAAACATTTGACCTCCCTGCGGGTTCAATTCCCTGTCTGAGAAAGGAGGCTAAAAATAGCCGGTTTACTGGGTCATTGTGGATATGAAAGGGGAGAATGCCCGTGCAGGCCTTTGCATGGGCCCTGGCAAGCGGTAACCTTTTCTGCTTTTCTTTCTTTTTTTTTTTTTTAATGTTTTATTTATTTCTAGGAGAGAGAGAGAGACAGCGTGAGCAGGGGAGAGTCAGAGAGAGAGGGAGTCACAGACTGAAACAGGCTCCAGGCTCTGAGCTGGCAGTCAGCACAGAGCCCGACGTGGGGCTCGAACCCACGAACCGCGAGATCATGACCTAAGCGAAAGTCGGATGCTTAACCGACTAAGCCATCCAGGCGCCCCTATTTATTTATTTTGAGAGAGAGAGAGAGAGAGAGAGAGAGAGAGAATGAGTGGGGGAGGGGCAGAGAGAGAGAGAGGGCTAGAGAGAGAATCCCAAGCAGGCCTCACACTGTCAGCAATGATCCTGGTGGTGGGGCTCGAAGTCACCAACCCTGAGATCATGACCTGAGCCGAAATCAGACACTTAACTCACTGAGCCTCCCAGGCGCCCCTCAAGGGAACTTTTAATGCTCATTGAATGGCAGAAATTGTGTAGAATGAATGAATGAATGAATGTCTTCTGTGGTGAGGCCAGTTCCCTCAGCAGCAGACTCTGAGGTAAAGGTTCGAGAAGACTCCAGGAAACACTGGCAGAGTGGTAGGGAAGTCAGAGAGGGAAGGGAGGGCAGCCAGCATAGGGTGAGGTAATGAGCAGACTGTTGCCACGGGCAACCGGCCTCAGTGCCAGTGAGTCCCAGGGGAGACCGTGTGGAACCTTAGAATTGTCCCACTTGAGGTGCAAGGCATTTGATCCCTACCTCCCCACTGTCTTTGCTTGAGGCTGCTCCTGGGGGACACGAACGGCACGCTCTCTGTGCGGCCAAGCTTGCTCCTGACACCAGCGGTCCCCGCGGGCTAGGGTCACAGGCGCTTGCCTAGGAAGCCTTTGGATGTCTGCAGAAGTCAGGGCCGCAGGGACGTAAGTGAGGCAGCGCTTGACTCAACTTGGGCTCCCCGATCCTGGAAGTCTTTCAGAGGCAAATAGGATTCTCTGTGCGGTAAAGTCCCCGGGTGGCCCTCCCGTCCACTCTGAAGACCACGTGTTTGCTTCCTCCACTGGCACCTTCTCCAGCTTTTTCTCCTCCATGCTCTCTAGCAGGACTTCCCGCCGGAGGCCCCAAACAGTTGGAGCTGGCTGCCAAGTTGGTGTGCTGGTCTGGGTAGAGCTGGTTGGCGTGAGGACAATTAAGACAGGTTTTGGCCACGGGGAGATTCTCTCTGTGTGTGTCTGGGTGTACGGCCACGTGACCCCACGTCAGGCTCTGACTCCTCTGGAAGAAGGGATGCAGTGGGAACTGAGGCCCCCCTTCCTGTGAGCTGTGGGGAGCCCCTCCTCCAGGCAATGAAACAAGAGAGCAACTATAATTGTCTCCACTTTACAGATGAGGAAACTGAGGCTCAGAAAGGAGAAGCAGATTCCCAGGGACACATGGCCGGCAAGAGGTTGAGCCGGGACTGGAATGCCCGTCTGGGTGACTCTGGAGTCTGAATCTTCTCCACGAACACAATAAAAAGAAAGTCCTCCTTTACCCTGAATCGGAGGAAGAAAGATCCACTGAGAAACTTTCTGGTGTGCAGATCAGAGGGGCATGCGAAGGGGCAGAATTCTCTAGTAGGACGGGCGGTGTCATTTGCTAGACCTGGTGCAAGATGGAAATACAGAGCCCCTTGTTTAAGAATGGTTGAGAATGTGGGGCGCCTGGGTGGCTTAGTCGGTTAAGCGTCCGACTTTCGCTTAGGTCATGATCTCGCGGTTCGTGGGTTCGAACCCCGCGTCGAGCTCTGTGCTGCCAGCTCAGAGCCTGGAGCCTGTCTCAGAGTCTGTGTCTCCCTCTCTCTCTGATCCTCCCCTGCTCACGCTGTCTCTCTCTCTCCTAGAAATAAATAAAAATATTAAAAAAAAAAAAAAGAATGGTTGAGAATGTCAAGGCAGTAACAGCGCTTATGAAACTGCCCCCAGGGTCCTTCGAAGGGTGGGCCCTGTATGACTGCCTCGATGGCACACCCTTGACCTTGGCCCTCTTCCCCTTCTTCCGACAGTGAGCGGGTACAGCTAGGGTTCCCAAAGGCGGGGTAGGGAAGGGGCAAGCTCCAGCGTCAGGTGGCCTGAGTTCCAATCCCGGATTCCCAGCTTCCTAACTGCTGACCTCAAGCAACCGTGTCAAGCCCTCTGAGCCCGTTTCCTCATCTGCAAAATGGGATGTGGTTCTTCTCTCTAGGAGTATTGCAGGCAGAAATAAAAAGTGGAGCGCAATGCCTGGCTCCTAGCGCGAACGGGTTCGTCCCTCTCCCCCCCCCCCGCAGGGCATAGCCCCCCTCCCCCCCCCCCGGGAAATGCCCAGTCCCAGCTGTCATCACCTCTGTGCTGCTCAGCCCTGGCTAAAATCCTCCCTGCTCTGGCAGCCCCTCCTCCCCTCCCCCTCCCCCAGGCTTTTAATGAGTTTAGTATTTTCATCAAATCTTTCTTCCTACAACCCAGGGCTGGGGGAGGCTAAAAATAGCTCCCTGAGTCACATGACAGCTCCAAATGCAGAGGCTCCCAGCAAAGGTACAAGTGCGACTCCTTGTTTCCTAGGAAATGAGAGTCATTGTGAGGCCTGACGCCAGGCCGGGGAGGCTCGCAAAGGCACATTGTTGCTGGCGACATCCCTGCGTGCCACAGGCAGAGGGTAGGGGCGTGGGGGAGGCAGAGCCCCCGGAACTGGCTGAATCCTAGCCTGGTGCCCTCAGGGCTGAGCCAGAAGCTGTCCTTTGCCTTCAGGAGTGGAAATCCCGAAGTCCCGGAGGCAAGAGCTTCCTCACACCTGGACGGGGGTTTCACACAGAGCTGGCTGGTGGGTGGGTTTGGGGGGGGACAAGTGGGTCTCCTCTATTACATACACTCCCTGCCCCTCAGTCCCCTTGCCAGCAGCTTGCAACTAGTGGTATTTTATTGTTCGGGGCGGGGCGGGGCTCAGTCTGAAGGGCACGTGACTTTTGATCTTGGGGTCATAAGTTCGAGCCCCACGTTGGGCGCAGAGATTACTAAAATATATATATATATATATATATATACTTTAAGAAAAAGGTGTGTAATTGTTTGGGAAGGAAAGCAAATCCGTTGACAAACGCTCTTCCAGGGAAACCTGGCCAGGCTCTTCCCTACCTTCTCCCCCTGCCACCAATATGAGATAACCCCCCCCCCCCCCCCCCCGATCAGTCCCACGGGCATCAACCGTCCCCTGAAGGGCTGGTGAACACTCTGGACTCTGGGCCTCCGCCCCGGAGTGTGCCCTCCAGTAGGCCTGGAGTCTAGCCCAGGAACCTGCATTCCCAGTTTCCACTTACTGTTGACGCTGTGCTCCAGGGAACAGACTTGGAGAACCGTGTCCTAGATTCTGTGGTTCGTATTTTTCCCAGCCCTTCCTGCCCTTCCTTGCCTTCCCTCACCACTTCCTGCACCAACCCTGCATCACAATGAGTCCCCAGTGCCCTGGCTCTTCACTGACAAGAATTTCTGGCCTCTGGGCCTCCTCAGCTTTGGGTCTGGCTGCCTGAAGCGCCCTCCCACCCCCCCACCCCCCACTTCTCACTGATGGGCTTTAAGTAGTAAGAGCGACTACTTATTGATCATTAGACGTTTATGCCTCCCTCTTCACGATTCTCCGTGCTCAGCGCTGTTAGTCTACCAGCTCATTGATAGGATCTCAGTTTCTCCATTCTCTGGTGAGAAGCTGACGACCCCAAGTCCCAGAGCCAGAAGACAGAGCTGGGATTCCAGATGGCCTGAGTTTCAAGCCCATAGTGGGCTCACAGCTCACATGACTCCCTCAGGAAACCTCCTCTAAATCTTCCACGCTAGATCTTGCACCCCTTCTTGGAGACCCCCTCCATGTGTGGCTTCATCAGTGTGGTGACAGTCTTGCAGAACAGTTGTCTGCTGAGGAGTCTGTCTTCTTGCCAGAACTCTCTGTTGCTGGAAGATATGGGCTTTGTCCTAATCAGCACCGTACCCCCAAATGACTGGAACAGGCACTGGCATTAGTAAGTGCTCAATAAATGCTCGCTTGTTTGCTGACTGACTGAATAGTGGTTGCTAACGTGTGTTGATGGTCGCTGCCTCATTCCTATTAAATGAGTGTGTAAACAGTAGGTGCTCATTGCTGACTAAATGAATGAGGTGTTAAGTTCATCTCATGGGAATGAGATTGGGTTGGAGGTGGTTGGGTTGGAGGGAATGGGTTGGGTTGGAGATGGCGGGAGGTTGGAACGGGTGAATAGGTAGACTGGTGTATAGGTGGGTGGCTGGGTGAACAGTGAAAGGATGTGGGGGTGAGCCCATGGATGAGAGCACGGCTACGTTGGTGTATGGACAGATGAAGAGATGAAAAAATGGGTGTGTAGGTTGGCAGGTGGATGGACAGATAAGCAGGTTGGTGGTTGGATGGGTGGGAGGCAAGGCCCTGATTTTGGTATCGTTAGCAGGGGACACTCTCTGTGCAATTCCACTCATGCCAGAGCGATGACACAGCGTGAGCGATTCACAGAGCTCCAGGGCCCGTGAAGTCTGCAGCCGGCAGGGAGGGCCCAGGGGCCTCTGGGCCATGACTCGGAAAGGCAGATGGATGTTGCATCACAAGCGTTGCAAGGAGACTGTGGAACTGCTTTAAATGTCAGGATGTCGCCCAGCTGTGAGATGGGGGCTTGACGTTTGTCATGTTCCTGAAGCACTTGTTTTAATGACTAATTATTTTCGCTCTTCTGACATGGCTCCTTGGGAGGGGAGCGCGAAGCTTGGCTGGGAGCCGCAGATCTGTGCTCCACAATTGAATTCACTAATAAGCCAGCGTAAATTAACCCCTACCTGCCGGGGGCGGGAGCAGACTGTGGAAGGCTCAGGTCCCAGGCCCGGCCAGGTGCTGCTTAGTGGGGAGCCCCTTCTGGGCTGGCGGGTACCCACCAAAGATCCAGAACATCTAAGCTGAAACCCTGGTGGATGTCTGAAGATCTGGGAAAAGGCAGGTTGTTGGCTTGAAAGTTATTTGAGTTGGAGCTCAATGAAATGATCAATCAGGTGTGTAAAAACACAGTACTCAGGGGGCGCCTGGGTGGCTCAGTCGGTTAAGTGTCCGACTTCGGCTCGGGTCGTGATCTCATGGTTTGTGGGTTCGAGCCCCATATTGGGCTCTGCGCTCACAGCTCGGAGCCTGGAGCCTGCTTCGGATTCTGTGTTTCCTCCTCTCTCTATCCCTCCCCCATTTGTGCTGTGTCTCACTCTGTCTCTCAAAAATAAATGAATGTAAAAAAAGTCGTAAAAAACCCCACAGTACTCAGTATATATGGGACGTTGCATAAATGCTTCACCTGAATTTTTCATCCTTTGAGGCAGACTGTTCTTATCGTAATCTTCCCCATTTTACAGACAAGGAAACTGAGGGCCAGGGGTGGTTATAGTGGTTTCGAAATGTGCCTGCAAATTCTTCCCTCCCATCAAGATGTGGAGTCTAATTCCCTTCCCCTCAGGTGTAGGCTGGGATTAGCATCCCAGTTCTGAGAAATAGAATAGAATAGAATAGAATAGAATAGAATAGAATAGAATAGAATAAAATAGAGATGACCCAGTGACTTTCAAGTCTAGATCATGATGCTGGGGCAGCTTGCCCGTGGCTCTGTCTCCTTTGGAGCCATACCATGCACATTTGGAGCCCTGTACCCCCATTAAAGAATTTGGGGAGACTTGAAGCCACCATGCTGGAGAGGTTTCAGAGAGCTCCCAATTGCTCCAGCCACTCAGGAGCTTGAGCCTCCCTAGCACTGGCAGCAGACACATGGGTGGGGAAGTCTTGGAGCTGACCATGGCCCTGGCCCTGCCTGACTCTGGCTGCCCCAGCAACTCTGGGAGCAGGGAGCTGGGGATGGTGAGGGGGTAGGGGAGAGGGAGGTAGGGAGAGAGCGGGGTGGGCAGAGAACTGCCCTGCTGAGCCCAGCCCCCCCAGAACATGCGCGATAATGAAATGACAGATGTGAAGTTCACGGTGGTTTGTTATGCAGCCATAATGGGAGCAATGGTGAAATCACCTCTCCCGTGTCACGTAACTAGGGTGTGGCAGGACCAGCATGTAAGCCACACAGGCCGGCTTCAGAGCCCCAGGCTTAAGCAGTGAGGTGCTCCAGTCCCACCTTTATAGTCTTTACTTAATCCACCCAGTGCATGGACTGGAGCGGCATGGGTCCCAACCTTGTGGGCTTGCAGGGGGATTAAATTAAATAATTCTAGTAAAGCATTGGGTTCAGTGGCTAGCACGTAATAAATTCACCATCTTAGTTAATGGCAACCACGTACTTGTATACTTAGCCATAAATCGTGCCCTTCTCTTCACATTGCTCTTGCTCTCACATCCCGATGCTGGCATGTCTGCAGATCCATTTGGTGCTACTCCCTTTCGATCCAGAAAGCCCCCACTTCTCCGGCGCTCCCTCCACTCTACTACTCCGTGCCAGCCCACCGTCTCCTGCTTGCCTCCCTGGAGCAGCCCCGGGTCCTTGGGCTTCTGCTCAACACTGCAACCAGAGAAATCCCCGTAAAACCTGTCCGTTCAGTTTCTCGCATTGCCTCAGACCTTCTGAGAACAGCCCATTTCTTTCAGCTTAGAAAACGACGTCCTTCCAATGGCCTTCAAGGTTCCACAGGATCTCCCCATCTAATACCTCCTGGGTTCATCTCCTACAACACTCACCAGGCCCGATTTACTCACTCCGGCCACGTGAGCTCCCTGCAGTTCCTAGACAAAGCCACTCTGGCACATCCTGCCTCGAGGCTTTGCATCTGCTGTTCCCTCTGCCTGAGTTGCTTTGTCGGCTGATATCCACGCGGCTCACATCTCCACCTGTTCTAGGTCGTGGCTGAAACGCTGCCTGCTTACTGAGGTCTCTAGTCACTGCCTGTGTAAAATGACACCCCCCTTGGCTACTCTCCTTCCCCTTTCCATTTCTCTTCGTGACACCTACCGCCATCTTACACATGAATATCTTTCGTCACTCATTTTTTTAAACTGTCTCCGTCCACTAGAATGTAAGCACATGAGGACAGATTTTTGCCTGTTTTGATTACTGCTCCTGGGATAGTGCCTGGCACATAGTAGGTTGTTCAGTGCATACTTGCTGAATGAACAAGCGGATGAATGAATGAATGGATGTCAGTTGGCTGTTAGCAAGGAGGCCAGGCAGGAAGCTATTGAGCTACTCGAGGTAAGAACAGACTGTGCAGCTGAGGTCGAGGGGCAGTGTCCCTAAGAGAGAGACGGGCTGTAGAGTGAGACCATGGCTCCTGGTGTTCTGGCCCATGCACGGGGCTCCCATCGCTGGCGACTTGGTGGGGGGCATGCCTGTGGAGGAAGAGAAGATGGCGTATATGTATGGGATACAGCAGAGGTGCTGCTGGATGTTCAAGTGAGGTCTAGGCTAGTGACAGAAGTGAGGACATGAGGGGTGATGGTGCAGCATGGAAGAGTCCTGGGAACCCCCAGAGAACAGTGAGAATAGGGCCCTTAGGGGGGCGGATGGTGGGAACACGGTCCCTCACTCTAATGCCTATGGAAGTCGGGCAGGAGCGTTAGGGAGCAGTGAGGCCTGAGGCAAGTGCAAGTGCCTGTTTCACTTCTGGAAGAAGACACAGCCTCTCTCTGCTTCCATTGGCTTATTGCCATGTGGAGAGATAGGTCTGGGCTTGTAAGAGCTTCTGGTTGTTGAAGGAAGCCAGAAATCTGGGTTTTTATGTGAAATTTCTTGTTTTTTTGAGACCATTTATTCAAGCTTTGCCATAAGGGCTGTATGGGCCAAATAATCCACATCCATGAGCTGGATTCAGCCCAAGGCCAATCAGTTGACCGCCTCTGGGGTAAGACCGTGAGGGAAAGGTCTGGGGGCAGGACCCTGGGAGAGTGGGGCCGTAGGCGATGGTTTCTGGCCAAAGGCACAGAAGGTAGGCATTCTAAGCAGCTGGTGTGTTGCAGTGCTGAGCATCCTGGGGAGGAGTGGGGGCCTGGGGCTGGAAACGTGATCTTCGGGGTGGGGTGGGGGTCACATGAGGGTTTTCACAGAGCAAGGCCGTGCGATGATACTGGCAGAAGCCCGACTTCTGTGGCTATGGGATCCATCCTTCTCGTTCCACAGGTGGCCACCTTCCTCACACGCAACAATAAAGGGGAGATGGGTGGAATGTCTTTGCTTCAGACGGGGTTGCCCCCAGCAACAGCGAGCGGGGCCAGGACGCACCAGCCGGTGTGAGGTCAGTTCCCCCAGGTCCCTTGGAAGGAGACTGAACCGCACCCTCTTGGGGTGTTAGGAATCAGAGACATTCTGAAATTGCTAATGGTGTCCAGAGCACAACGGTGAGGTTCACCACTCCTACGGGCAACGCCTGTACCAAACACACAGCCCTGGGGGTGCCCTTCAGTCACTGCACTTGCACATGGCTGTGAAGCTTGGAGCAGCGTCACCCTGCGGAACCCTCCACGTCCTTGCCAGCCTTCTCCTTCTGGGCCGCTCAGTAAGGTAACCGCCAGCCACAGGGGGCTGTTGCACACGTGGTGTGTGTTCAGTGGGACTGAGCAGCTGGATCTTTTATTTCACTTAAAATAATTTAAATTTAAGTAGCCTGATGGGGCTAGCGTCCGCCATATTGGACATGGCAGGTCTAGAGGTTTGGAAGAAGCTGTGGTGATCACAGAGACAACACTCCCTCCCCTCTTTCTCATCTCTCTCCAAAAGGTGGGAATGCCGGGGCGCCTGGGTGGCTCAGTCGGTTAAGTGTCCCACTCTGGATTTCGGCTCAGGCCATGATCTCAGATGTTCATGAGTTGGAGCCCCGCCCTGGGCTCCGCCCTGGCAATATGGAGCCTGCTTGGGATTCTCTCTCTCTCTCTCTCTCTCTCTATCCCTCCACAGCTCTCTCCCTCTCTCAAAATAAATAAACTTTAAAAAAAATGGTTGGCAGGGCGGGGTGGGGGTGGGGAATGCCAGTGGGGAACGGGGTTTCCTTGTGGGCAGGCTCTCTCACGTGGGTGTGGCTTCCTCCTCTCCAGGGCTGGAGAGCCACTGAACGCTCAGCCCACCTCCTCAGGGCCTGTGTGACACACTCGGCTCTTTGCCACTCCTCTGGGGCATCTCTGAAACTCTGATCCCCTCGGGACCAGCAGACAGCAGGACGTGAGGCCAGGGCTCAGCAGGCTGCAGTCGCCCACGTGGGTCGTGGGCATACACCTCATGCTTCATTTACGATCCAAGGCCTTTGCCTGCCTGGGCGCTAAGCCCAGTTCATAATAAAAGGGCCACTTTTTGTTTCCTTCCCTGATGGCTCACGTGAGTCTGTCTCCCGAAGGGACTTTGTGGGACAGGAGTATGTATGACCCAGGAGAAAGGGGGTGACTCTGGTTTGGCAGGATTCAAACATTCCTGAGTCCCTAGAACCTTGCATCTAGGAAGATCTCCAGCCCCTCACAGAGGTATTTTAAACTTTTTCTTCTGCTCTTCTAGTTAAAAAAAAAAAAAGAACTTCACTTATAATATATAACCATAATTCCCTTTATAAAAGATTAAAATAATTCAGAAGTTCTTCCTCATTGGTAACATTGACTCTGGCCTTCCTCCCAGTCTTCCTTCTGCACAGGTGCGCACGCGCGCGCGCACACACACACACACACACACCAGTGGGATGCTCTTCTGCGCCCCCCCCCCCCAGAGGAATCATATGGTACCTGATCACTTGTTCTGTGATGTGGGGACCTTTCCATGTCTGTTGATGGAGATGGGCCCCGTTCCTTGTTCAGGCCCTCAAGTATCCCACCGGCTACGTGTGGTGTGGTTCACATCATTGGTCCCTCGTTGATGGCTATTCGGGCTTTGTCTGTGGGTTCCAAGAGCACCAACTCTGTTACCGTGGGCGTTCTGGCCCCTACCCGGCCACCCCCACCATGCAGAGAGGGGTAGACAGGCTTACAGCTCAGCGAGGATTCCCTCCTCCCCTCCTCCAGCCTTCGTGGGGGGCACGAGCCTCCGCCCATCGTCAGGAGTGACCGCAGGACTCGCTTTGCCAATGACATATGGGGGCAGGAGTGATGGCCGCCAGTTCTGAGCTTCGCTGGGGAATCCCACTCCACAGGGGAGCTGCTAGGCCCGGGAGGGCGGAGGACACGTGCCCAGCCCAGCTCAGCCCCAGCCCGGCTACACCGCCGGCAAGTAAGCCAGAGACTAGGTGCTTGTTGCTTCGTGCAGCTGAGATTTCAAGGTTGTGACGCGGTAAAAACTGCCTGACACGGGTGAAAACTGGGAGAGCTTTTAGTATCTATCAAAATGCTTAATGCAATGCCCTTTGACCTGGCGTCCTCCTTCGAGGTGTCTCTGGAAAGACTCCGTACAAGACACGAGAACAATATTTCGAGCAACCCCTGCTTTGTAAGGGAGGGACTCCCTGTCCCTGGTGATGGATGGGGCTGTCTAGGCATTGAGCTGTGAAGTCACTTAGTGGCTTTCTCAGGGTGCCCGGGATGGGGGGGGTGGTGCTGGAACCACTGGTGTGGGACCTCCCCTCTACTCAGAAGGACAGTTTCAGGGGTCACCGGCCCCCACGGCAACCCGTGTGTGTGGCCCGTCTGCAGCCACAGAGCCACAGACCACTGCCTTGAGAGCCTTCCAGTTTTATCATCTTGGGAGCCTTTTCCCGGTGGGACCTGCCCCCCCCACCGCCCCCCCCGCACAAACAGTTCAAATCCATAGAGGGCTGCGGGGTGGGGGGCAAGGCTGGCCGGGAAAACTCATAAGACACAATGCCTGGGGAAAGAAGAATTTCCCCTTGGATTGAAGTTGACTGTTTTCCATTCACCCTCCAGACAGCCAATCTCATTTTACCAAAGAGCCACATTTTTCAGACTTTTTTTCCTGGTCCTCCAGTGGCTTCTTGGACAGGATGGCGGGAAAGCTTCCCTGGGTAGGAAGATGCTCAGGGCAAGGAGCTCGCCGCCGGGGCTCCAGCCCCTTCCCCTGCCGCTGGCCAAAGGCCGAGGGGAAGAAAACTGACTCCGACACAAGGGCCTGTGCACACCTCCGCGGAGAAATCCGTCTTTTGTTGGGGGGATGCCCGGATGGAATCTCGGAGCTGGGAAATAGATCTGTTTGCTTGCTGTCCCCACTCGCCTCTCAGTTCATCTGTCACTGTTAGCTCAGTGCTGATAATTCTGTCGAGTTGGAGCGCTCGCCTGGCTTGGCAGTGAATTGAGTTGAGAAGGAGTTTTTCCCCAGCAGAAATGTACCATGTCCGTGGCTATTTGTAGGGGATGCTGTTGTAGGAGGGGGACGGCTTCATATAGGGGGTCGGGGACGTCCGAGTCCTCATGCCCGGCCGGGAGTAGGGGTATTAACCTGTATTGCTTGTCCACCCATAGGGAGAAGGGAGCCAAGAAAACCGGGCTCATCAACCATCCCTGGATGTCCGTTAGCCCATCCAGAGGGAGCTGTTCCATCTTCGCTACAAGGTGATGGAGGCGGGCCTCATTCCACTGTACACGGCTGCATAGTATTCCGCTGTGTACATGTGGCATGGCCGCGGTGACGGGGGAATAGGTAGTGTGGCACGTGGCTAACTGTCCACAGGCTGGTCAGGGACTCCGGATGTGCGGGCGCAAAGCCCTGCTCGACCAGTACGACAGCGCTCACTTCGGGGTCACGCGTGGGGAAGGGGGAGTGTCACGTTTCATCCGAGGAGGTAGATACTGTCATCACCATTTTACAGATAAGCAAACTGAGGCTTATGACCAAGGGATCTTCTGACCAAGATCACACGGCTTCTAAGTGGCAGAGCTGGGATGCAAACCCGAGACAGCCCAAAGGCCACCACGCCTGTAATTCCCTCCCCCTAGATGTCTGGGTACCCGGGAAGTTTGCTCAAGTCCTGCTGTGGATAGGGGAGAACCCTGGACCAGCCAGAACCCTGGACCTCAGCCTCAGCTCGTGTTCTGCTAGAGTCCGAGACCCCAGGCCTGGTGGGAATTGAGCCATCCTGGTTGTGAGGCACAGGTGGGGTTCTCTCGGGCCCCAACCTCCCGTAAGCGGCCTAGAGGCCTGGAGGGCCAGGCTGGGGTGGTCCTTCTGCCCAGCGGCTCCTGGCAGACGAGCTGTGTGGGGCTCCGGCCCACGGCTCTTCAGCATCCAGAGCCCCCAGGCTGGGCCAACACTAATATTTACCCTCGCCGGCAAAGCTGTGGCTCAGGGCTGTTTCCCATCCCGGTGGTTCTCCTGGGCCCGGGGGATGGATTTGCAGAGCGGGGTGTTGGGACACAGCTTGTGTGGGCCGAGCGGGAGCTACGGGAGGTGGTGGGTGAGGAATTAGGCCCGAGACCTCAGATAACAAAAATAACTATACTGGTAGCAATAGCAATTATTTATAAAGGACTTACCATGCGCCAGATGCTGGGATGAGCCTCTCCCATGCATTTCTGTTTAGCTCTGCCCCCAGTTCTCCGAGGCAGGTGTATCAGCGTTTTACAGGCTAGAAAGGAGACGTAGCGGAAAGTAAGGAGTTCGTCCTGGCTCCCGCAGCTACTAAGTGACGGGTGGCCAGCCTAGCCACGGAGCCTTGAGAATTCTAAAAGCAAACACCTCCAGGGTGGTTTAAAGCCCTGAGGGAAGGCAATAGGGAGTGGCAGGGACTGGGGCGCCCCCGAGGGGACACCCTTGTCTCACTTGCTGCCCCCAGGAAAGGTGCACCCAGTGGGCCCGGCTTGTTTGGTTTTCAAGAGAAAAATCTTGGCATGTTTGTTTCTATAATCAGGGGGAACATACATATTTATGTATCTACAGGTTTTTATTTGAAGTTTTCCAGTTTTTAAATGTTGGCAACACATTCCTTTAAAAATAAATAAATAAAATAAACACCACAACGGGAGCCAAGTGAAACACGGCTCCGGGCGGTAACTCTGCTGTCGCTCCAAAACCCTGCACTTTCACCCCTGCACTCGGCTCCCTCCACACGGAAGGCAAGAGGGAAACTTCAGCTCAAAGGCCCTCAGGCTGGGCCATTCACCCCCGAGCCACTTTTGGGGTGAATGCCTGGGGGCAGTACCACCCCGGGAACCAGACCATCAGGGCCCCGGTGGGCGCCACACCTCAGCGGGCTGTGCCCTCCTGGCCAAGGGGCCGGGCCCGCCCAGAGCTCACAGTCCCACTTCTCCAGCAGCCTCTGGGGACCCCCGAATTCCCTGCCCTGAAGGCCTGGAGCCCATTTTCAGGAGCAGGGTGTCCATTCCCCGTGCGGTGAAAGACAGCACGGAAACTGTGGGTGGGCATCACGATCATCATCCATTACTGCTACCTGTCAGGTTCACAGCCGGCTGGGCCAGTGCAGCGGCTCTCCTTCGGCTCTCCTGACACCCAGTCAGATGGCAGGTGGCTGGGGCCACCTGGGAGTGTCACCGGCACGTCCGAAGTCCATCTGACTGTTGGCTGAGGCCTGTGCGAGGGCTACCCCGCAGAATGCCCGCACGTTGCCCCTCCGTGCGCCCTGTGCCTCTGTACCGTGACTGGTCCGCAGAAGGCACGTCCCACGAGGGGGAAGCAGAGGAGGCCGAGTTGCCTTGGTGACCCAGCCTCAGAGCTGCTTCCCCCCTATTTTCCTGGTAGCAGCAGCGACAGTCTGCCTGAGAAGAGGGATGTGAGCTCTCCCCCTTGGTGGCAGTCGGGCAAAGTTACATGTTACGAAGGGCCTCTGTGTCCCCGGAGGGAGAGGGGGAGCTGTGTCCCCGGCCACTTCGGAGACTATTTTCTACAAGAGCCTGCATGTTTCTGGTCCCCGAGGTCTTCCTGAGAATGGAGCCGCGGTGAGGGAGGCAGGGGGGGCGCGGGAGGGGCCGGCAGTGACTGGGGTGCAGGCTGGCAGTGCAAACGCCGGCACACGAGGCCCTGTGACCCTGCCCGTGGTAAGGGCAGGCCGCGTGGGGGGAGGGCAGGCCCTTTGAATGTGCTTTGAGGAGTCCCCACCGAGAGCCACATGTGGACAAGGCGGAGGTCAGCTCCAAGGGGGCCCGCGTGACGGCCACCACTGAGCGGGAAGGGCCATGGGGAAAGGAAGAGAGACGGAGATAAATGACCCACCGTGTGTCCACCGGCCTCCTGGTGAACACATCCTGACCGAGCGTGGAAAGGAGGGGTAGTGCTGGCCGGAAGCTGTGAGGGATACTACGGATACAGGCGAGCCAGCCATCAAACGACGAAAGTCGCACAGGACATCTGGGTCAAAGGGAAGGCCTTTGTAGCAGGGAGAGGCTGGGGTGCTGGTGCCCGTGCTGCCTGCTGGTGAGAATGGTCTGGGGGAGCTGGAGGAAATACGGATGCCTGGTCCCCCCTCAGCTCAGCGCTGATGCCCTCCATCCCTTTGCAGGACTGAAAAATCTCTCCAGTGATTCTAATATGCAGCCAAGGTGGAGACCCACTGAGCCAAAGGAGACCTAGCTGGAGGGGAGGCGCTCCCAGGTGGGGCAGAGGGAATGGCTTGAAGACAGAGAGAGGCCCAGAGAAGGGCTGCCAGGTGGGCAGAACAGCTGGAACACACTCGAGGGGGCGGGAACGTGCATCGCAGCGGGAGGGAGGAGTATAACATACGGTTGGATACTCTCAGGCACGAGCACTGGTAATAGAAATAGTAAGTGTTGTGCATGTAAATCTCGTAGGATAGAGCCATGCATGCAACGAGGGCTTTCCAGCACAGCATTGTAGCTGCTCTCAGTCTGTCTGCCTCTCCCTGGAGACTGTATGCTCCCCGAGGGCAGAGATATCTTGTGCCCAGCATGTTGCTTGGCGTGACTTGGGGCAAACATGAGAAACTCTAGACCTAATCTGGAGATGACCAGACTTAGGTGTGGTAGAGACTGTTAGATGCTCACCCAGGACCTCTTCCCCGGCTCCTTGCAGCAGAATCCGGGTGTTGATGGCAGGGGTCATGTTTCCGACTGAAGGATGACAGTCTCCAGACCCTGGCAGCCAGGGTAGTCACGTGATGCAGTCTCCCCAACCAGGCTGTCTTAGGCTGGGTTCCCAGAAGAACACGCTTTGAGGCCGAGGTCTAGGAGCCAGTTTATTTGGAAGGGGATTCCAGGAAGGTTTGGTACGGAAGTGGGGAAATGAGACAAAGAAGAGAAAAAGCCAAATGCAGCGAAAATGAGGGATCAAGTTATTTCTGGGGACAACTGAGGCCCCATCCCACTGGAAACTTCTGAGAGTCACTCTAGGATAGATTCCAGGTTTTCTCAACCCAAGGTAAGAAAGCTTGGCTATTTGTCCCTGAGGGCTGCCTGTCATTGGTTGAGGCTACCACTAGGTACCGTGAGCTCTGGCATGTCTAGTCTGCTCTGTGTGTCAATCTGACCAAGCTCCTGGGGTCACAGGAAGGTGTTTGTAAAAGGAGATTCTGTAGTGACTGGGTGATGGCTGTCAAGGGGTTGTGGAAGGGGTACGCATGGTGACTGCTAGGAAAACGTCAGATCTTACAGTGGACTTCCAGAATAGCCTCGCAAGAGAAAGGCTGACCCGGCTAAGAGGAGACCTTTTGCTGTGACCTTCCCACTTTCCTCTTGTTTAGAATATAGATTTAATGGCTGGAGCCATCTCACGTCCATGTGGCCGAGGCCACCAGGGCCATCCAAGACCTCTCCCTGTTCTGACATCTTTCAGTTTAAACAGTTTCCTACTGTGCATTGTCATGTAAGAAAACTGTCTCCTGATAGTTGAAAGCAGCCATTGCTATTTGGGTTTCATGTTACTTGCAGCCTAATTCAATCTTAGTTCAATAAACCCTGAATGTTGGGGAATGAGTAAGTTGAAATCTGGGAAGCGGCTAGGGGCGAGCAAGGTCAAGAGCACCTTGTGTTGACAGAGGTGTCCGGCAGGGTTGACTGTATTCCCGCAGGGTAAGCTCCTCAGGGCTGGTGCTTGTTTTGGCTTAGTATTTGATCCCCAGCCTGTGCAGAGGAGACTTGCAGTAATTGTTTCCTGAGTACATAAATGGCCGGTGATCCTGGGGGAGGTGATGAGGCTGCAGAAGCTCTAGGCACAGCCTGAGTTTGTGTTTAAGGAACCTCTTTTCACATACCGGGTTATATTTCTCCGGAGAAAGAGGGGTGAGGGAGGGGAGAGAAGAAAAAGCAAATGAGCTTTCCTGATCATTCCTATTTTATGGCTAAGGACATAGACTCTGAAACGCACCCAGGGTCAGCGGATGGCTTTGTGGTGGGATCTCAGCCAGCACCACGCAGGAACTCGGCAGGAGCGCTAGAAGCATTAAGAACTTTGGGAGAGGGGCGCCTGGGTGGCTTAGTCGGTTAAGCGTCCGACTTTCACTTAGGTCATGATCTCGCGGTTTGTGGGTTTGAGCCCCACGTCGGGCTCTGTGCTGACTGCCAGCTCAGAGCCTGGAGCCTATTTCGGAGTCTGTATCTCCCTCTCTCTTTGACCCTCCCCTGCTCACGCTGTCTCTCTCTCTCTCTCCTAGAAATAAAATAAAAATATTAAAGAAAAAAAAAAAGAACTTTGGGAGATATTCTGTGATTTGGTCTTGGACCCAGAACCAGTGTTTGACAAGGGTCCCTGGGGGCTCTGTGAGGGTGACTCCAAGCTCCATCTCACTGCACCCAGTTCCTTCTGAAACCTCCTCCAAAGGCCCTTTCCAGCTCTGAACTTGAAAATGCGTTTAACGGGAAGGAGCTGAATTGGCATGGAATGACTAAAAGAGGTGCCATTTAGCAGAGCGATGAGCGGAAATGTCTTCCAAATTAGGACGCGGTGTGTTACTTTCCAGATTTGTCCCTGAGTAAACTTCTTCCAGGACTGTCCCAGGGCTGCTGACCGCAGTTAATCCCACCAAGACGAGACCGTGGTGAACACCGTGGCTGGTCGGACTCTCTGAAGGGGGAAAAGAAGAGTGCCCCTCGTCACCTGTCTGGGAGGCTTCCCCAAGTGGGTGAGGATGTTTCCAAACCACTTTTATGGTAATTGACGGTGTGATGAAGATTCATTGGGTAAATGATGCTCCTCTTCAAAAGAAGGTCAGGTTCAAAGCACATCTAACCTTGTCAGCAGGATCCTTGTTGAGCATTAGAACTCCTTCCAATTGTCAAGGTCTCCGTCACGGACTCTCATGACTCCCACCCTGGTCTCACAGATGCAGTGAGGCCCTGGACGGTCACCCTCAGGGGGAGAAGGACGGGAGCCCAAGGCTGAGAAGGCTTGCTTAGTCTCAGAGTTGAGACTCTGGTAATCAACCCAGGCAATGCTGGGCTGGGGTTCTTCCCAGCACCCGCCTTTGATAGCTGGATGTCTTAGGGCACCAAGGGAGTATTACCCCCTCCTCCAGCACCTTGTCACCAAGGAGATGGTTCTGCAATGGTGACATATGCCCACAGGCATATCTCTACTTCTTGTGAAAGAAATACACAAAAATCGTCCTCATAAGTCTTGACAGAACCGCAGGTGAGAGCAGGTGGTAGAATGCGGTGTGTTTTTTACTCCTGATGTTTCCACCAAGCTCCCCTCTCCGATCCGCCTGCTGCGAGCCCCGTGCTCCTCGCCTCAGGGGGACGATGACTCAGCAGAAACTCTGAAGAAGACAGTGTCAGCTTTTGGCTTTGGAGTTTCAACTTAACGGAGGACCATGGGGGAGAAGAAGGGGGGAAATGGTGGGGGAGAGGGAGAGAAGCAAACCGTAAGAGACTCTTGAATGCTGACAAAAACTGAGGACTGATGGATGTGGGGGGCGGGGGGGATGGGCATGGAGGAGGGCACTTGTGGGGATGAGCACTGGGTGTTATATGGAAACCAACTTGACAATAAACTATTTGTAAAAAAAAAAAAAAAAGAATTCTTGCATCAATATTTATCAGAAGTAATGGTCTATAGTTTTCTTTTCTGATGGTATCCTTATCTGGTTTTGGTATTTGATAGAATTCTCCAGTGGGGCTAGTTATAAAATCCAAACACAGGATTATATCATCATCCAATAAAGTATCCAACAGTAAAATGTATAACAAAAACAAAAACAAAAAAACCCCAAAGCTTAGGCCCCCTGGGCATGCGAGAGACTGACTGCCTGTGGGAGAAGAGTTGGCAAAGAGGGAAGCTTCTAGACCTGGAGAAGAGAGGGTTTCTGGCCTGGGGAAGGGAGGGAGGTGGAGGGGTTGTAATAAAGGAGAGGGGACTCAGCTTCTAGACACCGCCCTGTCCCCCACGGAGGAAGCACTTGGGTCTTCAGCTGGGGATGCCCCGTGGGGCTCCATCAGTCCCTCTATACACTGTGGTCTCTTCTTGCGGTCACCCGACGCCATAGACACAGGAGCTCCAGGGGTTGTCCTTCCTGTGGACAGGAAGGTTTGGGGTAGTCAGCGCCCTGGCCCAGAGGGGCACCTCCCACAGTGAGTGTCCCGAGACCTTGGGTTCTGGCACCTTCTATCATCCCAGGTGGATGTTACCATTTCAATGTCCCAGGATGCAGGACGCGTGTAAACTGTAGGGGTGGGTTGGGGGCTGGACACCTGTTGGGATAACAGCAGTGGAAGAGACGGAGGGCCGCCCTCATGACTCCCCGGCAAGAGGCACCTGCTGAGGTGAGGCAGGTGAACTCGCGGCTCTTAGAAGCTCTTTAGTTGCAGCAGCTCATCACACGCTGAGGGAGGGATGCGAAGGGCTGTGGGTTTATGCATCTCTTAGGATCAGCTGTAACTGCACCATGACTGTCCCTCCTTGGAAAGCTTAACAGGGTACAAATGTGAGAGAGGAGCCCCCTCTTCCTTCCTCCCTTGCTCTGCTAACTCGCCCCTGCCCCTGGGGACCGTCCTCCTCAGCCAGGCAGCCCCAGGGGCGGAGTCTCCCAACTGCCCCCTGCCTGGCCCTGGTCCCCAACCCCCACACACGTCCACAGGCCTTTTCATTTAAAGAGTTCATTGCTGCAGGAAACAGATGGGAGTAACAAAAATAATAAACAGTGAGAATTTCAAAGGTTCCGGAAACTTCGAGTCATGGTCCCGGGACTGCAGTTAAAGACTTCCTTCTGAGATGATTCCTGAAAGCGATTGCAGCCACTGTTTATTCGAGCTTCTGGGATGGCCGGGCAGGTACCGGCAGGGTTGAGAATTGTTGGCCACGGGGCAGGCCTGTAATCCTCACAGCGGTCCTGTGGAGGGAGGGCGATGTTACCACCGGTTTACAGATGTGAAAATTGAGTTCAGGAAGCAAGACTGGGCCCCATGATTTATGGGGCCCAGGACAAAATGAAAATACAGTGCCCTTGTTCAAAAAGGATTAAGAATTTCAAGATGGCAGTAGTGATGTGGAGTCAGCTTGGGACCCTTCTGAGCAGGGGCCTGTGTGACTCCTTAGGACCCAGACCCTGTCAGAGGGAGGAGGCAGCTTGTCCAATGACACCCAACGAGTGAGAGGCAAACCCAGGTGTCAGTCCATGGTCAAGGACAGCCTTAAACTGCATGTGGCTGCCTTTTGTTTACCTGCAGGCGCCCGGGCTCCCTCCTTCCCCCTGACCACAGCTGATGCTGTCTTGGCTGTGACCCTCGTTTCTATGACTTACACAGAAGAGTATGGCTTTAAGACACCAACACTACACACATCCTGATGTTGTTTCAAGAAAGCCTTTGCTACAATGGAAGCCAAAAGACGATTGGGCATTGCCCTGTCCTTAGCCTTCTCCATTCAATTAACTTGACATGTAAACATTTTTGAGACAGATGATTCTCATTTTCCATGCAGTTTCAAAGTCCCTAGGGTCAGGAAGAATATTTAGGCTTACTTCCTTTCAGAAGAGGTGTCTTCACTCCAATTTATATGGACTTGACATTAAGGGACAGCAGCAGGCTCAGCCCACACCGATGAGCCTCCCCAGTGGGACATGGATAATATATAGGGCTTTCCATGCGAATTTGATGCAGTAGCTTAAACCATGTTTATATGAGTATATATTTGTGTTTTATTCTATTCCCATAGTTCTCAGTGGAGGGTGTCACTTTACCCTCACCAGGGGACATTTGGTGATGTCCGGGGACATTTTTGTTGTCTTGGCTGGGTATGGAGAATAGCTTAATATCCTGCAATGCACGGGACAGCTCCCTCCCAGCAAAGAATGATCCAGTCCCACATGTCAACAGTGTTGAAGTGAGAAGCCCTGACTGGATATCAATTCATTTTGATTTTTCAAGTAATGAAATAGACCTTTAGCCCTGGAACCCCGCTTGGGGAAAATCTACCCTTAAGAAATGAAGGTGTTGTTGCTGTTTTAATTCAAAGTTTATTTATTTATTTTGAGAGAGAGAGAGAGAGAGAGAGAGAGCTGGGGAGGGGCAGAGAGAGGGAGACAGAGAATCCCAAGGAGGCTCCACGCCTCCTTGGGCGGGCCCTGAACTCACGAAGTGAGGGATCTTGACCTGAGTGGAAACCAAGAGATGGATGCTTAACTGACTGAACCACGCAGGCGCCCCAGGAAATGAAGTTTTGAGAGATGCCAACTGAATTTTCGACCACTGTATAAGAACTAACTGGGCTTTAAGTCGGGGGTCAGGTGAACCTCGGGGAAGCATCACAATGACCCCAAGAAGTTTGACTTGTTACCCTCGTTTGGCCGATGGGTAGAGAAACTGAGCCTCAGGGAAGAGAAGTAAATTAGGGAAGGGCTTCCTGGAGGTGGGATTGTCCAAAGATGTCTTTTGCGGAGCCAGGCACCACCAGGGAGGATTCCTTTAGCCCTGAGAGACCTACTTTTGTCCCCTGGCGCCGCACCTGCTGTGGTTGTTAGCTGGTCGGACACTCACTTTTCTGTCTCTGGCTCAGGGCTGTCCCTCCCTACGTTTGCTCACAGTGGCTTCTGGTGGCCTTGCTTTACACCCACCCCATCTCTATGTCCTGAATGCATTGTGCTGGACATTGAGGGAATTACTCTCCTAGGATCTTGGGCCGGGTCTCAGAGGCCCCAGTCTCAGAGTCTAGGGATAGGGAAGGACACGAGGCAGAGGTCCCCCGGGCCACAGCAATGGATTGGGGAAGAGTCCGGTGACCCAATCAGAGCCAGTGAGATGCTATGAGAGGCTGGCTGTCCTACTGCTACACCATGTGGACCCAGGAGCTGCCAGATAAAATACAGGAGGTGCCGTTAAATTCGAATTTCAGATAAACAATGAGTAAAAAAACAATTGTGAAGTATGTCTCACTAAATATTTGGGATATACTTATACTAAAAAATTAGTGGGATGTACTTAGGCTATAACAGCACTTATTATCTTAAATTCAAACTCTACTGACATCCTGTCCTTCTGTTTGCTAAATTTGGCACTCCATCAGAGGAAGTTACAGAGGACAGATGGCTCTTGGTGACATCATCTGAGTCCTGAATCAACTGTACCTGAAGCCAAGCTACCCAGGCACTTATAGCTGAATGATTGTTAAGGAATTTTCTGGACCTTCTCAAAACCGTGGCCTCAGGAAGCTTGGAAAGAGAGCTTCCTAAGGGTGTCCTAGACTTCCTCCTGACCTTCACAGTGCTCAGTGTCCAGGACAATAATGGCTTGTTGAGTCACAAGGCTCTGTGCCTCCGTCCCTGATAATAACTGCCTTTATTGTTTTGAGCATCCACAACGTGCCGGACACGGTACCGGAGCTTCGACTTCAATAACGTCCCACCCTTCAAATGTACTTGAGTTAGGTAATATCACACCCATTTCACAGATGAGAAAACAGAGGTCTAGAAAGCCAACCTCCTGTAGAGCACAGGCAGCACGAGTGAGAAATGGAGAACATGCAGCAGGTCCTCATGGCCCCCAGAGCAGTGCCTCTTTCTTCCAGGTTGCCGTCTCCCGGCCCCCACGTCCTGCCTGCCGGCCTGCCCCTTGGACAGCCTCAGGGTCATCCACGACACTGCCTTCCTCTCTCGGCCTCCGAGGACCCCCATCAGCCGCCCACCTCCTGCTTGGAACAGGCCACTGAGCATCTGGAAGCCCTAGGAGGCCGTTTCTTTGACAACCTTTGCTTTAAGGGCTCATGGAAATTCTTGCCCCAACTGCTGTGAAGCGAGCAGCCCAGGTACACAGGCCTCGGGAGGCCAGCCGGCCGGCGACATCTGCTTCCAATTACCCCGGGAGGGACTTCACCGCCAGCCTCTGGTAACAGGAGCCTCTGGCCTCTGATTTATGGCCCATTTGGAATGAAGCCTCGGGAGCAATTACTTGCTGGATGGAGCCAGGCGAGGGGCGAGAGCTTGGCAAAGCAGAAAGCGGATCTGACTGGCTCTGCTCCCTCCCCAGGCAGATAAGAATCACCGGGTGAGTCCTATCTTTTTTATTTAAACACCAAACTTTTATGGACCTGCCCTTATGCCAGGTGCTATTCTGAGAGCTTCATGAATATTCACTCCATGAAGCCTCCTCCGAGGAAGATTCTGTTATCACCCCATTTTACGGGTGAGAAACTGAGGTCCCAGAGATGACATAACTTGCTGCGTTCACACAGCCAGGGCCACGCGCTCAGCTGGGATGTGAATCCGGGCACCAGGATCCAAGGAGAACATGAGGCTGCCTTGCAAATGGATCCTCTTTCAAGCATGAAAACAGGGCCACCAGATTCACTGAGAGCCTCCAAGAGTTTCCATCCACAGAATGAAACCCATTGGTGAGGACCAGCTTGCTCTTTTCTTTTTAACAGCTTTATTGAGATATAGTTAACGTACCATAAGACCCACTCACTGAAAGTGCACATCAGTGGAGGTTATCTGTTTTCACAGAACTGTGCAATTATCACCATAATCTAATTGTAGAATCTTTTTATCACCCTGTCCCCCCCCCCCCCCCCCCCCCCCCCCAGAGGAACTGCATCCCCATCACGGCCCCTGCTTCTCGCCAGCCCCAGATCCCCTCTCTGTCTGCAGAGATTTACCTACTCTGGGTATTTTCCATACACAGGATGCTGCAAGACATGGTCTTTCTGTCTGGCTTCGTGCCTGAGCATCACAATTCCAGATTCATTTCGCTTGTATTGTCCGTACTTCGTTCCTTTTTCGTGGCCAAATAATATTCTGACGGATGAAGCTAGCCCCTTTCCTGCGTCCCTCTTTTTGGCTTACAAATAACGCCGCTGAGAATATACCCATAATGTGTGTGGACCGTTCTGGCATCCGGACCATGCTGCCTATGCTCCCCCAGCACATCCTTCGTCCTTGATGTCACCTCGTATGATCCCCCTCTTCCCTCAGCCTGCTTCCCTTTACTTGGCCTTGTCCCTACGAGAAGTCACTATATTCTCGTGCGAATGCTTGATTTCTCTCTGCCTGCTCTGCTGGCATGGAAGCTCCCTGGCCGAGGGTCTTGTTCCCTGCTGTGCCCTCAGTGACGGGCACACAAACGGTGCTCAGACAGTGCGTGAGTCGCAGAGGGCATGCGCCATGCCAGCACCGGGCTTCTGGCAGTGGGCCAGACAGGCCCAGGGACTCTGGTAAGCATCTCGACTTGGCCTTGCTCATTTCCTCACCAGGAGGCGGGGGAGACAGAGGAGTAAACCAGTATGCCATGGGGGTGCTGCGGGGAAGAATGGTACCGCCTTTCAGAGCGGGTGCTCAGGCTGGAGACGTAGGGGATGTTACTGCTTAGGAGCTCTGTGATTGGAGCAGCCCGCTTTCTTTTTCTTTTTTTTTTTTAATGTTTTTTTTGTTTTTTGTTTTTTTTATTTCTAGGAGAGAGAGAGACAGCGTGAGCAGGGGAGGGTCAGAGAGAGAGGGAGTCACAGACTGAAACAGGCTCCAGGCTCTGAGCTGGCAGTCAGCACAGAGCCCGACACAGGGCTCAAACCCACGAACTGCAAGATCATGACCTACGCGAAAGTCGGATACTTAACCGACTAAGCCACCCAGGCATCCCCCCCACCGCTTTATTTTTCTGTGCCTCCGTTTCCCCAACTGTCAAGGAGAAAATTTCTTCACTGGCTGGTTGTGAGGGTTGTGTTAGGGCTCTTGGGAGAAACGGGACCAGTTGAATAGATAAGATTTACTAGAGGGCGGATGGTGCCAGTCCCCACTCCAGGACTCTGTCTCAGTCAAGGAGTCTCAAAGGGCCCCTTCCTCTGTCTTTTTGTTCCGTTCTGGCCTTCAAGGGATTGGCTGAGGCCCCCACCCTGGGAGGGCAAGCCGCTTTATTGGGTCCTCTGGCTTTAAATGTAATCTCTTCTGGAAACAGCCTCACACACCTGCCAGAAGTAGTTTAGTCTGGACACCCCAAATCTCCATCAAACTGACAGAGAGAATTAATAACCACAAGGGTAACATGAAGGGGTGTGAGTGAAATGCTCCGTGTATGTCAGCCACCTGCATGTGGAGAAAGAGAAGGAAGGCAGAGGCAGTGAGGAGGGTGCGGGAAGACAAGGTGGGAGGGAATCAGCGAGGGCTTTCTGGAAGAGGTGGCATGCAAGCAGGAGCAAGTAGGGGATAGCCTGGGGCACACGACAGCCTTCCTCTTGCCTAGGCTGAGGCAGAAACTCTAGGCAGACAGCCTACCACCTTGGGCTCCCTGCTGGCAAGTCTGACACTTGGGGGGAAGGTTCTTGGCAGAAGAGGCAATGTGACATGGTGGTTGAGCTCAGAGCTCAGGTCAGACCAGGCCACCAGGGGTTCAAACCCCCTGGTTTCCCAGCTGCCTACCTGGGTGTCCCTGGGCAACATGCTGAACCTCTCTGAGCCTCCACATCCTCATCTGTAAACGGGGATGGTGGTAATGGCACTGGAATGTTGCGAGAATATTCAGCGAGGGCTCCCTGGAGCATGGAAGCATGCGGCACATGGGCAGTGTCAGGGTGAGCCTGGGCCACATCCCTCTGGAGCCTCAGTTCTGTGGCTTCCTACGTCTCTCCAGAGCAACAGGAATGCAAGCAACTATTTTTGAACCCTGGCTTTCTACTTAAAGAGTTGGAGCAGAGACTAGAAAGATGGAGTCTAGTTCAGCACTGAGTCTGCTGTGTGGTCTTAGGGAAGTGAACCACCCCTGCTGAGCCTGGGGTGGGGGGGGACTGCTGCCTGTGAAGGGGAAATGAGATAAAGGTGGTCCAGCCCTAGCAGTTTCCGTCTCCCTGGGAATCCGTAGGAGCATTCCCCAGCCCCTCCTCCACCCTCATCCCTCTCCCAGGGCTTAATTGGGCAGCTGCAGTCACTTGGCACTTAACCTTCTCCCCATCTGCCCTCCAGGGAAAGAATTAACGCTAATCCCTGAGCTGCTTCCCCGCCATCGCCATCGCCATCTCGCCATCTCGCCATCTCGGGGGCGGGGGGAGTGTGTGAGTGCGGGGAGCAGGCAGCCAGCTGAGCTGGGGCCTCCCAAGTCGCCCAGCATCCTGCCCCTGGTGCTGGGACCAGCGGGGGCCAGAGCCCCAGGCCAGTGAGTCACCCTTCTTACACCCCATCTAGCCCAGCACTGGCCCGATGGAAATCCACTAGAGCCACCTAAGTCATTTCCAAGTTTTGAGGAGCCCCATTCCAAACATAAAGAGAAATAGATGAAGTTTTCATAACACACTCTATTTAACCCAATTTATCCCTGAATACGATATTTCGAACATAAAACCAACACGCACAGTTATTGGCGAGGTACTTGACATTCTTCGGAGCATTCCAAACCTTCCAAATGCAGGGTGCGTTTTATGCTTTTACAGCGCTTTGTAATTTGGATACTAAATTTTCATGGGAATGTTTGATCTGGATTTAGATTTTATAAAACGTACAGTGGGAAACGTAGTAGATTCACCTACTTCGGGTGCTCCAGACCCATAGAAAAGTTTTCCAATAACGGAATCACGGATCTGTTTTTCAGTTTAAATGTAAATTAATTAAAATGATAAAACACAAACAATTCAGCTCCTCGATCGCAGGAACCACGCTTTGAGGGCTCACTCCTGTCCGGGGCGGGGGTATGGGGGTATGTGCGTGTGTGTGACGGGGAGGGTGGGAGGAGGGGACTCTGGTCCTCCTCGCTGGCCTCCCTGGAAGGCCTGTGAGGCACAGCACAAGAGGTGGGAACTCTTTTGCTGTGTGACCTTGAGTAAGTGGCTGGGCCTCTCCAGCCTGTTTTTTCACCAGCTATCAAACTTTTCATTCCAAGAAACCAAGTGCTTGCAACTCACCATGGTCGGGTCTAGGCTCTGGTAGTATCAGTGACTGCGGGGAAGAGAAACAAAGCAGGAAGAAGGGAGGAGGGCTGTTGTTTTAGATCAAGGGGACAGAGGCCACCGGGTCTTCCGGGCTGACCAGACCCTCCCTAACATCCCTTGCAGCTCGATCAAGGGCCTGTCCCGTGCTTGGCTTTCACAGGGCCGTGGGAGGCCCTAAAAGAGGGCGATGTGCAGGAGGCTATGAGGTGGTTCCTGGCTCACATTTGCCCCGCAGCAAGAAGGGGCCGGGCACCTGAGTTGCCAGGCAGGTGTGTTCCTCTGGCTGGGAGCCAAGGAATCACAGCTGCCGGGCTGAGCCTGGCTTGTGCCGGGGACCGCGATCCGGAGGAGCAGCTGGACCCCAGCCTGTCCTGAGCACCAAGTGCCTTTCCTTCTGTCTGTCGCCTTGCCCCCTCTACTGTCTTAGCATCATTCGCTTCTTTCTCTTCTCCCACACTCCTTACTCCCCCCTCCCCCGCCCCCGTATCTACTGAGGGCTTACTCTGTGACAGACACTGCAGTAGGCTCTGGGGACTCTGCAGCGGCTAAGACGCTCTGGTCCTCGAGGAAAACCTGAGGTGTCACCGTAAATAAAACTACAGTATTAGCTTGGGAGACAGATGCGTGCTCTTCGAGAAGAACACTGAGATGTACGGGAGGAATTCGATCTTCTTTTATAGAGGAAGACGCTTAGAATTAAAAGGCAAGCAGCTGGGGAACGATCTGCACCCTCTGGGATGCATCAGGAGCCACAGAGCACGCTGTTCAAGGTCACTCCCTTCATGGCCCAGCCTGCTCTTACTGTTCGCTTTCTCCTTTTTCTTTTTGTCGGCTCATCTTCTAGTCTACATAAAATAGTACCGAATGAGTAGATGAAGGCACTAACTTCCTGACTCAATGATTACAACAGGAGGTTGATCAAGAACAAAAATGTCCTGGCGTCGATTCATGCATCCATCTCTCGACAGTTTATTTTTTAAAAAAATTTTACTAGTTTATTGTCAATATCTCTTGGCAGTTTATTAAGCACCTACTATTTTCAGGCTGCAGCTCCAGCATGGAACAAGATGAAATTCCTTAGCTCAGGGATTTTGTGTCCAGTGTGGGTAAGAGGCAGAAAATTTTTTAAAAAAAAAGGCTCTTTGGGAGCACCTGGCTGGTTCAGGAGAGCCCACGTCAGATCTTCTGAACCTCTCTCTCTCTCTGCCCTTCCCCTGCTCTCGCGCTCTCTTTCTCTCAAAAATAAATGAACATTTAAAAAAAAGGCTCTTTGAGGTAACGAGTGTGAAGAGGCAGGATAGTTGCTGGGGAGACTCATGGAGGTCACCGCAGTATAAGCTGTTGGGGGCGGGAAAGGACATGGCTACATGTGACAGCTAAGGAGAGCCTTAACGCATGAGGGATGGTGAGCTAGGGGAAAAGGGAGGAGAATTTGTTCCAGGCAGAGGGCACTGCTTGGAAAAGTTTAGACCTTGACACACACACACATACACACATACACAGTGTGGACACAGAGTAGTTCCATTTTGTAGGGAGTCTGGATCAAGGAATCCCAAAAGATAGGGCTGAAGAGGTAAATGGGTCAGATTACAAAGGGTGTAGTAAACTATGCCGAGGAGACTGGACATTTTTTGAAGATCAGTGGGAAGCCTTTGAAGAATTATAAGCCTGAGAGTAAGTTTCAAGTGGGTGTTTTAGGAAGATTACGTTGGCTAGAACCTGAATAAGGGGTGGTGTGGGGGGGAAACCAGCCACCAGAGAGACTGTGGCTGTTGCCAAAATCTGGGGGGAGGGGGGACTGATAGTGGCTTAACTAGGCAAATGGCAATGAAGAGAAATGATCGAGGTCAAGGTCAAGACCAAGGTGAAAGGCCACAGACACTGCTTATGGGGGGAAGGAGGAATCAAGGAGGACCTCAGCTTTGTGGCCTCAGCAACTGCAGAGGCCGATGGAGCTGTTAGGCACAGGGAAGGCTGGATGGCAACAGATGGGAGGAAGAAGTCTGGATGTTCAAGTTCAGGTCGGATGATGAGTTTGGGGTCCTTGTGAATCTCACTGTAGAGGTGCTCATGAGGCAGATGAATTGGCTGTGGATGTGGAAACGGGAGGTACAGGGTGACCGGGGAGCAGCTGCAGAAATTCAGGGAGACGACATCATATGGGGGAAGAAGGGACCAAATCCAGTGGGTTGGCTGGATCAACTCCTGGGTTCTTGCATCTGCCCCTCGCCGGCCGGGTGAGTTTTGCCCAGTCACCTCTCCTCTCTGGGCCTCAGTTTCCCCCATCTGTGAAACGCTGGAGCTTGGAGAAAATCGTTGACCACCTTCTATCCCACAAGAATTTCCCTCAGAGCTCCTAGGAAGTCCTTCAGTGGTCGAGGCGGCAGCTAAGGTGGCATCGGGTGGCTGTGGCTTGGGACGGTCACCTCTGCTTCAAGCAGAGTAGTTCCATCACAGTTTGGTAGTTTGACCTTCTGACTGTACTCTGACTTGGAGAAAGCGCTCCATGACTCAAAAGAAGTTGACGAGAAGATGACCTCTCTTGTGCCATCTGGCAGAGAGCAGAGCCACACCCAGCGGGGAGTTTCTCTGAGGCCAGAAAGAATGACGTCACCGTGAGCTGCAGGAAGGTAAAGCAACCACTGACCTCACAGGACCTTTTGGTGCCTGCTCCCGACTCCGGGAAACTCACGATCGCTGTGTCCAAGGGGTTCCGGGGGACTTGTCTGGAGACTTAGCATCACTTGCCCAAGTAGTCCACAGATGACAAATGAGACTCAGCTCTAGTGCCACTTGCAATTGATGGGAAGGTTGCCTGGAGCCGCACCGAGGACGGTCCTGAGGCCACCTCTCAGTGAGGATAAAGTGCTGTGATTGATTGACAATGTCTGCCCTGTGCGGCGGCGAAGTGGCGGCCAGTATGTGGGCCGTGTATCTGCTAGCTTTGATCTCATCTTTGTTCTTAACAAGGACATGAACTTTTCATCCCCATCATAGTCCCTGGCTGCTCTATTGTGCTTTCTCTTCTTTCTCCTCCTCTTACCGTTGAGCACTTCAAAGGTTCATCCTGGCCCACTTCCCAGTGGACCAGTCACTTCAGGAAATAAATGGGCTGCTCTCTGGAGGAAGCCAGATCACTCAACGAGTTCCCCTTTCTCCAGAATTAGATGGTTAGTCATGCTGACCAGGGGCAGCAGGCAGGCTCGCGGCCAGGGAGGCACAGCGCCTCGATGCTGAAACCCAGGGTGTGGGCCTGGTTTCTGAAGATTCAAGGCCATGTTCAGGAGGCTCTTGACACTGCCCTCGAGCCTGCTTGCTGTGTTGTTAACGAGGGCCTGCCGGCAGAAGAGTGAGGCTGGAGGCAGGAGAAAGAAACGGGGACTCCACTTCTTCTCAGGATATCTCATACCTGCCCGTTATCTTTCCTGTTTTAAAAAAAAGTAATGTTCATCACTTAAGTAAACCGTGTTTGCTGTAGAAAAGTTGAAACCATGGATAGGCAAAAAGAAAGAGAGAGAAACGACTTACCATCCCAATACCTAGAAAAAAGCATTATTTCAGCAAGTTGGTGTGTGTCTTTCTAGACCTTAGCAGCTCTGACACCAGTCCATCCGAGGGACAGCGGCTATAGCCCTGGGGTGGGTGGGGGCCCCTTTCTGTGTCCGGCAGGAACCCTCTAGCTGCTGGATCATGGGGTGGGGCCAGGGCAGGTGGGGTATGGGGTTTGGGAGGTAACTGCCATTACCTATACTTGGACTTTCAACAACCTGAGCTGGTCCTTTATGGACGATTGTCAGTGCTCACCCCCCTTTCTCTGAGGGTATAACTGGACGCATTGGCTGGATATGGGCCCGGGCTTGGGAATAAGGTTGGTGGGGGGAGTCAGGAGGCCCCACTTTCCAGCCAACATTTCTAGCTGCAGTTTGGAACTCTGTTGCTTCTGGAAAGCAATGGGGCCACACCTCTTTATCTTCTTTAACTAGCAGTCCCCTCCCGGGGCCCCCTCCCCCACCCCACCCAGGGACCAAGGACTTCCCTGGAAGTAAAGAATCTAGGATTCTGGCCTTCACCTTGGGATTCAAAGGTAAACACAACCTCACCTTTTGGGTTTGGCTGACCTGAGTCAAGGTCAGACAGAAAGGACCACAGGATTTTGGAGCAGACACTTATAAGGGAAAGAACAGCCTGGATAGGAGCCAAGACTTGGCACCCATGCCCAGGGAGAGTGGAAAGCAAGGGATCGTTCTGGGTCTGGTTTGAGGCTGAGACTACAATCCTGATACCCCTACCTTGGCTGAGTGAGCGCCCTCCTCTTTAAAGGTTCTAAAGCTTTGAGGCTCAGGTAGTATTGCTATAGGGCTTTCTGACTTGCAGGAGGCTTCGTACTATAATCTGAAGGGATACGGAGGCCTCCCCAGATGAGGGACTCAGGCAGCGATGACAGATCTCACACGTGATCAGATCAGGGAGGGACACAGAAAGGCAGAAACCCCAGGAGCCACACGGCCCAGTCTCCAGGACTGGTGCTCTCCTCTCCAGAACTGGTCCTGAGCTAGCAGAGAGGCTCAGGACTTAGTTCACAAGCATTTTGACTTGGTTCGGAGCACAGATGCTAGAGAGAGACTACCTGGGCTTGCATCCCCTCTCAAGCACTCATTAGCTGTGTGACTTTGGGCAAGTAACATAGCCTCTCTGTGCCTCAGTGCTTTCATTTATAAAGTAGGGGATATATAGTGCCTACATTTCAGAGTCGTTAGGAGAATGAAATGAATTATATATATACATGTATATATGTAAAAGTATATATAACTGTTACAGTTCATTGCTGACACACACAAAACGGCATTTGAGAAGGAGAAAAGCTGGAAGTGCTTGTTCACTGGGAACCTTGACCTACTGTGCCTCAGGGAAGTGGTTCTCTGAGTTGCAACTGCATCAGAATCACCTGGAAGGCGTGTGAACAGAGTGCTGGGCCCCACGCCCAGTAGGTCTGGACCTGGGCTGAGAATCTGCATTTCTTACCAGATCCCAGCGCGGGGTGAGGGTGGGGGGTGCCGGTGCTGGACGTCCACACAACAGGCCCGGGGCAGCACTGGTTTTGAACTGTTACAGCGCACTTCCTTTGTTCTCCCGGCTGGGAAACATGGCTCGTGCTGGTCACACATCTCTGTTTACCACAGTGGGATCTTACCTGACATTTTGCAACCTGGCTGTAAACGTGCCAGGAGCTGGGGCCCGGACTTGTGTGCCCAGTGTATGCGTAGCATCTGATGCGTAGGAGGTGTCCAGCCTGTATCTGTTGGAGAAAGAAAAGAAACATGCTTTTTGCACTCAGCAATATTCTTGTGTACATTTTTCCTGTTCATAAATACTCTCCCACAACATTGTTTGGTTTGTTGCATAGTTTTCCCTTGTATGGATGTGAGGCAGAGAACAACTTGAGCTTGCTGGAACAAAAAAGAGCAATGTATTTGGAGAGGCAGAGTGCCTCAGCGCCCGGAGCTATGGACTGTGGGAAGTCATCAACCTGACCCTTCCCGATGTCTCCCCTCAGCGATGTCACCTCACTGGGACAGCTCTGTTTCCTTTCTTCGGCTTTTGCTACAACTCTGTCCACATGGCATCCAAGATGGCTGCCTACGTATCCCAGTTCCAGATCTATTCTATAGATCCTGCCTTACAATTACTCGGTCTCTCGACCCCTCTCTCCCTCACTTTTGACCCCAGCTGGAGCGCTGATTGGCTTTCTGGGTTCAGGTGCTTACTCCTTATCCAATCACGGAGAAGAGCCACATTATTCCAATATGGAGGCCAGGTGCCCCTGTGGGGGGGAGAGCAGTCAAGTGGCTCATGGTGATCCCCAATTGATCCACTGGAATTGCCTTCTATTCATCTCTCCATGTCTGTACTTAAACCTGATTTCAGTTTCAACCTGGTGACCAGGATTTGGTTTCTGCGGACTTTTCTGGGCTCAGAGCAGGGATTTGACTGACTTAACCCCATCTCCCATCCATTAGCGATAATGGCCCATGGCAGTGTCGTAGGTTTGCCTGATGTCTTTGAACGTTTAAGCCGCGCAACGTGATTTTGAGGGAGGCGGGAGGCCTCACCCAATGATGCCTGTTTATCACCAGCAAGTCTGTTCATGATCCGAAATGCAGCTGAAAAAATAAATACAATTAAAAAGATAACTCAGGCCAGCGTTGCCGGAGACTGTTTTACATGGGAGCATAATGAATGCTAAGCTCAGCGCTGCAGCGCCAAAAAGCAAAATAAATTCTTGGAGTTGGTCTGTTTCCTGCCGACAATACATTTGCTTGTTCCAAACAAATATATTTGTCAATACAACACAATTAGGAGCGCTGAGCCAATCAGACCATCAAATACCCAGAGAAGCAGAACGTGGCTTCCCTTCGCCTTGCTAGATGGAGCCAGGGTCTGAGCCTATTATGACCAAATCAATTATAGCCCAGGCAAGCCTTGCGTTCCCCGCCCGCGCAGGCTTTTCGTCTCTCCTGGTTACCTAGAGAGTTCAACTTCTTTTTTCTTCTTTCTCAATGTTACTCATAGCCCTTGAGGCAGGCCTTGCCCCACCCCCACCCCCCAATCTTTGAGGTTAATTTGCTTTCTTTTTTTGCTAACAGAGAGAAGCAATTGCTGACATATACAGTTTTTAGAACAAGAGCCTGCCGAAATGGGACTAATAATTAGTTTTGATGATAATAGCTACCATTTCTTCCATTGATGCCAAGCTTTTGAGATTCATGGTTCTTCCTTGCAACAACCTGGGATAGGCATTACCAGTTCCATTTTATGTATGAGGAAACTGAGGTTCCCAGGGGCCGAATGGGTCATCGAAGGCCACACTGCTAGTGAGTGGCTGAGCTGAGATTCAGACTCTAGCCTCTGATGGCAGAGCTTGTATTAGGACTATAGACGTTCGGACACACAGACCGCAACTCAACTTGGCTTCATACAACAGTGGGATTAAATGGACTTTGTGACTTGATAGTCCAGAGGTGAGCTTCAGGCAAGGCTTAATCTAGCCCAGTGATGCCCCCAAGGATCAAGTTTCGCTCTGCTCTGCCTGCCTTCATGTTAGGCTCCATGCTACTGGGTTTGCGGCCCACCACGTTGGGCTCTCCCCAAGTGGAAGGAAATGGCTGCTACATTCTTTAAATCCTCAAGCCACAGCAACCTGGGGAAGAAAGAACTTTCCTTGTGGGGACTCCTGTGGAAAAAAAATGAACTTCTGCTCTCAGAACCTTGTATCCCATTTGCTTGGCTTGAGTTAGGAGCCCAAGCACTTGGCAGAGCGATACTACATGCTGGCTGCCTTAGGCTGGAGCGGGGAGTGTCAGTATCCCACAAGTCAGTGGCCCAGCTGGGGGCGGGGCTGTGATCCTAGGCAAAGCTGGGTGCTGTCATCCTAAGAGAGGGAAGGACCTAAATAGTTAACCCTCTGGCCTGAGGCACAGGCACTAACCAATCAGAACAGATCCACTTAACCCTTTGCTACTCAAAGTGGCCTCCTCTGACTGCAGCTTTGGCGTAATTTGGGAGCCTGTTGGAAAGGTAGCGTCTCGGGACCCACCTGATAGAGGGAATCGGAATCTGCATTAACAAAATCTTTAAACCTTTAATAAGGGCTAGCAAACCTGAGCAGCCTGTCCTTAGGAGGCAGGACAGACAGGGTCTTTGTGTCAAATACGTGGGGCTCTGATGCACACTCCATGCTGGCTGGGTGAGATTGGGCGTGGAGGAATACCACCATCATCACAAAACCGTTCAGAGGGGTAAAGGAAGCAATAATTTTTGTAGAGTGCCTGGCACATTGTGAGTCCTTAATATACACAACTCCTTTCTACCCATCCCAAATGTTAATAAATGAGCAAACTGACCCCGAGAGGTGTCTGCTTGCCCAGGACGCAGAAATGGACCTCGGGTGCCCTGAGCCCTAGCTTGAGGCTTTGCTTTTCTCAGTACACCAGAGGCTCTCAGCCCTGGCTACACACTGGAATCACCTGGAGAGCTGAAAGTATCTCAGGGCCCCTGGGTGGCTCAGTTGGTCAAGTGTCTGACTTCAGCTCAGGTCATGATCCCACGGTCCATGGGTTTGAGACCCACATAAGGCTCTGTGCTGACCTCTTAGAGCCGGGAGCCTGCTTCAGATTCTGTGTCTCCTCTCTCTGCCCCTCCCCTGCTCATGCTCTGTCCCTCTCTATCTTTCAAAAATAAATAAACATTAAAAAAAAAAAAGAAAGTATCTTGGTGCCCAGGTCTAACACCAAATCAACTTAGAATCTCTCTGGGGGAGACCCAGGCATCAGTAATTTTTAAATCCTGTTTTAAAAAAAAATTTTTTTTTAATGTTTATTTATTCTTGAGAGAGAGAGAGACAGAGCAATACAGAATCCAAAGCGGACTTCAGGCTCTGTTAGCACAGAGCCTTACATGGGGCTCGAACTCTCGAGCTGTGAGATCATGTGCCTCTAAACTTTTGTATGTTATGGATCCCTTGGCATCCGCTGAAGCTTCTGGACGCTTCTCGGAAAAAATGTTTTTATTTTGGGGAATAGGACTACGGAAAGCAATTGTTTTGAAATACAATTAGCAAAGTAGTCAAAAGAAAAAAGACGACACTTTGGAATATATGTGCTTCTTTATTGACATTCAGTAACATCTAGCAAGCAGTGGCTTTATTAACTACCGGACGTTTGAAGGAGTGGTGATCATATGTAATATTTTACCGTATCTGCAACAATTGTCCTGTGAGAAAAAAGACTGTGACTTCTGTTGGTGACAAAGTCGCAGCCACTGCTGATCCTACTGCGGGTTCTTGGTTAGAACGCTGACTTTTGGTCAGAGCTTAGTGAAAATACTGATCTGGTTTTTATCCCCCGTGTCCACTGAACTCCTGAATTCTATCCACAGACTCCTGGGGTCTCTGGTCCCCAATTAAGGACCCCGGGAACAGAGAAGGGCTGGGAACAAGCCACTGGCTGCCATGGCGCCGTGGAAGGTACCTGCCTCACCCAGCGTGGTGGCTTGCATCTCCTTCAGTACCTCCAACCCGTTTTTTCCCGGGTGTCAGGACCCCAGCTGCAGAGGTGTGTGAGACAGCTTCGGGGTGAGGCACGCCCCTCTTCTCATCCCAGCTCTCCTCCCCCGGGGTTCTGTGACTCACGTGTGCTGCTTTACGTCTTTGGACCTCGTTTTCTGAATCTGTGAAACGGAGGTCCTCAGACCCACTTCAAGGGTTTCTGTGACAATGAATGAAAAAGACACAGCAGCCGTGACCCTGCTAGTTAGGTGTGCCGGCTGTGTGTCCTTAACCAGGTCCCTGACCTCTCTGGGCCTTGGTTTCCACATCTCTAAAATAGGCTGCCACAGTGCCTGGCTTGCTGGGAGGTTGCCAGTGTGTAGGGCAGCAAGGGAGCATGTAAAGACCTTGACCTTTATGGCCTTTAGAGCCGGGCCTGGCACCCGCACGGCCTGCCATACGCAGTGGCTGTTGAGCGCTGGGCCTCAGACGTCCTGTGGGAGGCTGAGCACGGCGGCTTTGGAGCCTGCTGCTCCAGACGGGCTCCTTGGCTGGTGTCCTTGGCTGGACCACACAGGCAGCTGCCGGTTGCAGGGACAGCCTTACAGGTTGGTGACCTCAGCTCTGCAGGCACCCCAGCCTGTCTGCGAAGTGGGGAGGAACTCCATGGGAACCTTGCGGGGAGGCGGGGGGAGGCACTGCAGGGGGAGCCCCAGCCTCCCAATGGGTTCCTCAGGCTGGTGGCTCTCCCGCCTCCCCCCCCCACCCCCCCGGGGCTTGTTCCAGACTCCACTGAGCCCGGGGCAGCCCAGACCTTGCCCAGCATGGCTGGGGCCTGGTTTTCTTAGGAAGGACCTCAGGGCAGGCCCCAGCCTTTCATTTTGTCCCTTTCCATCTGGAGTCTCTTACACCCGTTTCTTTCTCTGTGTCTATGAATCCTGTGCCTCCATTTCTCTCCCACTTGCTCTCTCTACCTTCCCGTCTCCACCTCTCCACACTCCACTGCTTCCTCGCCCGCCTTGTTTCTGCCTTCCCTCCCTCTTTCTCTGTCTCCCCACATGTCTGGCTCTCTGCATCTCTCTGTGTCTCTGTCCGTCTCTTTGTTTCTCTCTGTCTCTCCCTCTGTCCCACTGTCGGTCTCTCTGTCTCTGTTCCTATCTTTCCATTTCCTATCCCTGTGCTGGCACCTCCAGCATCTCATACCCCCCACAGCCCTCTGGTGCACCCGTGCTGACTGCACTCATGTGACACTGGGACCTGTGTGACTGCGGAGGGTAGATGCATCCTGAAGTTTCCATTCCCCCAGCGCTGGAGGCAGGGCGCGGGAGTGATGGCACAGAGCATGGGACGTGCCCGGGGCTTGCGAGTGTCCCCAGGGCTTGGTGGTTGGAAGCGGAGGACAAGATGTGTCCGCACTACCTTGTAATCATCGTAACCAGCACAGGGGAGGCTCAGTAATGGTGTCTTTACACAAGTAAGTGATGGAATGAGAGCACGTACTTATGATTATCTTCTGTCAAGTACCATTTACTCATGGCGAGTTTTGGTTTTTAGTACATTTTTATAGTCGTAGATGCTGAAATCCGCAGGTCATTTGATGTTGTTGTTGTTTTTAAGTTTATTCCTTTATTTTGAGAGAGACAGAGTGTGAGCAGGGGAGGGGCAGAGAGAGAGAGAGAGAGAATCCCAAGCAGGCACCTCAGGGTCAGTGCACAGCCCATCACAGGGCTTGAACCCACAAACCGCGAGATCATAACCTGAGCCAAAGTCAGACACTTAACTGACCCAAGCCACCCAGGCACCCCCAAAGGGAATTCTTCAGACAGTTAATTCTTATTGGCTTCTTTAATTCTAATTCTCCTACCACCACCCGCTACCCCCCATTCCAGAATATTCCAGAGTGTGCCATGCTCTTTTTAGCTGCAGGGTCTTTGTCCTGTTGATTTTTCCTGCTTATGCCTGTTCCTTCTCCCTATTTCCTCTTGGACGTGCCGTTCTCCAGGAAGCTTCTCTGACTACCAGGCTGCCCATTCTTGCACAGGAAGCCATGTGCACCCCTACTTCATCTTGATGCACACACCCCCCCCCCCCCGCCCAGTCTGTACTGTAAGACACTTGAGAGAAGGGAGCAGGGCTTTTCTTACCAGGTGCCAGGGTCCCTCAGGCACATGAAGGGCTGCTGGGGGTGGGGGTGCCCAGGCACACAGCTGTACCCCTCAGCCCTGTCTCTGGTGTTTAGTTTAGCTGGTAAAAGACACTCCTGTCCCAGGGCGAGAAGACCCCACGGAGTGCAGGCAGAGGCCAGTGGGGGAAAGCCGCTCCCGGGAGCGCCAAGCCGGCTGTGGCCTGCACAATAGGTGCCTGGCCTTCAACTTCCACTTTTGACATGTTGGTTCCCAGCCAGGCAGAGCCCCAGGCAGAGAAATAACTACCTGTTCAGACCAGTGGATCCACCGCCCCCCCGCCTCCCCCCATCCCCTGCAATATTCTTTCACTAGGAGGAGGCGAAATGAATTAATTATGAGCCGTGTGTGCTCACAGGCATGCATTCCTCGCCCAAGCTCCTGTTCTTAAAATGTGCAATCCCAACTGCAACCGAAACTCTCCCGTCCTCCCCCTGTGCTCCGGAGGGTTTTCATAACAGCGCCTTTGTGGGCTCCCTTGAATGTCTGCCATGCCAGGGAGGCCGCACATTCCTCGGGCGGCCTCGCGGGGCTCTGAGGAAATCTGCTGGTGGAGGCCCCGCTTCGCAGGATGTGGGAGGGCATGTCGGAAACGCTGCTCTTAATCTGCCCATCTCCCCTCCAGCCCCAGCAGCCCGGGCAGGGGGGCTGCGATAAAGCCACATGCAGCAGGCGGGAGATTAAGCCTGCTGTTTTGACCTCGCCCTCGGAGTCTGCGGTGACACGGGGCGGTGGGGTGCAGGGGCCGGCGCCACCCGCCCAGGGCGCCCTCCCGTCCCTGCCGGGAAGCGCGCGTGGGCCGCTGTGGCCACGGTCCTCGGCCGTGGGCTGGCAGTGGGAGCTGTGTGTGGCGGCTGCGGCGTTGAGGGTTCGTGTTGAGGAGTGTGAAACGTTCGTGCAGGGGACGGCCGGGGGCTGACGTCCGCTGTGCCCTTGCTGCATCCTGGGCGCTCCCCTGGGTGTTTTGCACGTGTTGCTTGACTTCATCCTTACGGTAAGTCTGTGTGGTGGGTGCCCGTGTGATTCCCGTTTTTCAGAGTGGGAAACTGAGCCTTCCGGGAGTGGGGGTGGGGGTTCTGAATATGCGAAAGGTCTCGGAGAGCCAGCAGTGCAGGTGGGATTTCAACTTGACTGGAGCGCGTAGACCTTGGCCCCCTGTCCCTTCAAGGCAGTGCACAGACGTGACAGACAGACTCTGCTGGTTAGACGCGCAGGAGAGTCTTCGCCTTCAGGCTGCTCTCGCCATCCCGCTCTGCGGCTCCCTAGCTGGGTGGCCCCGAGAGGGTCCTGTCACCCCTCAGAGCCTCTACTTCCTCATCTGTGACACGGAACCCATCCCCCCACCCTGTAGTCTGCTGTCAGGATTAAAGGATACGACACGTACAAGGGGTCTGTCTGTGTGGCTCCCAAAAGATAGGTGGAAGCCCTCACCCTCCTGCCGCCCAGATCCTCAGGTCGTGACCTTGTATGGAATAGGGTTGTCGCAGACGGAAGGGGTTGGAATCGACAGGCCCTTAATCCATGGGGACCGGTGTCCTTGTTAAAGGGAGGCATTTAGACCAGAGACAGACGCACAGCACAGGCCCAGAGAAGCCGGCCACGCGAGGACACATGTGGCGTCACGCTGCCGCAGACAGAGGGAGGCGACAGTTGGCTGAGCGCTGCCGGGGCTGGGAGAGGCCGGGAAGGGCTCTTCCCTCGAGGCTGCAGAGGGAGCCGGGCTCAGCTGACACCTTGATTTCAGATTTCGAGCTTCCAGAACTGTGAGAGGATACGTTTCCGTTGTTTTGAAGCCCCCCCCCTCCCCCCCAGTGTTTGGTACTTTGTGACAGCGGTGACAGGAAGGAACTCAGTGCCCCATCATAGCCGGTGCTGTCAGTGCCCATCTGGCTTCTCCAGGCGACCCTGGAGACGGCCTGTGGCTGGGTGTGCACACCGCGGCTCGGACCTGCCCGCGGGCTTTTTCTGAACGCAGACGCAAGCCCAGCTGGGCGCCGAGCCGGCTGTGAGCATCGAAGAATGAGCACCCTGGAAGTAGCCAGTGAGGAGTGGGGATTGATGGATAAACACCCCAGTTTCCTCGGCCCTGGATAGGATGGTTCCGAGGCCCATGCCACACCGTCTCAGAGCTGTCCAGCGGGAGTAAGGCCAGGTTCCCGGAGTGGGAGCCTAGTTATTAATGCGCACTTTATTGCCCTCCTCCCATTTTCCTCTCTTCCTTCCTCTCTTCCTGGTACTTTCTGGGACCAGCCCCTAAATGGACCACTTCTATCCAAAGTCTTATCTCCAGTCGGCTTTTGGGGAGACCCAAGAGAATGACAGGCATGGAATGGTACCCAAACGGCAGCCGCTTTCGCTTCCGGGTCACGGCTGGAAGATCGGATGGTGGAATAAAGCTGTGTGGACCAGTCACTAGACCTCTACCGCATGAAGAGCCTCGAAGGCCGATCTGGTATCTCAGAGTGTAGATGACGTGGATGATGATGGAGAAAATCCTGTTCATCGGAATTCTTGGACACAGGCCTGGGAAAGGAAGCCCGTCAGGTAGGGCTGCTCCCAGAAAGTAGTGATGCCTAGGCTGTTGCTCCCCAAGGGCCACTTGGGCAGGGGGGCTCTGACTTGGGAGCCTGGACTCCTGAAAGGTGGCAGCAGTGAGGGCTGAGATGCTGGGTTGTGGGTCCCCATAAGGACTCCTCTTCAAGTCCCTGAAATCCATGCATGTGACAGGATTTCTTGTGAAATGAGTGCAAGCTCAGGACCCAGATATAATCCAAACTGAGCCTGTGTGGTAGGCTCAGGAGTGGGGAAGCGAGGTGCGAAGAATGCTGGGTCTGTGGACACTCGACTTGGGATGTGGGGGCTCAGCCAAGTTCACCCAAACCACAAGAGACAGAGTAGCATGGAGCAGACTCGGTTATTTGTGGCTTCCCATCACCCAACAACCCTCTCTCCCTACATTTCTGATAACTCCCCCTCCCCTTTCAGTCCTGCTTTAAGGATTGAACTCACATTACTAGATTCCCTTGCCTTCTGGAACAGAACCTTCCGAGTTCTGCAAATTCGACCCAGCCACAGGAGCCTCCTATTCAGGACTGAGTGCCGCGAGGAAGTCGCTGCACAAAGGGCACCTGCTCTTCCGGTGAGATGGCACTTCTACCCTCTGGCGGCAGGGGTGTGGAGCTCCGGGCTCTGGTGCTGTAAGTCTCAGGAGCCTCCAGCCATGACAGGAGAGCCATGTTTTCTCAGGAGGTCCCCATGGTGTGCGGTCAGGGTTCCGGCTGCGGAGCTCAGAGTGGCCTTCCAAGGCGCTCCCAGGGAATATGTGAGCCCTCTGATGTCCTTCAGGGAATTCTGTCCTGCAAACCCACGTGGATTCTGCTCTTGCCTCTAACAACCCCGTCCGATATGGGCCCGGGGGACTTCTTAGCTTCAACACTAATAGCTGACCTTTCCCGGGGGCTTATTAAGAAGCTGACTGCGCCCGGTGCACCTGACATGCATTATTTCCCTAAGTCACCCCAACATGGGACAGCCCAGGCGGGAAGCTGAGCGGCAGGCTCAGGTCTGTACGGACCCAGACTTCATGTATTTCACCTTCTCCTGGAACCGTCAGACTTCCGACAATACCCCTCCTGGGCCATGCTGAGTGGTGACCGCCTACCTTATCTTGCATACAAGAGCCCAGATAAAAACTGCATCCCTCGCTTGCTCCCCTTTCTACGGCCCTGACGACGGACTCCTACTGCTACAAGTAAAAGAAGTCTTGCGTCCTGAGCTTAGTGCTTCAATTACAGGAAGGAGCAAAGCTGGAAGTCGGGAGGGGGTCGTTCCTATAGAATCTTCTTGTTTCCTCCCTTGAGCTGAGTAGAAATGATACGCAATTAAGTCCTGTGCTCCAGCGTGGCTCTCCTCTGCCCCCTACACCAGAAATAGGCCATAATCAATACTCCGGTGGTCTCCTTAGAGTGGACTCAGAAGGAACCGTTTTTGAACCCTTTCTAAAGCCCACAGTACTGCAGACACGTTGAAGGTGATGTCCACTTTTAGATACACCAGCAATCTGATAACAGCCTGCAAAGAATAAACAAAAAGAAATAAGAGCTACCGTATGTCAGAGCTCACTACCTGTCAGGTGCTACACCCCAGCTCTCTTTCATTTATGATCAACTGGGTACTGTTATTAATAGCTTCAGTTTGCCGGGGGCCACAGGGTTGGGAGACAGCAGAGCCCAGAGTAGGATTCCGGAGCCTCCCTCTTCACCGTCGTTCTGGAACGCCTCCCAAGAAATACCACCTTAAATCCTCCAATTGATTTTTAAGTCATGTCTTGATTTTTGAAATGTTACAAGATGAAGAAGGATGTGACTTAGAGGTGAGGAAATACGGAGGTGTTCAGCTCATGGAGGAGCCCTGGGAAGGTCTCCGTAACTCAGCACAGCCTCACCCGCCGCCTTTCCAGGAGAAGGGACACAATGACGGGCCGTCTCAGGGGCTGGTGGCTCAGCACAGCCCCATCCATCTCCACCTCCTCTTCCCTCTGAGGCTACCCTGGTGATGAATGCCAGTGTTAGGAGTCTTGATTGGACTGGACCCTGACATTCAGGGCAGAGCTTTTCCTGGGGTGACACCATCCCCAACTCTGTGCTGCGTCTCAAACCCCGGAAAGCCTCATCGAGGGGCTGAATTGCGCTCCCCTTCTCTTTTAATTATTCAGGAACTGACATGCTGACTGGGAATACATCACTCAGAGTACATGGCTGGTAAGATTAAATATTAGAGGAAACTCTTTTAATTAATTTTTAATGCGTTCTTTAGAACAATTCTTCATACCTAACCACACACTGAAACAGAGTACTTAAAAGAGAAGTTAACGTTCAGGATTTCAGGGGCTTGTAAGTCTGGATGGCCCCTCTGTTTTGGTTATGTCTGAGCCACACGTCAGGATGTACAACAGATGAGATTCATGGCATGGAAGTAGGGTGACCACATGTCCCGGATTTATTGGATAGTCTCAGCTTATGTCTGTGGTCTCAATGTGCTTATTAATGGTGCCCCTTTTTACGTCCTAAAATGTTTCAGTTCAGATGCTAAATTATATCACCCCACGTGAAGGCTACCACCATAGCCCGTGACAGACATCACTAGTTGATCACAACATTCTGTCTGTGCTGATTTCACATGCCTTCTACAAGGCATTCTCAATCAATCCTCCAGGCAGCCACTATAGGTGATTATAGTTGGCATGAAGATGAACCCTATTTTGTTGTTGTTGTGGTTGTGGGAGCAGTTTATATCAAATCCTTATATTTTAATTTCACCTTTATCTTTAAGCCACTTTTCCATTCAGGCCCTTAATTTTGTGACTCCCTGTTTTTTGGTGGGAACACTATTGTCATTTTGTGTGAGATAATTCATTGTCAATGACTGTCTCAAGCATTAAAGGATATTTAATACATTTAATATCCTTGGCCCCGTGGGCATTAAATCGTAGTAGTACAATGTCTTCCACTCCCTAAACCTGATAATTGTGACAAACAAAATTATCTCTCTCCTCCCCCACACTTCCAAAACGCCCTTGGGGAGGTATGACTGCCCTGAGCTGGCAACACATGCAAGTATTACTTTTTAAATTTTTAAAAAATCTTATTTATTTTTGAGAGACAGAGCATGAGCAGGGGACAGGCAAAGAGAGAGAGACACAGAATCCAAAGCAGGCTCCAGGCTCCAAGCTGTCAGCACAGAGCCCAACATGGGACTTGAACTCATGAACCACAAGATCACAACCCGAGCCAAAGTCAAATGCTTAACTAACTGAGCCACGCAGGAGCCCTGAAATAAGTGCAACTAGTAAGAACTACACTCGACCAAAGAATGTTGCTTTGGTTCTCTCTTGCTGTGTGCTCACCCCATTTGATGGGTTGATACAACAATTACTTTTTTAAACATTTGCTCACCGTTTGGCAGTTGTGGCAGGACTCGATGGTGCAGCTTGACTGGTGCTTCCAAGCCAGTTCACTCAGAGAGAGACAGATTGGTGAAGGCTGTGAGCTGCGGGCCCAGCCAGGGCTCCAGCTGCAGGTCAGTCTTCTTTCCTGCGGCTTCTCCACACGGCTGCTTGGGCTTCCTCACAGCATGGCCGCTAGGAAGCAGGAGGGAGGAAGTAGATGCTGCTGGTCCTCTTAAAGATTGGGCCTGGACCTGGAAGGCAGTCCCTTCTTCCATACTGGTCAAAGCAGTCACAGGCCCGGCCCAGAATCAGGGGGTGAAGGAAATATGCCCCACTTCTCAGTGGGGAGGACAAAGAATTTTACTCTATTATTACTTTTTAATTTTGTTTTGAAAGTGAGGGAGAGAGAGAAAGAGAGAGTGAGGCAGGGAGGGGCAGAGAGAGAGAGGGAGACAGAAAATCCCAAGCCGGCTCTGTACTGCCAGCATGGAGCCCGATGTGGGGCTTGAATTCATGAGCCGCGAGATCATGGCCTGAGCTGAAATCAAGAGTCGGACGCTGAATGGACTGAGCCACCCAGGCGCCTCTACCTGACAAAGAATTTTAATTCAGGACGTGTTCCTTCACATGATGTCATCTTTGAGAGTCACGATAGTCTTGAGAAGCATGGCGGCGGTCCCCACGACCTTCCTCACGTTGCACGTGGGTTAGCAGTCTCAGGGCTGAAGTGGCTGGCCCACTGCAGGGGGCTAGCTCATGAGCTGTGGGCTTGGAGCAGAAGGAGGGCTGGTGGCAAGCTCTGAAATATTCCTGGGCTTTCCTTGGAAGCCATGTAGTGAGACCCAAACTGGACAGAGTGTGAGAATGTCACCTGGATGAGGACTCAACGCCCCCGCCCTGACGTGGCCCTTTGCTGTGTTGGACACATTAATTGTGCCAGGTTCCCACGTGGCCCCCGAGCCTCCATCATTTTCTCAGTCATCAGATATTATCTGAGCATCGCCAGGGACCAGACGCCACACTAGACCCGGGGATGGCAAGGCCAATGAGACGTCAATGGTCCTGGTGGCCCCACTGAAGGAGGTGACGACAGACAGCACTGCCTACCCCGTGCACAGGAGGGGAGCTGACTGCGGGGCTCCGAGAAGGTGGCCCTGAGGAAGTGACACTTCCGCTAAGATCGGAAGCACAGGGAACAAATAGGGAGGCGAGGAGCCGGGTGCGGGGAGGATGGGCCAGGGAGCACAGCGCCATATGCCCTGATGAGGGGTCTGCAAGCAACCGGACGCACGTGGCGGTGGTGTCTCGGAGTGAGCACTGGGGGCGAAGGAAGGGACTGAGGGTTGCAGAACCTGGTGGGTCCTTGAGAAATGCTTCTCTGCTTGTTAATCCTGCCTGTTATTCTGAGAACAACGGGAAAACATCTTGTTTTGGAGAGTGTTCAGCTGTATCAGAGAATGGATTGGGGGCGGCAGTGTAGCTGGGGAGAGCCTGCCCTCAGCCCCTGCTGAGCCGGCCGCCGCACCCCAGGAAGGCGTGTCTGGCCGAGTGACCAGGCTGGTACTTGCAGCTGCTCTCACCTTCCTCCTCTGTCCACTGCTTGAGTTGCAGCGATGGAGGCAGAGGCTCTGCTCTGTGGTATTAACGGGGGCTTCCCGTTCCTCGCCTGGACCAAGGTGCGGGGCAGGGACGAGGGCAAGGTGAGTGAGAGCTCTGGGGAGTGGCATTGAATGAGGCGTTTGTTTTTGGCCGCCTGGTACAGCCCGAAGCCTCGAGTGCCTGCTTGCGCTTTGTACCCTGGACACCTCCCTCGCTTCCCTCTAGTCCAGGCTCACATGTTATCGTCAGGAAGAAGAGAAGGGGGAAGGCGAGGCGGGGCCCTCTCTTGTAAGGCCATGGCCAGTGGTTGGACCCAACACTTCTCTGGACGTCCCATTGGCCAGAACCGGGTCGCTGCCACATGTAGCTGCCAGGGCCCCTGCACGCGCCATCCAGATCCCGGGCGCCCCGCGCCCCCCTAACATTTTGCAGAGCTGTTAACTGCGGAAGGGGAACGGGAGAGCCCTGAAGCGCACGGCCGATCGGAGCCGTCTTACAGGGTGGCGCTTAGGAAGGGAGGTGAGCTTCAAGGCTGCGCAGGCGGGATGCAAATCCCAGTTCTGCCAGCTCCTGGCTGAGGGGCCTTGGGCAAGATATTGAAGTTCTGAGCCTCCCTTCCCGGTCCGTGGAGGGAGGATCGTGAGAGCACTTCGTGCGCAGGGGACTCGGAGAAGCTGATTCTGGTTAGTGCGCGTTGGTCAGAGTCCAAAGCACAGAGGAAGAGCCAGGAGGTGGTTTCATCGGTGACCTCACCGCACAGGTGAGAACCCTGGGCGTCGAGACAGACGGGGCTTGCCAAGATTACACGTGAATCGAGGTTGGGGGCCTGGGCCTCGGCTCCAGGGGAACCCCACTTCCCTGAAAGCACAGTCTCCTACCAGCCCAGGCGGGGAGCAGCTCTGACAGACTCCTGAGGGACGAGATGCTCGGGCAGGGGGCGCTCCTGTGGGAGACACGCGGGCTTCCCACCCCGCTTACAGGTGCGTGGGAGCAGACTGGGGAGGAGTGGGAAGGGACACGTGGAAGCTTCTCGAAACCGGCTGAATTCAGAAGCAGCTCTTCCTCCTCTGCTCCCCACCGCCGCCCTCCTCTCTCTCACCCCTTCCTCTCTTCCTCCTCTGTGTTCTCCTGCCCCCGCTTCTCCTTCCTCTCCCCTCTCCACTCCCGCTGCACTGCCCTGCCCCGTTTGCCCTTTGTCCCTTCCGCCATGGTTGACATCTGAGGAATGGCTCACCACGGAAAGTCCCCAGTTTATGCCTTAGGCGAGAAGAGCCCCATGACTCCCGTACCGGGCTCTCCCCTGGCTTCAGAGGCCGGCCGAGTGGGTGAGTGGTCCTCTCTCCCCATTCCAGCATCCTTAGATGGACCCCTTCTTCGGGCAACCCTGCCCCCCTTTTCCTTGGCACCCTGCCCCTTCCCACCCATCTGGTTTCGTCTGGCCACCCTTTATGGCTCTCCCAGAGCCTCACGGGCGAGAAGTTCCTCTAGGGAAACTCAGGATGTTGGAGGACTGGGGAATTTTGTGCAGAGCCCGCTCAGGCTCTGTTCTGCACCTGCTTCGTGTTCTTTGTGTGAGTGGATATTGCAAGTTCTCCTTGGATTTTGCTCTGCGGACTGTCTCTGGGGGCGTGAACCTGGTTTCACTGGGAAGATCTCCTTGCCTCCTTCCTTTCCTTCCTCTTCCCACCACTACTTGCTGCCCCCACCCCCATTTTCTTCTTTCTTCTTCCCAGTAGATCTGCTTGCTTGCCTTTAGTTTTCTTGTTTCCCTTCCTTTTAAAAAATAATAAAACACTAGCAAACACTGGGCTGCCTGCTCTGTGCTAAGCACTTTGAAGGTATTAACACATCTAACCTTCTTAGCATCCGGATAGTGGGCACTGTTAATATGCCCATTTTATGGATGAAGAAACTGAGGCCCAAGGTGTCTCCCTGTGGCACCTTCACCCACTAATGATTTCTGGTCCCGCCTCCTTGCTGCCCCTGCCTGACCAGATGCTCCGTTTGGGCCAGGACGGGGGCCAGCTGCCTGTGCGTCTGTAGAAGGAGAAAAGAGCGAAGGGAACCCAGCCCCCACCAAAGCCTTGAGTGATAGAGATTTCAGGTCAAGGTCGATCCCAGTGAGCTCCGTGGAAGGATAAAGAGAGGAATAAAGAGCTAGAGAAAGATGGCACAATGCAGCACTTAGGGCAGGTAGCCCTTCACCAGTGTGGCTCTCAAGCATTTGAAATGTGGCTTGTCCATGCTGAGATGCAAGTGGGAAACACACACGGACTTAAAAGTCTCGGTAGGAAAAAGGATGTAAAATAACACTGAGTCATTAATAACTTTTTGTATTGAGTATATGTTGAAGAACATTTTGGGTATATTAGGTTCAATAAAATATATGAAAGTGAATTCCAGCTGTTTCTTTTTACCTTTTATTGATGGCTACTAGAAAATTAAATATAACATGCCTGGCTTGTATGTATGGCCTGTTATATTTCCATGAGATGGCATGGGCCTAAGATGGTTTGGGCTGCAAGAGACCAAGAGCTTAACTCAATTGCTTTAATAAGAATATGAATAAGAAATAATAAGAAATTAATTATTTCACAAAAGCAGATGTCTGGAGGAGCCTGGTGTTGAATTGGTTAATTTAGCAGCACAACTCCAAATCTTTCCGTCTTTCTGCTTCGCCACCCTCAGCATATTGATTTCCTCGCCCCCATGGTCACAAAGTGGCTGCCATGGCTCCAGGAAGCTTGTGTAAACATGCTAACAGCCTGTGGCAGAGAGACAAGGGCTCATCCTGTGTCTCTCTTTCTATTTATCTGACACCCATCAGCAGACGTGGCTTGTCACATCTCATCGGCCTGAAGTGAGACAGAGGCTCGTGGTTAAGCTGATCCCTTAACCAGGGAATGGAACCACCCATGAATAGTCTAGAGAAATCATCTGCTGGGGCTCAAGATCTGTGTCGGTGAGCATCTGCCCTTTGAGAGGAAGGGAAAGACGTGAACGTGGTGGCTGTGAAGCACGGAAGGGAGGGGCCTGGGTTGGTAGAGCCATCAACAAAGCTTCTCCACCAGAGAGGTTTCAGGCACGTGGGAGAAGTATCTCATTGCCTTTGCCAGGCTGAGTGTCTCTTTCTGAAGGCTGCAGTGGATGCTCTTATACTATATGGTGTTGACATTGATGACCCTAGGACACCGGGGTGTCATGGGGAAATACATATTTGGTCTTTGTCTCTGGTTCCTGGCACACAGGTTCCTAAAATCTTCGGAATGTCCAGGGTGATGAGTAGCTTTTGAATGCTGATGAGAGAGCAGGTGGCTGGGACCCCTAAGTAGCTGCGGGTGGGGGGCTGGTCTCCGAAAGACCAAGGCACGAGGGGAGGATTGGAACCTTCAGCCGTACCCCCAGCCTCCGGGGGAGGAGACAGGCTACAGGTGCCTACATCATGGAGCTCCCCCCAAAACCCCCAAATGATAGGGTTTGAAGAGCTCCCCCTTTGGTGAACGCGTTGAGATGATAGGACCACGGCACCTGGAGAGAGCACGGGAGGTCCACGCACACCCCACACCCGCATGCCTGGCCCCTGCACAGCTGTTCCCGAGCTCTATCCTTTTCGATGAACCAGCATTCGCACGTAAAGCACTTTCCTGAGCTCTTACCGTCGTTCTAGTGAATTAGCCGACCGAGGAGGGCGTAATGGGAACTCCTTGAATTACAGCTGGTCCGTGAGAAGCGCCATGACCGCCTGGGCCTCGGGAGTGGCGTCTGGGGTGGGGGCAGTCTTGTGGGACCCCGCTCCTCACTTGAGGAGTCTGACGCCAACTGCAGGTACTTTGTGGCACAGTTGAACTGTGGGACAGCCAGCTGGCACGGGAGAGGTGGAGAAGCGGTGTTGAAAAGGACTCCGCGCCTTTGGTGACAGAATGTTGTGAGTAAGAACAGCACAGAGCACTTCAGTTATCTGTTTGTCCAACATCTTTTCCTTTTTGAAAAGGAAGAAGTCCTTATTCCTACTGGCACGCTGACAGTGACAGGGTCTCGGCGACGGGGAACTGACCCTGAGCTGCGGGAGTAGCATGGGTCGGCCAAAACAGCGTGCTGATTTCCTAAAGGGGCCGGCCAGGGTCTCCGGGGAGGCTCTAAGCGGCCCGGCTGGAGTCGACCCCGAGAGCCTAGGGTCCAGTGTGTCCCGCATCTGTATCACAGGAAACCGATTTAAGGATAATTCAGAAACTGGTCCAGCATCTATTATAGGTGTCAGGATGTATTAACTTCTCAATAAATGCATGACTGCTGAATGCCTCCTTTAATACCATTTGTTAACTTGTTTTTTTTTTAATTTATTTTTGGGAGAGGAGAGAGAGAGAGCAGGGGAGGGGTGGAGAGAGAGAGAGAATCCTAAGCAGGCTCCGCACTTTCAGTGTGGAACTGAATGCAGGGCTCAAACCCGTGATCCAGGAGATCATGAGCTGAGTCAAAACCAAGAGTCGGATGCTTAACGGACTGACCCACCCAGGTGCCCCCTCAATGTCTTTATTGCCCATCTTGGCAGGAGCTGGAGGCCTGGACTAGAAACTTCACCTGATCATCTCCCACCCTCTCTGCTGCTCCCTGTATCCTTGCAAGTCACATAGTTTTCTAAGAACTAATCAACCAAAAATAAAAATAGAGCCTGGATTGTGAGACGTTTGACAGATGTTTTCTTCTCTGGGCTGGTGAAACCTTTGAGCTCTCGGTTTTGCGTTTCTGCTCAGGACCAGTTCAGGGGACAAAGGCCGACTTGAGCTCTGGGAAGCAGGTGTGTCTGAGACTCACACGCTTGGTCTCTGGAACCTGGTGGCCTGGGTTCAAATCCCAGTTTTGCCACTTGCTGGCCTGGGGCCGCTGCGCAGTTTACTTAACCTCCTTGTGCCTTAGTTTTTTCTTCTGTAAAATGGGGTTGGTGATAAATGTGCTCTCTCACAAAGAGATGGCAAGGATCAAATGAGTTAATAAGTAGCCCGGGCTGAGAATGCTGCCTGGCCCACAGGAGGCTCTGTGGCTTGGATCTGTGGCCTGAGATACGCTACAGGACCTTGACAAGAGCTCTGTGAGGTCTGCTGTGAAAAGCCACCGGCGCCTCGTAGGTACTGGGACTGAGGTGGGGGAGGTGGGGGAGGTGGGGGAGGTGGGGTCTCCCCAGTTGGGGACCGGCCCGGCGGGGCTCTAGGGCGGCAGACCTACCTCCCCACACTCTCCCTTGGGCAAAGCAGCCGGGTCCCTCATCCCACTCACTTCCTGTTCCTCAGACAATGAGTCGCTTGCTTCCAGGCTTTTGGCTCAGTGTTCACGTGACAGCGTTCCATTAAAAATCTCGTTGCATCACAGCCACGCAGTGAGAGACGATTGTGCTAGGTTTGGGGAGGGCGCAGGCACTGATTTTTGAAAGGAAAAGGAAACAAAGTGCTTTTATTCCCCGTTGAATGAAAGAATACTTCCAAGTTCTCTGATGTCAAATCATTTCCTCACCTTCTCCCTCAGCAATTTGCCGGAGACCCTGGCAAGGAACCTCTCTCCCCATCTAATTGTTCTCCTATCTGACTTGCATTTAAACCGGGGCTCCGAGGAAGCGCCTTGATCCGTGAGGCTTTGTGCTGTTCTGTCTTCGAGCATCTGCTTTGGGCGAAGAGAGCAGACTCTTCGCTCAGTCAAGGGTCCCCCTTAGAGACTCAGGCGGAGAAGGGAGTTCCCTCTGGACCGGGCCCTTTGGGGGAAGTGGGAGGAGCTTGCTCCCCTGGAGACTTTGGGGCTCCCCGTTCGCCCAGCTTGACTTCTGTCAGAGGAGGGAAGGGCACCCTTTCTGCTTCCACAGACCTAGGAGATGGGAGCCGGCGGCTTGCAGCCGGCTCTGGCTGTGTTCCCTTGGTCAAATTGCTTTCCCTCTCTGGTTTCCACATCTGTAAGAGAAAGTTAGGAAAAAGCCCCCCAAAACCTGGAGAGAAGGCCAAGGGATGACCGTGTGTCCTGTGAATGCCACACCAGAGCACTGGCTGATAGGCCGGCCCTTGGGTTATCTAATCCTTCGGGGCGCCACCCAATGTGGCTGCCGCCTGTTTTTGTAAATAAAGTGCTATCAGAACACGGCCACGCCCGTTCGTTTGCATTGTGCCTCTGCTGCTCAGCTCCCACCTTACAAGGCAGAGTCCAGTGGTTGAAATAGAGACCAGATGGCCTCGCAAAACCAAAAATTATTTACTGTCTGTCCCTTTATAGAGGTTTACTGACCCCTGCTCTAGGGGAATGTTGTGTTCCTTGATTTACTATTTACTACTGATTTGGGCCCAGACCCTGGAAAGTGTGATGCTAATTTGTGGAAGATTGACAACTCGCAAATGGTTTTGGTCCAGTAGTCCTGAGAATGATTTCTATCCAGTATAAAAGACACCCCTGACGTGTACGGTTTTATTGACCTGTGGGATGTTCATCATTTCTGGGTCTGGCTTGGCGGTGTTAGTCTAGCAGTCCTTCTATCCTTTGCTGCCTTGACTTTGGTCTCTCCCATAAGCCTTTGAACTGGCTTTCCCGTCCTCCTGGCGCCCCTGTTAGTAAATTAAGAAATAATTTTTTAGGGGCGCCTGGGTGGCTTAGTCGGTTAAGCGTCCGACTTTCGCTTAGGTCATGATCTCGCGGTTCGTGGGTTCGAGCCCCGCGTCGGGCTCTGTGCTGACTGCCAGCTCAGAGCCTGGAGCCTGTTTCAGTCTGTGACTCCCTCTCTCTCTGACCCTCCCCTGCTCACGCTGTCTCTCTCTCTCTCCTAGAAATAAATAAAACATTAAAAAAAAAAAAGAAATAATTTTTTAGAAGGTTAAAGGAATCCCCGGCATGTGCTCATTTCCCCGCTCATGTGTAAGAGTCAGGTTCTTAACTCTTTGAACATTGCTCCCTGATGCACACGGTGAGTCCCTACTGGGCCAGACAGGGGGTTGGTAAAAGTGTCACGGGGAGCCTCGAGTGTCTTCCGAAGTCCCTTAAGTGGACGTTAACAAGATAAAGGAGACAGGAGTCAGAGCCCCTTGCCTCTTTACCAACCAGAGAAGCTGCATTTATAAATCTGCCTTCTATTTTGAGAGTTCCAATATAAAATTCCTTAAGAAAAAGAAACAACATTTTGTCACCAAAAATTAAACATTGCAAGGGCTCGATCCGGCGATGGGGAAGTTTTCAAGTGCCTGAGAACTGCTGCTTGTGGCGCAGACAGGGCCCGGTAGCCGCTGGGGGCTGTGCATTCCTGGGCTGGGCTGGTAACAGGCTGCTGGTCTGCCCGAGGCGGCTGGAATGTATTTATGCTCCTTTGCAGGGGAGAGAGGCCTTCAGAGAGTGGCTCGAATACCAACAATTCCCCCAGGTCTTAACGAGGGAAAAAAAAGTGTGCCTTTCCTTCCTAATTGTGTTTCTTAAGCAAACCTATCTGGAGTTGCACAAAGCGAGGTTTGTGACACCCTGTTGTTGACAGTTTCTCATGAGAACATTCTGGAAACAGGCAGAACTTCGTGCCTGCCAGAGAACTGTGGGGCTCATCAAGACTGGGAGGGTGTCTAAGACCCTGTGTGCCTGCAAAGTGGGGGTGGAGGAGAGGAAACCCAGAGGCACTCGTGTGTGTGTGTGTGTGTGTGTGTGTGTGTGTGTGTCTCCCCTTTTATTTGGGGGCTTACTTACTTTCATTGCAGCTGTAGAGGAGGGAAGAGATGCAGGGCTCAGTTCTGCCTCTGCCCTTCTGGGAACAGGCCTGTTGTGTCCCTGCCTGGGGCTTCCTGAGAGCCAGGCCTGGATGGAATAAATTCGAACAGCTTTTGGAGCCTGAGCCCTGCTCATTGGCGTCCGCTTATATGAAACTGTCATACGGATCTATTCATTCTTGCTGGATTGATTTTTTTTTTTAAATTGAGGTGAAATTCACAGAAGAGAAAATTAACGACTTTAAAACACAGTGCTGTGGCTTTTAGTGCATCCACGATGTTGTGAAACAGTCACCTCTATCTAGTTCCAGAACATTCCCAGCACCCTAAAAGTAAATACCCCTGAAGCAGTCGTGCCCTGTTCCCCCACACCCCCAGTCCCTGGTGCCATCGTGAAGAGTGCCTCCATGGGCCCTGGAGTGCTCACACCGTGACACCCTCCAGGGCAGTCTCCCCCACCTCCCTTATTTCTGGGTGTCCCTGGGGGTGTTCCACGTGACTGGTGTTCTGTTCCAGGTACCTGGTGATGGCCTCTGCTGCCAGTGCCCTCTGCGGATGGACAGACAGCCACTCTCTGAAGATCATGCCATGATGCAGTACGTGCAAGGCGCGTGCATGGGGCCAGGACCTGGTGACAGCTGCTTTCATTACAAGATGGAGACAGCCGGCACGTCTTTTTTCCTGGGCTGGTTGCTTTCCCCGGCAAGGAATCTTCTGGTCTTGGAGAGCTAGATGCTAAATGCAGACTCATCCTGATTTGCCCAAGGCTTTCCTGGTCTTCACACTGAAAGTCCATCTTCCTGGGATGTCCCTCCATCCCAGGCAAATGGGGACAGTTGGTCACCCAGATTTCAGCCTGGTTGGGGAGAGCCCCCTCTTTCAGTGTGTTGAGCTTTACAAATCCCCTTGTTTTGAATCCGATGGCTGAGTTTGGCCCTCCATTGTGCCCCTAAGCCCCAGAGCCACAGCCTATTTGCCCAAAGCCGGCTGGAGGCTAAGCCTCTTTTCTTCTACGGGGCTGGTTAGTTATCTTGCTGCCTGGGTTAGGGAAGAAACTTCAAGATCTAAACTCCCCTTTTGGAGTTTTTTTTTTTTTTTTTTTTTAAACCTACTCGTCTTGTGTTCAGTCCCATCGGGCCCCTTCCTTCCTGGGCTCTCTAGTGCCTCCTATTTTTGATGTTTTCTGGGATTCCGGGGACACTGATCACCTTGCTTCATGTTGTTTTCCCTTAGGTTTGCAAGGCTTTGGCTTTCTTGGCTCTGATGCATTAGTCGGCCCTCATCCACCTGCTTTTCAGCACCCCCCAACGCCCCATTAAAAAAGTCCTGGGGTGCCTGGGTGGCTCAGTCGGTTGAGTGTCCGACTTTGGCTCAGGTCATGATCTCATGGTTCATCGGTTCGTGGGTTCGAGCCGCGCGTCGGGCTCTGTGCTGACATCTACCTCAGAGCCTGGAGTCTTGTTTCAGATTCTGTGTCTCCCTCTCTCTCTGACCCTCCCCTGCTCACGCTGTCTCTCTCTCTCTCTCTCTCTCTCTCTCTCTGTCTCTCTCTCTTGGAAATAAATAAAACACATTAAAAAAAAAAGTCCTGTTTGGACATCTCTTGCTTGTTCTGTTCCTCTGCCTCCTTTTCCTTGCTGGCTTATTTATGACTTAAATTTTTTTCTTCAAAAATTTTTTATTCCCTTTACTCTCATGTCAGTGATTTTCAGAAAGGAGCAGAATAAAACCTGTGGGTTTTTTTTTCTTTCTGACATTCTTAACAGGAAGTCTCATTTCCTCCATATGTGAGGCCAGCTTAGGTTTCCATCTTGGCTCAGCCTCTCAGCTAAGTGGCCTTGGACAAGTACATTGACCTCTCTGAGCTCCATTTCCTTTCAAGCCCGAGTCTCCTTCAGAATAAGAACAGTGGAGTGGGGTAATCACGGCAAGCCACAGAAGGCGAGAGCGGCCGAGGACGGCTGAAGACGCATGCTCCCGCCCCACGTCTCCCAAGTTCTTAGACATGTGACCTCAGCCTCATGTCTCCTCTCCTCACCTCTGCCTCACAGGAGCTCGGAGCCCATTGACCAGTGAGAAGGAAACATACTCATTGCGCCCCCCATGTTTCAAATTCATTTTTTTTCTAGGACTTCAGAGCAAAACCTTCCTCCTCCTTCTGTCAAGGGGGTCACCAGCCCACCCTTTCCTCTGGAGTCCCGGATTGGGCTCAGCGTGGACATCTGTCCTCAGCTTTCCAGACTTACTTCTGCCTCAGACACATGTCCTTGACCCCTCATGGCCAAACTCAAAGCCATCTTCCCCCGCAGCAAGCCTTCCCTAAACTCACCAGCCTCCACAGAGACCCCACCGTCCCGCACTTACAAGGCAGTGGATGTAGGACTAAATGTTTATGTTCTTGAGTTGTTTCCCACCCCCACTCCCGAACCTCATTGCAGGTTTGAGTCCTAGCTCTACAACTTACCAGCTGTGCTTCCCCGGGCCTGTGACCATACTGCTCTGAGCCTCAGTTTCCTCATGAGTCCAATGGGGGGGAGGGGGGGAGGAGTTAATATAAGCACCTGACAGCACACAGAGAGTTGCTTATTCCCGAGATGAAGTGATGTGGCATAAGTAAAGAGCATACAGAGGACCGCGTGTCCGTGTAAACACCAGATCAAAGTTTGTTATGATTTCTGGCTTCTGCTGTCAAATTTTCAGTTTGATTTGACTTAACTGTCAGGCTGTGGAGGTGGGGACTTGTCTTCTTCCTCTTTCTAGGCTTTGCAGCCCAGTTTCAGTGACCCAGGATGTAGCAAAGTGCTGCATGGAGAATCCCAAGTCTCGTTTGCCTTCCCTCATCGTCAGAGTAACCTTGGGCAGGTCACATCCCTTCTCTGAGTCATTGTTTTTGGAGGCAGCTGGGAGAGAAATTCCTGCTGAGGCACGCAGAAAAGAAAGTGAAAAAGAGACCGTGGCTTTTAATGCGTGTTCCTCCCTCTTCTCGTGAGCTCCTTCCCCACCAGCTCAGCCAGAGAGCCTCGTTATCTCAGAGTCGGATGAACCCTGGGGTCCCTGAATGTCTGGCACTGTCTCAGCTTTAAGTTCGAATAAACTGGAGAGATTTCAAAAGCGTTCATGTCAGGGCCTGACCTTGGATGAAGGAAACTGGAACCCCATCTTGGAGGATGGGGTCCAACCAGAGAGGGTTTTCAAAGCTCCTAGCTTGTGCTGATGTGTTTGGACCATGGCCCACAGTGAGTAGGGAGGCTCTACACAGCCCTCCTGTTGCTTCAGGAAGCATCTCTGAGGCACCTTTGTGCCAGGCAGAAGGTGCTGTCTCCCTTTACAAAGCCCTTCGGTGGAGCTTTGGTTTGAGTTCCTTCACAGACACGGAAGCCCCTCTCTTCCGAGACCCCTTGCATTGCTGGGCAGCAACTGTGATAATAAGCAGGTTGTTTTCATTGGGCCAAAGCTGGCATCCGTGAGAGCCTCTCCCTTCATCCTTGTTGATCGTGGCTCAGCCCAGAAGCCCCCATGCTTCTGAGCTGCCCCTCATCTGAATGGCTCTGGTAGGGGTCAAATATCAAGGACACTTGGAAAGCAGGACTCCAAAGGCAGCCTTGTGGATTTCAAATAGCCTTGGATCCAGAAGAGGGGCCCTTCTCTTCTCTTAATGAGGCATTAGTCTCTTGTTTTCCAAATGTTCCTCCATTAGAATTTTCTGGGCAATAAGTCCCAAATACAACTCACTAAATCAGAATCTACAGGGGAGGGTCTAAGGAAGCTATTTATTTAATAGTTGTCCCAGCTGAGGGTTCTGATCAGGCAGCATGGGAAATACCTTATATGTTGATTGGATTAGCTAGCTACAGAGGTTTCCAGGGCACAGACATTGAGATGGGAAAGGGCTGGGTGCTTGGGGGTGGGGGTGGGGTCGGGGTGGAGAATTGGGGGTTGTGGGTGAGCATGCAGAGGCAGAGGGAATCCAGGCCTGGATGGGCTCCCAGCTCGGCCTGGGCCTCAGGCAGGTAGTCTCTCTGGGACCATGTTGGTCTCCAGCTGTTGTCCCAGAATCCTTCGCTCCTTCTTTGCCTGAAGGGGTCCTTCCCTTTCATCCTCAGTTCTCAGGAAGATGAAGGAAACAGCAAAGACCACTTATGTCTCACTCATGCCTACAGAGTTCTGTTCCCCGGGAAAAGATTCATGATTTTCAGGGTCAGTTCCCTGTTTTTGTTTTTTGTTTTTTCTCAACCCTTAGAACAAGAACATTAGTCTTGATTAAACAGGTTTTGTCGTCATGGCTGCCATACGAGCTACTACAGACTGGGCGGCTTAAACCACAGAAACTTATTTCTCACCCTTGTGGACACTCTAAGTCCCCGGTAAGGGTGTCCACCAGGCTGGTTTCTCCTGAGGCCTCCTTCTCGCCACGTCTTCACATGGCCTTTCCTTTGTGTTTGAACGTCCCTCATGTCTCTCAGTGTGTCCGAATAGGATGCCAGCCATCTTGGAATAGGGCTACCTTAAGGCCCTTGTTTTAACTTAATCATCCTCTTTAAGGCCCGACCTCAAAATACATCACATTCCGAGGTACTGGGGGCTCAAACTCCAACAGATGAATTAGTGGGGACACAGTTCAGCCCATCCTAGCTCTCCTCGGGATCTTTAGTGTCCAAGGAGGCCTTGGGGGAGCGCCTGTTCAACAGGAGGGGAAAGAAGCCAAGAAACAAGGGTGGGAAAGCATGACCAGATTGGGTGTCTTACTGTGGTTACCGGACCCTTCTGCCATCTTGTTTTCAGTTCCCAGAGACTCTTATTTTCTATTCCTTCGTGAGAGTATCTCATTCTCGCTTAAAGAGTTTGTCATCTTCTCTTTCTTTGGCTGTTTTTTAAGAGCATTCTTCTGCTCCCTGCACCCTCTCAGTCTGAATTTCCCCCCTCTCATCTGTTTTGGCTTCTGAGTGTCAAGGTAGAGGTGCTCTTCAAATGTCCAGCGTGTGCCACCATCCAATTGGAAAACCTGAGGCGTAGATGTGTTTTTTTCTAAGAACCCCAAATATCGAATTCTCTAGGTCTTTGCTTTCAGCTCAGTCAGCTTCCCTGGAAAAAAAAAAACTGATTTGTCTTCATGGGGTACCGTGTGTGTGTGTGTGTGTGTGTGTGTGTGTGTGTGTTGGGGTGGGGGCAGGATGCTGATGACCTAATCAATGGGCATTCCGAAGCTGACTTGGTGGAAGAGGACTGAGCATCACTCTTTGGGGTTGGACAGACATTCACTGACTGACTCCCTGCTTTCAGTACAGCTCCTCATTCCTACATGAGTGGGGCCCAGGGGTCCCCAAACCAGAGGGCCCAGCGTAGCCTCTCTCCCGAGATTTGCCTTCCCGTTGGCAGCTGCAGAGCTCGATTCTTGCCTGGCAGTGTGGGCCTGGAGAAGGGGGCTGGGGATCTAAGCTTGCACCCACTTTCACCCCACCCTCCTGTTTCAGCGCCATCCCACATGCCTGCCTCCAGAGGTACCTGGTATTCCCATTCTCGAAACTTCCAGGATGCTGCAGGGTGTCATCTCTGCTTCATGTTGGCTTCCTCCCATGGGCACTTAGGACAGAGGAGACAGTTGAGATCCACACTCATCGTCACTTAGGAGACAGTTGAGATCCACACTCATCGCCACTTGTCCATCCATTCTCTGTCTTCCTACACTGGGCTGACGTTCCCTTCTTGTTGGTGTTTTCTGTTTCCTTTCTTCTTGTTTATAGCTTTGATCTTCCTTCGTCCTACCTCTAGTGAGTTTTGGGGGCTGAGCACAGACCAACATCTGCAAGTCAACCTCCTCTCTAAGCTGTAGGTTCCTCATCCATAAAATCAGGCTAGTAATAGTTTCTACTGCGACATCGGTGGGAATTAAGTGAGGTAGTGCCTGTAGACTGAGTGTGGGGTCTGACAACAATAGCTAATAAATACTAGGAAAATAACTAAATGGAATCATTTACCGTATCCAAGGGCCCTTGTAAATCCCTGGCAACAATGAGGTAGTTAGAACTATACCAAAGAACATCTAGCTTAACACTGTCCACTAGCATTTGGTGCTTCCCTTTTCCTCCCATTACAGAAAAAAGAAGCAAAACTCGGCATTCACCCACAAAAAGAGGTTGACCAGTGCGATGCTCCTCCAACTTTGCTTGCACGCCAATCCCGAGAGCTCTTATAAAAATGCTGATTGTGACTCTGATGCTCTGGGTGGGGGGCGCTAAGAATATGCACTGCTGTTGGTCCTGAGGGTCTGAGGGCCTTGCTTTGAGTAGCAAGACATTGAATGATAGAATTGGACTCAGTTGGCCAATGAGGGGCATGTAGAGGAAGGATGTACTTCTGGGGCTCTTCGGGGTGGTGGGCTTTTCTTTTTCAGGACCAAAACCCAAGGGGAATAGGGTGGGTTCCTCTAAACGGCCACAAGATGTCATAATGTCATTATAGGAATTCTCCCAGAAAGGTTCAAGTCTGGGTGTCAAATTACATCCCTTAAAGCAGGAAATGGAAAATGGCAGTTATCCAATCAGTGCTGCTCAGGGACCAGCCTCGGTTAACCTCTCCTCCGGTCCAGGGCAGATGTCAGGCAAAGAGTACAACCTTTGTCTTACCTAACTTCCTCCACTCTTGTTCTTAACGTCACAGGATGGTCACAGGAGATCTGTCAGGAGGGGAGGCAGGTCTTCTTTGAAATACCTTGGGTAAAGTTATTTCCACAGGGTAGTTTCTAGAACTACAGTAGGGACAGATGTTTTGCTCATACAAAGATCTTTCTGGAACAAATCAGCTGGAGAGCTGCTTCATGCTGTATCTCCATCAGCCGACTTCAAGGAGCCCAGTGGCATGTCAAAGGCTGTGATAAGGCCTTCAGGGACCCAGCCTGTTTGACAACAAATACTCCTATACTTCCCAAACATCCTCCAAGGAGTCAATCCTCTCCTTTCCCTGGACGCTATAAAGGCCCAACATAATTTTAGCAGAAACCCAGGGTTGCATATCTCATATAAAACCAGAGGTTGACTCAGTGTTTCAGTGCTAGGTGGGGTAGCCAGTGGGGGGGGGGGGGGGGGGGGTCCCCTGGCTAGAACCATTAGCTCCCTCAGAAGATGGTTTCAGAAGAAACCATAGACCAGGGGATGGCACACCGTGGCCCGTAGGCCACATGGACCCCACCTCTGTTTTTCCGCATCAAGTTGTAGTGGGATGAAGCCGCCCTCATTCATTTGTGTGTTGCCCACGATTGCCGTCAGGCTACCGCGGCAGAGTTGTGAGGTTGACACATAGCCCTTCGCCTGTAAATGCAAAGTATTTACTATTTGGCCTTTTGGAGAGAAATATGCTGACCCCAGTAAAAGTGGCAGCTCCTGGAAGGGAACCTATAGATGAGTCAGTTTTGTAGCTTCCCTGCTCCCCACCCTCAACGTTGCACCCCATAAATGGTAGGTGTTTAATAAATATTGGATATGGAAAATAGCTGCGAGCCTCCTTCCTGGAGAAGGTTGATACCTGATCCTTCATCTACTTCTCTAGACCTTTGACTTCCGTATTGTGACTCACTCTCAGACATTTGGCAGGCAAGCTCCTGCTGCTGCTGGCAAAGGCAGCTTTCTCTTTTTTGAGGAAAAAGAAATCCTTCAAAAAGTCTTGAGGGCCTGTGGACATTAATCAGCTAGCTCTTAGAGCTGTGTGGACGAGGATGTATAAATGAAGCAAACGTATGGATTGTATTTCCATCAAAATACACATAGGCTCTGAAATTAAGTGGGAAAGGGCTTCGTAGGGTCACCCCATTGCTTGGTTGTCTCCAAAACTGTTTGGGGGAAAGTTTGATATGTTTGATAAACCTCAAGTGCAGTGTGGAATTAACCTTTCTCTCTCCCCAGACTATGCAGCGAGCCCAGAGGGGGGTGGGTTGAGGTCTACCAAATGGAACTACTCATTTGAAAGGCTTTTAGAGTCTGACTCAACAAATGATTGGCATGTGTGTATGCCCACTTTGGGGGGATATTTTTTCAGTCCCCCTTAGAGGGACAGAATGAAGGGAAAGGTATAATATGCCAAGAGGGTATTTTCGTTTCCCTTCTCATGTATGCCTGGTGTCATTAAAAAATATATATGTATATAAACCTAAGTTAAAAAAAATGATTACGCATTATACGACATGCATGTTCATTGTCAGGAAAACGAGAAGAGCCAGATGAGCATAAAGAAGAGAATAACAACTGGTCTGGTGTCATTTTACACTGATGTGATGGCCAAATTGTCCCTATGCTTAGATATCCGAGCAGAGTGCCAAGAGAAGGCAGAGCTGCGGGAAAAATTGGGAAGAGGCATCATCTTGCTTGCGATGCAAGATACGTTTGAAGGTTGAGAAGACATGACAGCATTCTCATGGCGGTGAGGAGCTAGAAGGGTGGAAGCCTGGTTTTGACCCCATTTTACATCCCTCCCATGGGTAATCCAGATGATTCTGCCCTTAGCCCCAACTTCTGTGTCATGTAACTGTGGGGGAAGCCTGGAATTTGATGTTGAGTACTAGGAAAACATGAATTACTTTAACTGTTTTGTGAGTAACTTTCAAAATACTCAGAGATTTTGGTACCACACCTGAAGGGACAAGGCTGCTGGCTGAATAGGGTCATTCATTGCTTTGACCAGCAAAAGCCTCCCTTTCTCCAAGGAAACGCAGGAAATGGAAGATGGTAGAGTCTAGCTCGATCCACAGTCGTGCTTGTCACTGCACGTTGCACCGGTGTTATTTTTTGGTGCACCTGGAAGACGCCACTGAATATTTACCCTCACATAGTTTCCAGTCTCCTTTTCCTTGCTCTCTCACTGTGTGGAGAATAGAATTCCAGATAATTCCTTTCTTCGCCTCCCTTGCAGCTATGGAGGTTGGCTACACAGATCCAGCCTGTAAGTGAGAATATGCTGGGTGGGGCCTTTAGGGAATCTTTCTCCCTCCTGCACAGAAATAACTGATGATGACTTTTTCTGATGGCCAACATATTTCTGGCTTGGGCATGGATGAGTTGCCTGGAGCTGAAGCGGCCATCTTGTGTCACAAGACAAAGCCCACGTGAATAACAGAGCTTGGCCCAGAAGTCATTAAACTCCATGTCTGCAGCTGCCTGCCTCCAGTCTTTCTGTTGTCTGAGAAAATACCCGCCCCCCCCTCCCCTGGTTAAGCCAGTGTGAACCCAGTTTTCTATTCTTTGCAGCCAAATGGCCTTTCAGCAGACGTACCGCATGACCCGCTCAGCTGGGCGTTGAAACAGGCACACGTCATGATGACAGACTTTAAGCTTTGTGGTGGTAAAAATAAACCTGACACCATGTTACAAATTTGGTGGCTGTGCCTGGGTCTCGGCAGGAAACTGATGATACACTCACACAGGTTAATTGAAGAGAGTTTAATAAAGGGACCATCGAGCAAGGTGTCTAGGGGGTTTAAAGAAACATCAAGAGCTTGGTCAGGGCTCCAGGGCTACCAGCCAGGAGCTGGTGCACCCCGATGCTGCAACGACAAGACAGTAAGTGATGACCTGCAGCTGGGGAGAGCTGCCGGATGGAAACGTCTGCCTGACAGGTGCATTTGGGGCTAGAAGGACACTGCTAACTTGTGGTGACCCAGCATGAGGCTAAATTCCCCAGCCTTTCCCTCCTTCCGCCTGCTAGCACCTTGACAGCACTCACAGGAAGCCAGAGGGCAGAGGGGGCTGTGGACACACTCTGTATGGGGCGGCCTCTCAGGACACAAAGTGGAGTGGAGAAAGATGGCGGGTGGGTCTGGAGGGGCAGATGGGAGGTCTCCAGCTCAGGCGGCTCCCCAATGAAGGGTCTGAGACACTCCCGGGAGCCATGCCCCACTGGTCGAGAACGATTGCTCAGGTGTCCAAAAGCTTCCCTTAACCTTTGAGGGCTCTTTGACCTATATCTTCTTCTTAAGAAGAAGTGGTCTGCAGGATTCTGGGCAGTGGCCCACAGCTGGGCCTCTGAGCTTGGGAGGCTGTTTGTAAAAGCTGGGCATTTCTGGAGGCCCCACGAGCCTGGCTTAATGTTAATTGGGCACCAGGGGTCTCCGTGGAATGCTCTGGAATCAGATTGCTTTTTACAGTGCTGTCACTATTTAAATATCTTCGGTGGCTCCGATCCACCCAATTACACATGAGGCCAGAAAGGAAGGAGAGCTCTCCTGACCCTGAATCAGGACCTCTGCCCTGTGCCCCACCTTCATGTTGTCTTTCCATCCACGTGATACAACACACCTCAACTGTACCCAAGATGGAGGAAAGGCATAAGGCGGGCAGGTGAGGGGCAGACTGAGGCTGGATTCCACCTTACTGGGCAGCCACTATAGCCTCCCTTTACCCAGGAGGGTTGGAGAAGTTAAGCGACTTGCTCGAGGCCATACAACTCCTTCCAGAAGGAAGCCCCAGGTCTCCCAACGCCAAAGCGTGTCTTCTTAACCAGCGGGCCCCAGATACAGTCTCCTCAGGAGACTCTGGACCTCCCTACCAGCAGCAGCTCTCAGTGGGGGTGCACCCTTTGGGGTCTTCCTGGCCTGAACTGATGTCTCCTTGTCTCCCAAAGGATTCAGCACAAATCATAGTAATTGTAGTAGAGAGAATAGCCAGCCTTTATGAGCACTTTGAGTCAGGCAGGCCCTGGTAGGTTCTCTAGAACTCTTAAGCCGTAGTCTGCTCATCTGTAAAGTGGGGCTATCACCCCTGTATGTTGGATTCCTCCAGAAGCCAACCTTGGGGCAAAGGATTCTAGCACAACAGTTTATTTGGATGCGTGACCCCAGGCAACACTAGCAGTAGACTGAGGAAGGGAGACAGGGCAGGGAGGCAGGCACATCAAGTGTGTTAGCAACCAGTTGACCATACTGGGTGACCAGACCTGAACCCCCTTGGGATTTAGCCCAACCCGGAGTCAGGGAAGATCACACACAGGGAGCCCAGTAAAGGAGCAGAAGAGCTGGGTACCCATCTACCGACATCCTCTCACACTGGTTGTGTCGTCCTGAGGTGGGCGTGTTAACCCTCCTCCCCCACCCCCACCCCCGCAATTGCAGCCTGCCGGTGAGGAGGCGGAATCCTTGGGCACAGAGGCCCCGGGAGCTGGGGGTGGATGCCTGGGCCTCGCTGGATGTGAGGGTGGAGGTGGAGGGCCCTCCCAAGGTCTCCCATGCCAAACCCATCAAGTTGTTGTAAAGAGGCCATAAAACAGTGCCTGGCACCTAGTGCCTGCTCGTTAAACGGTGGCCATTATTATTACTGCTATCAGGCTTGCCATCGCTATTGCTCTGAGTGCTACTGACTCACAGCAAATTGAGCAGCCATTTAGTGCTTGTTACTTGTCTCCTGCCAAGGAATTTTGACATCAAAGTGTATTGTTTCAGCCAAGCGGTTTATTGCCCCCAGGGACCATCCGCTGGGCAGAGAGCTCTGAGCTCCTGGCCCGCGGCATGAGAATTCGAGCCAGGTGTGTTTCCCAAGCGCAGGAAAGAATTCGCCTTGTGGGAGGAAATCGGGCCTGGCCAGGTTCTCGGGGCTGGGCTCTGTTCTCTGCCGCTCTCCAGAGGAAGGAAAAGAGCCCCAGCCCTCTCCCTTCCACAGCCAGGCCGGCCTCTCCTCCCTCCAGCTGGCGGCCGCCGGCCCGGTGCGCCCAGCCCAGCCGGGACCTGCCTACAGCTGTCTCCTCCTCGGCCTGTTGTTGCCCAGAAGGCCTGCTTTGAAGCTGCTCGAGGGTGGAGTTCTTCCTCCATTGGCCCTCCTTCCTTCCTCTGTGTTTTCGGTCGCTTCCTCTTCCTACCCTCCACCCCCCCACCATTCTATTTCCTGCTCATCCTTTCTCCTCTGGGCTCCTTGGGGGAGGGGTGGCCTTTCCATCAGGATTGCTCCCACGTCTACCCCTTAGAAGCCCTGGCCAGGTTTGGAGGGGGTCGAAGGGGGCTTTTCCCCTCCTTCTTCCTTTCGGGGCTGCTCCATGTTGGGTTGGCTTTGATCTCCAGCTGACGCGGAGGAGTGGACGGGCCCACCCACGGACCCCATTCAGCGAGGCTCAAAAGAAACGTTTCATGTTCTTGAGGCTGCTGCCTTTGCTCTTGCAGAAAGAGGGTGGCTGGCTGGCTGGCTGGGAGCCGCTTGAGCCTTGCAAACTGCGAGCCGGCGGTGCCAGCTGGCTGGTTACTGATAGCTGGTGTGTGGCTTTGCTGCCCACTGAGGGTCGGAGGTGAGGCATCGTGGTGGCAGGTGATATTGGACAGGAGCCCCACCTCCCCCATAAAGCAGGCTCTCTCAGGAGGGACTTTTAAGGGCTGCTGTCCGGAAGTTTCTCCCGCATTTACAGTGCTGGAGGAAATGCAAAAGAGGAAATAAACCAAGAGGATACCTGGGTTCAAATTCTCCATCTATTACTACTTGGCCTTGGGGCCGTGAATAAAACATCGAGTCCTGTGCCAGCTTTTTATTTTTTATTTTTTTTTGGATATTCAAACTGGTCAACATGATACCTGCCTCCCTTAGTTTGGAAGCTCACGGGTTCAGCTCTTGGCGCATAAAAAGAATCACCCAAACCTAGTGGCTCCTGACAATGGTGATTTTTGAAGCTCGTGATTCTGAGAATCAGTGGTTTGGGCTGAGTTCTGCTAGGCAGTTCTTCAGTTTGGGCTAGATTCACTCGTGCACCAGGGGCCAGCTGCCAGGTCCTCTACGGGCTGGTGGCCTAGGCCGGCCCGGCTGACACAGTTAGTCTCTCTCCCTGGATGCGTCATTCTCCACCAGGCTAGTCCCAGGAGTCTGTGGAATAGAAGACAGAAAGCCAAAGTACACAGACTCTTGAGGTCTAGACTTAGGCCGGTCACAGTGTCACTGCTGCTGAATTCCTTCGGTCAAAGCAAGTGACAAGGCTAATCCAGAGTCAAGGGGTGGAGGACAGACTCCATCTCTTAATGGCAGAGGCGGCAAAGTCACTTTGCAAAGGGATGTGATTCCAGGGCGGGGGTGCTTGGGACCCTTCTTGCCAGTGATCTCCTACAGCCACGGAATACTAGATTCAGTCACTTCGAAGTGCATAACGTACTTCACAGCGCAGAGAAACAGGCAAAAGGCAGAAAATCAGTTTAATCCCACCTCCCAAAGGGGCTCATTGCTGATACATTTGTCTGCATAATCCTGTCGTGTTCTAAGCTCATGTAATGGTGTTCTGGCTGAGTAGGAACCTGAATTTCAATGACCAAGTGAGCAGAATTAGATGAGAACTTTCTCGGGTCATCTGTTTACAACGCCTAAGAAATCTAAGCCTCCGATTGGTCCGCCTTTGGGTTTGACTTATACGGACAGGACTAATGAATTTCGATAGCTCGGACTGTGGTCTGGCTTCAGGGACCCTCATCATAGGGGATAGAGTGTAGCGCGGTAAACTGGATGTCTCATGGAGCAGAAGCCTCAAAGAGAGAAGGGGTTCTGGGTCCTGGGTACTGTGTAGCTCATACCAGCACCTGTCTCCGTCCGTGGTGGCATTTCTGGAGGAAAGGGACCATAGTCGTCACCCGATAAGGAGCTCTGTCTAAGCTAACGCTTTGAGGGCTTAAGCCACCTTGCGGTGTGACATTTCCAGGTGAGTGTGACCCACAGAACATTCTGGTTATTTCTCCCAGGGGATGATGGGATTTGCTGGCCTCCAGGAGCTGGTGCCAGTAGAGGTTGGGGGCATTGGAGAGTGGTGGTTCTTTAGCTCCAACAGTACCAGCAGTGAGAGTGCATTTTCAATGCAGAGAAAACATCCGAGGCTGCAGAATCCCAGACTCCGTAGCCCCGTGGTGACCATGTCTTGCTCAGGGACACATGGAGCCCGCACTGGCCTCCAGAGATGTCAGCCAACTGTCAACCTCACCAACGGTCTACTATATAGAGTGTGTATCTCTCTCCTCTGCCTTGGCCAGCTCTGACCATTTTCATAAAAAACAGAAACAGAAACAAATCCTATGTGGTTTTAAGTGGCATCTTTATGCCTACGGCCACGGAAGTTGAAGTGTCCAAAAGCCATTCAGACTGGGAAGCAATCTGGAAGACAAATGATGGCAGCCACACCGTGGGACACTGCCAGCCGCCCGCCGTCCTGCTCAAGAGGGTCATTCAATCCGCACACGTTTTAATGCTCACTTGGGAGAGTCCTCTCCAATGAGCCTGCGTGGGGACGCACACTCTTCTCTCGCCCCGGCCTGCCCAACCCCAGGCTCGTTCATCAGTCTATGCACCTCTTGCATGAGCAGGAGGCACGCCTTGGCAGTCCCATCCCCGCGTGGGGACTGCCCAGATGGGTGGCACATCCCCGCCCTCACCGGCTACCAGGGTTCGCTTTGTTTTCGTTTATGTTGGCTCTGTTTTAGGGCAGCCCACAGATGTGGTCAGACTAGGGAGGGCTGCGGAGGCTGGAAGCAAAAGGAAGGAATAAAGGAGCCAATCATCTCTGATATAATTCGATGTGACTAGAACTTTGCGGCGAGCATAGCCAGGCTTGGTCTGGGCGCCTGCTGGCCTCTCTTCTGGATCTTTCTCCGTCCCACCCAGACAGTGGGGAGCTCTGGGCTCTTGGGAGCCGTGGAGGAGCTCACCAAAGGAGCCCTGCTGAGCCCAGTGACAGTGGCTCCGATTTCCAGGCCACAGCGGGGAGGGCTCTGCTCGTCTGCCTCCTTCCCTCTTGGGGCTCTGTGGGAAGGGCTCAGCTCTAAGGACAGAGAGTGGACCCCCATGGCTCGCTCAGACTTCTCACCTGTCAGGTGGAAAGGATCCCAATTAGGCACCTCAGCAATGCAGAGCCGGCAGCCTCACAGCCCATCTTCCCACCTGTCTCCCAGGTGGTAGAAGCCAGGGCAAGATGGTGGGGGAGGGGGGCACCGCAGGGTGTGCATAGGGGGAACCAGTCCTTAGTCACCCCTCCCGGGGGTTTCCTGGCCTCTGTCATATCGCCCCGAATGCACAAAGCCTTGGGACCCCTTCTAGAACTCACCGTCACTTACCTCTGACCTCAGCGTGCTTTGAGGAGGAGCCATGAAAGGGTGAAGAGCTCCCCTCCCTCCCCTCTCCTACCTCTCCTGCCCTGCTTTGCCAGCTCCCATTCCTTCTAGGAGTTTCTTTCCTTCTGTGTCTTGTCCACAGGGAGGCACACAGGGCCCCGGCCCTGGCTGCGTTCGCCAAATGTAAATAGTTGCTAAAGTTATTTTGTGTGTCCTCACGTCTCCTGTATGTCACTGGCGTTCCCTAGGCAACGGCTGCTGGAAAACACTCAACTTGCGGAGGATCTGTGCCCACAGGAGTATGAAGTGGCTCTTGCTCATTTCTGGTCTGGGGGCCACTTGGAGCGGGCTTCTTCCGCTGGGAATTAGCATGCTCCTTTCTTATTTGAAAAGAGGGCAGTAGAAGAAATCTGACCGGACTGTCCCTGGAAGTTGGAGACATGGAAAGTCAGGGTTTCTTTGCTGAGTCCTCTGGATGGGCACGAAAAGGGTGACAGAGAGCAGTCCTCTAAGTCGCCGATGTCTGTCCACAGAACCCTGCCATGGGAGGGGCCCTGGTCATAGTGTAAGAGAGGGGGTGCCGTCGTTTCCTTCTGGAGACCATAGGCACATGCAGGTACGGAGTCGTTATGTTATACACCTACGACTCATATAACGTGTTTCGACTATGTCTTGGCAACAACCAAAAGACTATTAGGACAAGCTAACCTCCTTTTTAATTATTGAAGTATGAGTGACCTACGGTGTTATGTTAGTTTCAGGTGTACAACATATTGATTTGGCAATTCCATCCATTACTCAGAGCTCACCATGCTATGTTGTCCCCATATGTCACCATACGGTGTTATTACAACATTATTGACCATATTCCCTTTGCTGTTACTTTTCATCTCCATGACTTACTTATTTTACAGCTGGAAGTTTGTACCTCTTAATCCTCTGTATCTTTTTCCTCCAACCTCTGGCCCCTTCCCTTAGGGACCCACCAGTTTCTTCTCCATATTTAAGAGTGTGGGGTCTTTTTGTTTGTTTGTTTATATGTTTTTTTTTTTTTTTACTGTTTGTTTTTGAGAGAGAGAGACAGAGTGTGAGCAGGGGAGGGGCAGAGAGAGAGAGAGGGAAACACAGAATCCGAAGCAGACTCCAGGCTCTGAGCTGTCGGCCCAGAGCCCGACACAGGGCTCGAACCCATGAATGGTGAAATCACAACCTGAGCTGAAGTTGGACACTTAACCGACTGAGCCACCAGGTGCTCCCATATGTTTTGTATTTAAAGATGTTTTCTTTTTTTCTTTTTTAATTTTTTTAAATGTTTTTATTTATTTGTATGAGAGAGAGAGGGAGACACAGAATTCGAAGCAGGCTCCAGGCTCTGAGCTGGCTGTGAGCCCGGAGCCAGACACAGGGCTCGAACTCACGAACTGTGAGATCATGACCTGAGCTGAAGTCAGGCGCTTAACCGACTGAGCCACCCAGGTGCCCCTAAAGCTGTTTTCTTAGATGAGCAAGAAATTTCTTATGAAAAATGGGAAAATACGGTTAATTATAGAAAAGATTATCTCTACTAAACATTTCGGTTATATGCATATGTTTGTATGAAACTTTTCAAACAAAAGAGGGACCCTTGCAGTGTTTTCAAAGACCCTATGGTATAAGCCTCATTCCATGTTGGTCACATGTATCTATTTTGTATCAAATATGTACTCCTCCTTAATAACTTTGCCCCAAACACAGTAGTCCTCAGTGCTTTTGGTTTCAGGACACTTTTAAATCATTAAATACCTCAAAGAATGTTCATTAATGTTCTCTATAGCTACCAGTATTTACTGTATTGGAAATGAAAACATTTTTACATCAAGAATACACAAGCATGCACTCTGCTAGCCATCCTGGTGATGATGTCATTACATGCCATATGGCCTCTGAAAAACTCCACCGTATGCTCCTGTGAGAGTCAGAGCCAAAAGGCAAATAATGTCTTCCGTGTTACAAACGGAGTGTTTGTAGACCCTTTAATAGGGCCAGGGACCTTCTGTAGTCTCCAGAGCACACTTTGAGAACTGCTGGATTTTAAAAATTAGTATTTACAGGGGCGCCTGGGTGGCTTAGTCGGTTAAGCGTCCAACTCTCGCTTGGGTGATGATCTCGCGGTTCGTGGGTTCGAGCCCCGCGTCGGGCTCTGTGCTGACTGCCAGCTCAGAGCCTGGAGCCTGTTTCAGTCCGTGACTCCCTCTCTCTCTGACCCTCCCCTGCTCACACTGTCTCTCTCTCTCTCTCCTAGAAATAAATTTAAAAAAAAATTAGTATTTACAGGGGGGCTCAGTCAGTTAAGAGTCCAACTTCGGCTCAGGTCATGATCTCAAAATTCATGAGTTGGAGCCCCACGTCCGGCTCTGTGCCGACAGCTCAGAGCCTGGAGTCTGCTTTGCATTTTGTGTCTCCCTCTCTCTCTGCCCCTCCCCCACTCACACCATGTCTGTCTCTCTCTCCAAAATAAACATTAAACAATTTTTTATAAAAATAAAATGAGTACTTACTGTAAATCATCAGACTAGGTGGGTGGTTCTTTAGGTCTTGGCTGGGGGCACTGTGGGGGTTTCTGCGGGTGTTGGCCAGCCTCACATAAGTTGGAGGGTCAGCTGATTGAAGGCTGGTCTAGGATGGCCTCAGTCGAGACACCTGGGCTCCCCTGCTTCATAGTCTCTCTCCTCCAACAGCTAGCTTGAGCTTGTGCACATGGTGGTGGGAGGATTCTGAGACAATGAGAGAGAATACTCAGCAGGAAGACACAGTGACCCATCCCAAGTAAGGATTCGGACAGTGAGTACGGCAAAGATCATAGAGATGCCGACCCCCAGAAGAGAACACAGGCCTGGCTCACTGCATCCGCTAACGGTTCAGAGTCATGGGGGAGGACTCAGCATACAAGGTGTTGGTTAGAACAACATACATATGTGCTTTAAAAAAGCATATGAGTTTTGGGGCACCCGGGGGGCTCAGTCAGTTAAACATCTGACTTCAGCTCAGGTCATGATCTCACAGTTCGTGGGTTCGAGCCCCGTGTCAGGCTCTGTGCTGACAGCTAGCTCAGAGCCTGGAGCCTGTCTTCGGATTCTGTGTCTCCCTCTCTCTCTGATCCTCCCCTGCTCACGCTGTCTCTCTCTTTCTCTCTCAGAAATAAATAATAAAAACATTTTAAAAATTAAAAAAGAATGAATGAAATTTAAGAAATAAAAAAAAAACATGTGTTTCAATTCACATACAGAAGAGATACAGCAAGGTCAGTTTCTGTATTGTGCATCAGTGTCCCGCAGCCCCGGGACCCCTCCGGTAGCCAAGGCAGGGTGATGTCCTGCACAAACCCCTCTTGTACAACAAGCCCCGTTCCTTACCCACAGGGGTGGGGGCAGGGCACATACCCTGGTGTGCTGGCCAAGTGCCATAAGGTGCGTGTGCTTGGGCAGCTCACATGATGGCTGCTTCCCTAACAAGAGGAGGGACTGAGGGAGAGGGAGAGAATGAGAGAGAGAGAGAGAGAAAGAAAGAGCGAGCAAGAGGGCAGGAGAGCTTAAGGTCTCTTGAGACTTAAGCTCAGAATAGGCACATTGTCTCCTTTCTCTGTGTTCTGTTGACCAAAGTGAGTCACACGGCCAGCGGGGTGCAAAGCAGACCCCCTTCCTGGGATGGGAGTTGCTGCAAAGTCCCGGTGCACAGGGTAAGCAGAGGGACAGAAGAAGAAGTGCGGATACATTTGCAATCCGTCTACCACGTACTTCGCATTTGTCCAACGACGACATTATTTTCTTTTGAATGGACATGCTTTAAATCACTCCAGCCCCAAGTGCTGGACATCGAGGTTGATCTTAATTTCCTCCTCCTGTAAATGAGGCTGGAACAAGCCTCTGCTGCATTTGTCTGACTCTTTGCTTATGACAAGTTCCTAGAAGGGACTTGGCAGCAACGTGGGAGCGTCGTTGAAGGTCTTGATGCCGCCGGCCCGGCCTCTGTGGAGACAGCCTCCGCTGCTCTGTGCCGCCCCAGCAAGGAAGGGGGAGCCTGCCCGCCGAGAGACTGGTGTCCCTTGGGGTTTCTGTGTGCACCCAGGCGCGTGAGGTCACTCCCTAACCTTGTCCTTCACACCCGGTACCCACAATGCCCGAGGTCGGCGGGGATGGCAAGGCTGAGGACGGCGCAGCTCTCTGCCTTCCGATACAGACGGGACCGCAGCCTGAAGAAGGGGCCGAGGAGGCCTGGGGTGGCCTCCGGATGGACCGCTCGAGTCTGGGTTTACCTGAGTGCGCTGCATTCTCTTCTAGCCCCGCACTGGCCTTGATTAGTCACACATTAGAGATCTGTAAAAAGAACAGGTTGTTTTGGTTCATTTTGAGAAAATGGAGAATAATGCAAGGGGCAGCCTGGTCGAGATGGAGCCCCGAGCCCTCGGGCAAACAAGCTGCCCCGGGGTGCCCGGCGGGGAGGCTCTGGATGTGCACTGCTGGCTTAGGGCAGACGCCCGGGATGGGAAGTTCTCTCCCGCCAGCCTTACCCCCTCTCCCTACACCACCACCCCATGGCCCCCTCCTGTGTTCACCGACCACCAGTCTGAGTGCTTAGACTAGGAGGCCCATGTGATTTTTTTTATGTGATTCCCACCCATGCCCCACATGCCTCCTGGGCCTTCTGTTTGTGCAGAGCCATGTTCCCTGCGGTTTCCAGAGGAAACCCTGACAACGGGCTCCCTCCTCTGGGCTTCTGTTACTGCTGTTCCCTCTGTCAGAAATCTCGTCCCCACCCTCTACCCAGCCCAGCTTCCTCTAGCTAATTCTTAAGTGTTCTTCAAAATCCAGCCTAAGGGAATTCAAAGGGTTTACCGTTGAGGCTGGATTGAGGCTCTGAGGCCCTGAGCAGACACTTGTACTGACAGCATTTTGTACCTTGATATGGGAGCCATCGTTCTTGCAGTTTCCTGACTGTGTGACATTTAGTAAGTCAACTGACCTCTCTGAGCTCCGTTTTCCCTCTTCTTGGTTGCACTGATGGTCAAAGGAATTATTAGAAGCATATACTATCAGGGGTGCCTGGGTGGCTCCGCCGGTTAAACATCTGACTCCTGGTTTCAGCTCAGGTTATGATGTCACGATTTGTGGGTTTGAGCCCTTTATCAGTCTTTGCACTGACAGTGTGGAGCCTGCTTGGGATTTTCTCTCTCCCCTCTCTCTTTGCCCCTACCCAACTCTTGCTCGCTCTCTCTCTCTCTCTCAGAATAAATAAACTTAAAACATTTTTTAAAAGTGCAAACTATTTTAATGGGTACAAATGCAAAACAATCTTGTTATTTAAAAAAATGACCGTGGTTCCCCTAGAAAGCAGAGAACAAGACAAGAGTTGTGTGCAGATAGTTTATTTTGAAGAAGTGATTCATGGGAGACGGTGTGGGGACACTGGGGAGACCAACGGGTGAGGCAGGCGGGTCAGTCTAGAATGCGGTGACGCTGTGGGCAGGCGACCCTCCGAGCAGTGTGGAGCACAGCACTGGCCCTCCCTTCTCCACACAGAAGAGAGGAGTGTTTGCGCCAGAGTTGGTTAAGGCTGCTCTTCAGTGTTTGCACGTAAATGCCTGCCAGGGGCCCAGGGCCGAGCAAGACCCTGGGGCACCTGTCACCCAGCAGAGAAGGCCTGCAGAAACCAAGAGGTGCCCAGTGCAGCCGAAGCAAGGCACCGCCGCTTGCCACAGGCCTGGACGGGGCAAAGAGGTGGGGGGCTGGCGTCTGAGATGACGCATAAAAGGCAGCCCCCGTAAGCAAGCTGCACCTGTCGCAGCCGAGCCTACACCTCTGAGAGATGGAGGGCGCATTGCCATTTCCTGCCATCACCACGTGTGGTCCCGGGGGCCAGAATCCCTTATTCCATGGTGCTCTTCTGCCTTCAGGAGCCTGGATGGAGACACGTGCTCTCCTTCCGGCCCGAGGCAGGTTGTGCAAATGTCGGTGAAAGGGTTGGGTTGGATGGGGGGTTTCCAAAGCTATCTTCTAGGGACCGAGTGGGATGGGTGACCTGGGTGTGTCAGGACACATTTCTCCTTCCTCTCCCATCCGACCGTCCACCCCGTGCTCTGTTTCTTCTGAACCTAATTCCCGAGTCTCATCTGCAACTGCATTTGCCAGAACTGTGTTCCCAGAGTTCCAGCCCCAGCCTCACTTCACCTTCAACCGAAGCACTTTCATGATGCTTCTGTGATGTACTGAGATTATCTATGTATCAGCTGGGCCTTGGATGCAAGCAAAACCAGCTGCTCTAACTGGAGAGAAAAGTAATTTAATGGAAGTGGATGCAAATCAGGGATCTGTGAGCAAAGAAGTTTGGGCAACAGGGAGTTGTATCAAGAGAAGGTGGTCTGTCTGTTGCAGGACTTATCAGAATCTTTATTATGCCAGTACACGTCTCCAGGATATATATTTGCAAAGTTTTCCAAATGTATTTCTTCCAGGCCAAGATGTACTGATTGTAAGACGTATCAGCGTTTAATAACAGCGTTTCCAGGATTCACAACAAAACAGGGAGACTATCACATGGGGTTTGCAAATTGACTTTAAGAAGCATCCTGATTTCGTAAACTTGTTTGTTTTAAGGCAGTGCATACAGAGTACTTAAGTTGGGCCAGGCATGATTTTAAGAGCTTTTACCTAAATTGAGTCCATCCTACCTTTTGAGGTGGGTGTGTGGCTGGAGAATTCCAGAGGGAGTACTACAGTGAGCATGATTGACCTTGGGTCCCAGGGGTACACTCTGAACACACCTTGCATGGCCTTGGGCAGAGGCCAGTGACCACCATGTCAGGGACACCGAGGCAGACCCCATCCTGGGAGACCTGGGACTCTTCTGAAAGTTGATTTGAACTCAAGAACTCCTCGAAAATTTGCCAAAACTTTCATGGAACTGCACAGCAGTCTAAGGCTTTGACTTCCCTTTTGTGGCAGGAACAGGTGTCCCCCAGGCATCACAACGTCCCCTGCCTCTCTGGCTTTGCCCCGCGCTCTCGCATGGGTGTCTACCCCAGGGCACATCCAACGTAGCTCATGGTGGCGTCTGCCTCTTGCAGAATGTGACCTAACACAGTTGGATCTTTTATTTCATTCCCAGTATACAGGCGGGGAAGCTGAGACCCAGAGTGGTTAAGTAACTTGCCCAAGGTCACAGTTAGGAAGGGCCAGAGCCGGTCATCAAGCCCAGGTGTGTCACAGTACATACTCATCACCACTTCACAATACAACCTCTCATTTCATAGTAAACGTGAAAAAGTAAGAAAATGCATCGTAAGTTCTAGAAATGGAGCATTGGTTCATGCAACTCACTTTCTTCTTTTTTTAAAAAGTTTACTTATTTTCAGAGAGATAGCTAGCGGGAGAGAGAGAGAGAGAGAATGAACGGGGAAGGGGCAGAGAAGGGGGAGAGAGAGAATCGCAAGCAGGCCCTGGGCTGTCAGTACAAAGCCAGATGCAGGTCTCGAACTCATGAATCCTGAGATCATGATCTGAGCCAATCCAGAGCCGGACGCTTAACTGACTGAGCCACAGAAAGGGCGCTGCCTCAGGAGGTTGGGGGCCTGAGTTTTACATTCTTACTTGGCAAGTCAGAGGACCCCTCCTGCCTTGCTCTCCTTATTTGTTAAAAAAGGATGGGGCGGGATCAGGAGTTTCCAGCCAAGCTCTCCGGGGCTCCTGCGGCAGTTATGAGATAAGACACCACCCATAGGAGGGGTATGAGCGGGAGGAGGCCCCAGTCCACTCTCCTACATCTCAGCAGACCATCGCCACTTTTATTCCCTTTAAATATTGGGATTCCATGAGTGTCTATAATCATGAGTGGTTGCAAGCCACAGAAATAATCCTAGCAGAAGAGAAAGGATATTTTTTTAGGTTTATTTATTTATTTATTTATTTATTTATTTAGAGAGGCAGGGGGAAGGAGCAGAGAGTGAGAGAAGGAGAAAGCAGATCCCAAGTAGGATCCGCACGGTCCGATGCAGGCCTCGAACTCACGAACAACAAAATCAGGACCCGAGGTGAAACCAAGAGTTGGACACTCAACTACTGGGCGCCCCGAGAAAGGAAAATTTTTACGAAGGATGTTAGAGCCAAGGAATCTGCACTCACAGATTCCTTTAGAGGCTGGAGGACCAGGCCAGGCCAGGGCAGGGGCCAAACAACACCAAGAGACCTCCAACCGGCTGCATTGTGAGTGCGCGGCCATCACAAAGATCCCCATCCAACCCAGCCCCAAGTCTTTGGTTGGAGGGTCAAGATTGAGTCCAGGAAGAAGGCATTCAGTTGGCCAAGATTGTGTCTGGGGTGAGAAGGAAGACATGGTCCCTTGGAATTCCAAAGTGGGCAGTGGTCTAGAGAGGGCCCCTTCCAGCCAGCACCTTACAAATAGGCACAAGGTGTTTTCCAAGAAGAAGACCAAGTTCTCTAGCAAGAAGGAATGGGCGTTCACCCCCAATAACAAATGCCCACTCTATGCATGCGGTTTTGTTCGCAGGGGTGTTCCACTGGTGTGAAAGGCACTGGGTTAAGGGTCCTTCCTATATGACAGTCAGAGATGCTCTTCGCATCCAGCTGTCCAGGTTCCTGCCTGGGGATGAGGGAACAGCAAGTCTCGGGTTTCTTGGCCACAGAACTGCCTCCTGGGCCACTGAAAGTCCCCCTTGTCATGATGGCTGGTGGGGCAAGCAGGGGGCACCCGTCTTGGCTGGGGTCCCCCAGGAAAGCAGAGCTGCAGGATGAAGGCTTGCACGCAAGTAGTTCACTTTGGGGAGTGTGAGACGTGGGGGTGCAGCTGAGCCCAGGTGGTGGCAGGTCCCCCTGAGTGTGCACAATTACTGCGGCATCAGCTGGAGGCAAAGGAGGATGAGGAGGGAGCACGGCAGAGCACCAGCCGTGTCCCGTACCACACGTCCCACATCTGTAGGTGAATCATTTCTTGGTTTGCCTCTCTTTTTCCCTTTGCTCATTTGTTTTGTTTCTTAAATGCCACACATGATAGCCGTATTACCTACAATAGCCTAATTATGGGAGAAGCCCAAGTGTCCACCGATAGATGAATGGATAAAGAAGATGTGGTGTATGTACGTAACAGAGTATTACTCAGCCATAAGAATGAAGTCTTCCCATTTGCCACAACATGGATGAAGCTGGAGTGTATTAAGCTAAGCAAAATAGGGGTGCCTGGAGGGCTCAGTCGGTTGAGTGTCTGACTTCAGCTCAGGTCATGATCTCACAGTTTGTAGGTTTGAGCCCCGCATCGGGCTCTGCGCTGACAGCTAACTCAGAGCCTGGAGCCTGCTTCAGATTCTGTGTCTCCCTCTCTCTGACCCTCTCCTGCTGATGCTGTCTCTCTCTCTCTCTCTCAGAAATAAAAACATTTAAAAATTTTTTTAAAAAACCTAAGCAAAATAAGTCAGAGAAAGATAAATACCATCTGAGTTTTTAACTTTTTATTATTTTGTTAGGCTTACTTATTTATTTTTGTGAGAGAGGGAGAGAGAGAGTCCCAAAAAGGCTCTGCGCTGTCATTGTGAAGGCTGATGTGGGGCTTGAATCCACCAACCATGAGATAATGACCTATGCCGAAACCAAGAGTCGGACGCTCAGTTGACTGAGCCACCCAGGTTCTCCCAGTTTTTAAAGTTCACTGGCCTCTGGCTCTCCTCTGGATGGAGATGAGAGGGCAGGCTCTTGCTTTGGAAATGAATGCTCACAGCCCTGTGCTCAGACCCTGCCTCCCAGAGCTTATCGCTACAATTTTATTTCCAGTAAGTAGTCATTAAAAATCAGTTCTGCTCGCCAACATTTATCAGGTCCCAGGCGCCATGCTAAGAGCTTAAGCTACCTTCTCTCATTTTCCCCTATTTATTTCCCTACTGTCCTTTCAGATCTTAACCATCCTTCCTTGGGGACACCTTCCTTGACTTGGATGCCTCTGCTTCTCAACCCCTCAGTGACATGGTCTAATTATACCACAGACCCTCCCTTAGAGGCACTTACCTCACCTGACGTTTTACTTTATTTGTGCCATTTCCTAATTCAAGTGTGTCTCCCACACGAGAAATCGGCACTGTGCACTCACTGCCATGTCCCACACCAAGCACAGTGCCTGACACTCAGCAACATATTTAATGAATGAAAGAGTGACTCAATAGCCTTATCAGAGCCCTGCGATGTGGATGTACACTGAGGCTCAGAGAGGTTAAATGCTGGCCACACGGCTAGTAAAGGTGACGGTCGGATCACATACGTGTTTGTCTGGTTCCAAGACCAGGTCTGCGGACCATTGCATCCCAATGCCTTCCAGTGTCCAGGTGCATTTTCTGTCTTTGACTGCTCCGTCCTTCCTGTGAAAGGCAGAGGGCTCCTGGCCCCTTCTGTGGCCCTCTTGTTTAATTTCTGCCCCTCTCACCCCAGGTCCTGGCATTCGATCCCGTGACCCCACCAGCTGTGAATCTTGCCCTTTGCAAATGCCTTCCATGCCGCTCAGCGGTCTCCTGGCTGCCAGCGCTGGTCTCCATCTGCTGGGATGGCATGGTGCCCGCTCAAAGATGGCATGCTATTTTTACCCGGCTTAGGTGCCAAGCCAGCCAGATGTTTTTTTAGCAGGGCAGGCAAGCTGAGCATTGCTGGGGCGAGGAGGGAAGCTTCCAAATGTTCGCTCCTTGGGGGGCTCTGTGGCAAGCACAGGAAAGGCTGTGCCTGGAAGTGGGCATCCAGAAGAAGCTTCCAGGTGCGGGCCGTTGTCTGGGGCTCCGGCAGCACCCTGTGCACTGGCTGCTGGTTCTGGGCACATGTGGGGCTGTGATGGGTGAATGCTCTGGGCCAGCATTCCCCGGAGGGCTGGCGCTGAGACCCAGGCAGTGGTGCCTGGGGACCTCTCCTTCTGTGGCCTGACTGAATGCCCGGAAAATTCTAGGTGTGGCTGGCTGCATAAGGAACCGGCCAGGTCAGGCTGAGCCCAGGCAGCTGTGAGGATCCACTTGCCCTGAGCCAGAGGTATGGTGGTCTTAGTCTCTACTCTCTCCTTCCTGTGACGGGTGACCTTCAGATGAGGCACAGTCCCCAATAATAGCCAATCAGAAGCAGCAGGGGATGGAGCCTCACCCAGCTATCCCTTGCTCCCTCTTCTCCACACTTCTCTGCTGCTCACCTGTGTGACCTTGAGCAAATCACACCCTGAGCCTGTTATCTCCTCTGTGAAGCCTTCAAGGCTCTCCCCACCCCCACTAATTATGGTTCCTAATTGTAGAGAATCACAGTTGTCGCTAAGCAAGCATTGCTGACCTTTTCCCATGACTGGCCATTCCCGGGCCTGCAGTGGGGGCAGTGAGCAAATTCGGTCCCTCCCTCACGGTGCGTGCAAGTCTCTGCCTGTTTTCTCCCGCTTGGGGACCATTTCACAAGGCTCAAACTACCTACAAGAAGGTGTCTTCAAGCCCAGGTTTCTGGACAAAAGGCCCCGTTCTCCAGGAAGGGCTGGAAGTCATGTGGGGAATGCGGGAACGTTTGCAGCTGCGGTCACAGAGCCAAGAAGAGCAGATGTCGGGAGAGGTCCTCGTGGCCTGATGGAACACGGTCATCCGGCAGTCCTGTGCCTGGCCTGAGAGACGTCTGCACTGTCAGGGCCGCAGGCCAAGGCTCCGGAATTGGAACGAGCCCCTGAGCCACCTGCTAGTCTTGTTATGATGTCCATTCTGCTTCAGTCTGTCTAGAGGGGGGCTCTGGCATTGAGGGGTTGGGCACATGACGGGCCCCCAGAATGTCTACATCCTAATCCCCGGAACCTTTGACTGTGTAGGGTGAAGGGCTGAGGGGATGAAGGCGGCTCATCGGCCGACCCAGAGATGGGAGAGGATCCTGGCCCATCCAGGTGGGCCCAGTGTGAGGGAATCAGCTGCTGCTGCTGGCCTTGCAAAGGGGACTAGGGAGCTGTGAGCCAAGGAATGCAGGTGCCTTCTAGAAGCTGGAGCAGGCAAAGGAAAGGATCATCCCCTAGAGCCTGTAGGGTCACACAGCCTGGCTAACATCTTGTGTCTAGCCCCAGGAGACCTGTGTCAGCCTTCTGCCTTCTGCAACTGTGAGGCAATACTTCCGCGTTGTGTTGAGTTACAAAGTGTGTGGTCCATTGTTCCAGCAGCAGTAGGAAACCAATACGGGCTGCATTTCTGACAAGCTCCCAGGTGATGCTGAGGTTTCAGTCTGTCCAGGTGTGGCACTTATACCTGGGAGGCCTGTGGGATACCCTGAAGGCGAGAGGGAGCTGTTTGTGTAGTGGCTTCGAGTGAAGCTTCTCATTATCCTGTTTTATCTGTGTCTCCTTATTCCTCCTCAGGCAGAGATTATTGTAGGTCCCTGATATGATCCAGGTCAGGGGCTTTCCCGGTGTGTGGGCTCTAGCTCCCTGAGAGAGCGCAGATTACTGTAAAGGCCCCTCTACTCTCTGGGTGCTGTCTGCTGTCTGTTACTCAAATAAGTGAGGCCTCATGCAAATTGCAAATATATGCATGAGCCACGAATAGGATCCCAGTGGACCGTGGTAGCTTAGAAAAGAGGCTTTGCCCTTTGGCTAAGATCTAAGCTCTATCAGGACCCAGGTGTCCCTATTTTGGCTTCTCCCTCCTCCTCTGACCGAACCTCACTCTTTTGTCCCCATCATGTGTTAAACAAGGTCCAGACGCACTGGCTTCTTGCTGCCCTTGAACATGTGTCTTTCCTTCTCTGCATCTGTGGGGCTTTCTCTTTGTTCTCTCTGCTTGGGTTGATAAGTGCCTTCCTTCCCTGACCGCCGTCAGCAAGCATGGCTCACCTGGTACTCTCCCTTACGCTCCAGTGCGTTTCCTTTTAGTGTTTATCACAGTTTGTGGCTGCATATTTATTTAAAAGTTGTGCTTGTTTATCACCTGTCTTTCCCTCTGGATTGAGTTCATCAAAGGCAAAGTCAGGAGCATTTTGTGTCAGACTGTGACGGACACACGGAGCACAGGTTATATGCTTAATACATATTAGACCCGGGAATGAAAGACTAAATGAGTGGGAGTACACCTGAGCCCTCAGGAGAACTCCAGACTGTGTCCACTTGCCTTAATGCTCGAAGGCCCCACCTCAGGGTTTATCACTGTCTCCTAGAGCACTAGTCCCTGAATCCCTCTTGTAAATCAGAAGTCCCATGGCTTACCAGAGTGGTCCTTGTTTACCTTCACATATCTATCTGCCTTTCATCTCCCCTCGCCATCTCCACGATTCATTTGTGCCACCAGGAGAGAGAGCTTGGTCACCCTCCTTTCAGTGTGATTGGCTGTCTCCTCATGGGGGAAAAAAAAATGCATGCTCGGTGCCTGGGTCTGCTTTCTTCCATTGTCATCTCCTATCAGCAGGGCTTTTGTATGGCCTGAAGCTGGACACTTGTATTGACTCTTGTTTTATCCCCAGAGCTTGTCTGGTTCATGTGAGCCCTGGAAGCTGCCGGAAACCCTGTTTCTGGTCTTGCAGCTCACCTCTGTGAGAGAAGCATAGAGTGAGAACACGGGAGTGACTTCAGGTGTGATGGCTGCAGGCTAGACCACAAAGGAGCAGCTCCCGACTGGCAGGATGGTGAGACCAGCACATGTTTCCCCAAGCTGCCACAGAGCAGATATTTCTAGAGAAATCCAGGGGAGAGCGGACCCTGTCATTAGGGGCTGATTTAAACACAGCAGGGTCTGGAGGTGGGCAGTGGGCAAGATGCAGCCACGGGGAGTTGGGATAATGGCTGACTGGAGTTGGCTTTCTAGATTTTATTACAGACCTTTCCCACCATGAGTGTGAATGATTAAAAAACTCAAATCTTTAGAGATGACGAAACTGAAATTGCGGGAGGTTAAGTAACTCATCCGAGGTCATACATCCAGACTGTGAATTCAAGCCTATCTGACTCCAAATCTCTGGTACTCCCACTTCTTCCTCTTGTGGACCTGAAAAGTTCCTACCGTGTTCCACAGCTATTTGTTTGCATACATGAATTCCTTAAGAGAGTTGCTTAGTTCTGGCTTGGGGAATCCGGGACCCCTTCGTGGAGGGTGTTTAGTGTCCGGAAGTGTGTGCAAAGGGCTGGGTGGTACACAACTGAGCATTGTCTTCTCAGCATCCATCCTTCCTATTTCCAGCAATAATGCCTGATATTTTGGCAGGGGGTGGGTTGACTCACTTGTCACCAATTCTCAATGAATTCTCACTTGTCTGTCTGGGTAGATTCTAAACTAGCTCCAAGAGCGGAATATCAGGCCTCAGCTTAAGCCAGTCCCTGCATCCTATTCTTTTGGCCACAGTTCAGGGATGGTCACATATTCTATGCAGGTCCAATGAGAGCAGAGCTAAAGACTTTGGAGGGGGCTATCAGTAAAGGTTTTGGTTCTATCTAGTCTGATCTGAATGTGAGAGGGGGTGCACCTGGTGCTATGGTAGCCATATTGTCATGAAGGCTGAAGTGGAAAATGGATAGAATTGAATTCTAACGTCATGGACTCTTGATCCAGCCATGCCTGAAGCTGCCATACCTTTAAACTTTTCAGCTTATAGGTACCAATAAATTCCCTTTGTGGGGGTGGTAGATTCGCACAAGTTGGGGAGTAAGATAGAGGGAGAAACACCTCATTAGCCTGAAGGTGTGGGCATGAGGAAGTCTCAGTATCATTGCAAGTTCATGATGTGTGGCCGGAAAAATGAATAGGATATACTTTTCTTAGAACTCCCCTGTCCTGCCCCACAAGAGGATAAAGAATTTGAAACTGCTTGCCCAGAACATTAGTGTCCCGGAATATCATTAATAGGTGTTTCATTGGGGGAAGGGGTTGTGTGGTCTGACAAACTTGAACAACACAGGAGGAAATAAAGAGATAACGAATGCACTACCGGATTGAAGCCTTTAAAATGCTAACAAGTATTGTGTGCTCTAAGGAGAGAGTGTGTGTGTGTTTCCAGAACTTATTTTTCTTGGAGCCTCTCATGGGACCAGTGTTGCAAAGAATACACTTTTGAAAACATTGGCTTAGAGGACAGTTACCGTGCAGGCTTCAGAGAAGCCACGTTCCAGGATGAAAAACTTGGCAAAGGCATGAGTGTTTGTTTAGATGTGGGCAGGACAGGGCCCTATGCAGGAAAGGGAGGTAGCTCTAGATTCAAAGACCCCAGAAATACTGTCTGTCCTTAAATGCCCCTCTGGCCAGCCAGCACCAGGACTGAAATTCCTGTGAGTGTAAGCAAGATTTGGGCTTGGAGCAAATCTTGAAGAAATTGCTATCGAACTGTAAATGCAGAGCTGCTTGGCGGCAGTATCCATCAGCTGTTCATTCATTTCTTCCTTTAGCATCTATTTGCTGAGTCCCTACTGTGTACCAGAGACTGTTGTAGGGGCTAGTGATGCATCTGTCAATCAGACAGAAATTTCTGCTCCTGTGGATCTTAAATTCTAGCAGTCGATAGATGCAGATATACACGTACATAGTATATTATGTGATTAAGTGCTAAAATAAATAAAGCTGGCTGACGGGCACTCAGAATGCCAGAGAGGGGACATTTAATAAGGCTGTTGAGTTGGGCTTCGTTGAGAAACACATCTGAATAGACACTTGAAGGAGGTGAGAGATGAGCTTTGAGGAACGTTCCAGGCATTGAGAACACCAGCGTGAGGGCCCCATGTTGGGAACATGCCTGGCCTGTTAGAAGCACAACACGGCATTCAGTGCAACTGGACAGGGTGGGCAAGGGGGGTGGAGGTAACGCTGAGTGGGTAGCTGTAGGACCAAGTCATATAAGGAAAGCTTTGGATGACTTTGGCTTTCACCGCGAGTGCAATGAGCTGCCATTGCGGGGTGTGACCAGAGGTGGCGCATAATCTAGTTTACATTTGTAAAGGTGCGCTTTGGCTGCTCTGTTGAAACTCACCTGCAGGGGCCCAGGGTGAAAGTTGGCAATGGGGAGGGGGCTGTGCAGTTCCCCTGGGCCCCGAGGTGGCTCGCTGGTGGCTCGGTCCGGGGCTGTAGATGAGTGAAGGCAGGGAGCAGTAGCTGGGTGCTGGATGCGTTCTGAGGGTGCAGCCAAAGGGACATCCTGATGGATGGGAGGTGGGGAGTAAGAAAAAGCAAGTTGGGTCAAGGATAACTTTTGGTCTAAGCAACTGGAAGGAGGAAGTTGTGCTCAGTGGGGATGGTGAGTCCTCTATCATGTCTAGAAAAAAACCCAATGTTTAAAAATGGGGAGATATCCCATCAAGAAAAAAAAATCAACATTTCTGGCCCCTCTTGAAAAATGGAACCATCTGGAAAAATTGAACCCCCTTCTACCTGGCATCCATTGGTTAGAGCTGGCTGGCAGTGCCTCCCTTAGCCGGGAAAGCACATTGGAGTTTCCTCAGCTGGATCACCCACCTGGCTCCTTAGGGATGTGAGTGCAAGAAACTGGGGATGGGTAATCAGTAGCATAAGAGCATGGCTATAAGCACCTGGGTGGCTCTGGCGGCTGAGCGTTGGAATTCGGCTCAGGTCATGATCTAGTAGTCTCTGAGCTCAAGCCCCACATTGGATTCATTGCTGTCAGAGGGAGCCTGCTTCTCATCCTTTGTCCCCCAAGCTCTCCGCTCCAATTCCCCAGCTCATGCTCTCTCAAAACAAAACAAAAAAGCAAAAAAAAAAAAAAAAAAAAAAAAGAAAAAACCCAAAAAACAAAAAACCCTAAAAGCCAAAACACATACACCTAAGAATCATCCAAAGGGCATGTTAAATAGCCGACTGGACCCACCTGCAGAGCTTCAGATTTAGGAGGCCCAGGGTGGGGCGTGAGAATCTGCAATCTTTCCAAGCTCCCAGATGATGCTGATGCTGCCAGGCTGGGGGCCACACTTCAAGAGGCAGTGAAGGAGCATGCTCTCCCCATGGCACCCCTCCTCACATGACTGTGGACGAGGCTCTCAGGGCACCTGGGAATGGTCCGTGAGACTGATATGAGTAGATAGGGTTGGGGACAGGAGGGGCAGCTGTGGTCGAGGAGGGCTAATCAGCCAGCAGGTTCTTTGAGGTCTGGATGCTTCAGGGTTTGTCAGAACTACTGAAGGCACACTTGGCTTGCTTGCTTGCTCTTGGCAAATGCTGGCTCTTGCGGGTCAAGGTCACCAGCGATTGTGGCGGGGAGGCTGAGGCCTGGAGGAGGACCAGGGAGACCCTAGCAGGAGCCAGTGTCTCCAGAGAATGCAAGGGGCAGATGAATTCCCTGCGGCCCGCCCAAGCTGCTGGCACAGACTCTCTTCTTTATTTCACTTAGGCTCCCAGCTCATGACGTAGCCTGGAGCTCATGCTTCTGCAGCAGGAAGCAGAAATCAGATTTCCATCTGCTTCTCCAGCTTGGAGAGACCCCAGGGAGAGCACAGTGGCCACCACAGCGCCGGCCTCCCGGTTACCCCAAGCACATGAGGTTGGAGAAGCTTCTGGAGTGTCTTCAAGCTGTTCAAGGTAAAGTTTGGGAATCTGGCCTGTGCTGGAGGGGCAGCAATGCGAAAACAGGATACGCCACTTTTTCTTTTCTTCCTGACCAAGAAAATATTTCCCTGTACATCTGGTTTGCATTTCTCTTTAGGGTTCTGCCAGAAACAATTGGGAAAACAGAATGCAGCTCAAGATCGAAAGAATCTATCCATTCCTCTGGAATTCTCCATCTGTCCGGCTGGGCCCCATATTAAAATTTGAGTAATTCCCTAAGGTGAAGTCGCTGGGCTTTAAAAATAGTGCAGGCAGGCTTGCGTTTGCTAGTGGTTTCTCACCTTCCAATGTTGGCCTCAAGCCATCTGTCCCCCTAGAACATTCTCCACACCCCTGCCTGTTGTAGCGCTTGGACACCCTACAGTACAAGTTTCTAAACCCTCAGATTCTGTATGTGGATATGGATGCATAACAACTTGCTGGTGGCCCATCACTGGTCCACACTTGGAATGGTATCCTATCGAGGACCAGTGAGGGTTTAGGAGAGACAAAACAGATGCCTTATTTAGGTGAGGTGACTCCTGAAGGACCCTTGAAAAAGTGAGACACGAAAGATGAGTAGAGGCAATCAACCTAGGTTGGGAAGAGGGAGTGAAGGGATCGGTGTTTATGAGTAAGGAACAGCATGTATTAAAAAGCCCAGAGGAGATAAAGAATTGGCTTGTCAAGGAATAGCAAGACTGCTTGTGTGTGTGTGTGTGTGTGTGTGTGTGTGTGTGTGTGTGTGTGTATTGGGTATATTAAAAATGAGGGGTTGACCAGAAATGGAATGCACAGCAATGGGAAGGGTGAGGCTGAGTGAGTGATCTGCTTCCATATTCATTTTGAAGAAGTCCCTCTGGTTTTGACTGAAGTATCCTGCGTAGGTCAGGGTTTTGTGGTGGAAGAGGGAAGAGGTGTTGGTTGCTATATAGTGGTTATGTATGTACTAACTAGTTCGCTGGGGCTGCTGTTACTCAAACTGGGGGCTCAGAACAAGCCATCCATGTTCTGTCATAGTTCTGGAAGCTAGACATCCACCATCAGCATGCCCACAGGGTTGATCCTTCTGAGGCTGGGAGGACCCATCTGGTCCAGTCCTCTCCTACTTCCCGGTGCCTTGCTGGCCATCTTTGATGTTGCCTGGCTTCTGCCGCAACACCTGATCTCTGCCTTCACCTTCACATAGTGCTCTTTCTCGGTGTGTCTCTGTGTCAAAATTTCTCCCTTTATATTCAGGTGCCTGTGTTAGTGGATTAGGACCCACTGTGATAACTCTGTGCTAACGTAAGCATCTACAAAGACCTTATTTCCAAATAAGTTCACATTTATGGGCACTGCAGGTTGGGACTTCGACATCCTTTTGGGGGACACAGTTCAACCCAGATCGGGTTTGCATCACAGCAGTGACAGGGCCAGGGAGCAAGTGCAATGGATCTGGGAGAAAGTTCAAAGTTGGCCTGGACAGGACTGGGTGATTGATGGATTGCATGTGTGGCGTGAGGGAGGAGAAAAAGTTTGGAGCCTCTGTTCTTAAATTCTGACCTGAGGTCACTTGGGGATGTGGTTCAAGTACAGGTGCTGATGCAGGAGGTGTGGGGCAGGGCTTCAAGTACTGTGCTCCTCACAAGCTCTCAGGTGATGCCAGTGCAGTGAACGCCCTTGGGTCCATGAAGACCCCACGAGGCAAGGACGTAGAGCTTCACTGTCCAGTACGGCAGTCACTAATATCTCTTCACTTGTAAGCACTTGGAATGTGTCTCTTCCAAACTGTAATGTGAGGGAAATGTCAAGTGCACACCACATTTCAGACTTCGTATGAAAAAAAAAAAGGCTGTAAAACATCAGATTGATTTTATTATTGTTGAATTAATATTTTGAATTGTGGAGTGGTCAAATGAAGAGCATGATAAAAATTAATTCCACTTGGTTCCTTTTTACCCTTTTCACTGTGGCCACTAAAAATTTTAAAGGTACAGAAGTGGCTTGCATTAGAGTCCACATTATGTGTCTCTTGGACAGCACTGGCTTAGGCTTAAATATTTCCCTCTTCCAGAAGCTTCTTGACCACTCTAGCTGAAGGAGATATATCCCATAGGCACTCTTTTTCAAAATCCACTTATGTCACTTACCTTCACTTTGTTCTAGAGTTACGGAGTCTGTCTGTTCACCAACCGAACTGTACAGTTCCTGGAGGACAGACCCTGTCTAGCTGTCCCTGGTCCCTTGATAAGGCAATTGAGCAAATTTTGGTGAGACAGGTTTCTCTGTGGGCCTCACCGCTGGTTCTCAAGGGGGTTTGGCTGGGTGCTGACAAGCTTCAGCCCTGGGCAGAACTTGGTTCCCGGGACCCCAGTTTATGCCTCAGACATCCGCTCCTTGGTGCAAAGGACACTGTTCTTGGGACAAAGGAAGGCAGGGGAGTTGGTGGCCTCTGAGGGAAGAATCTCCTTTCATTCACCCTCGAGGCAAGCACTGGGCCCATGTTTCTTAGGTGGTGAGGGCTTTGCATTAAAAGGCAGGGCAGGGGCACCTGGCTGGCTCTGGCGGTTAAGCATCTGACTGTTGATTTCCGCTCAGGTCATGATCTCACGGTTGTGAGATGGCGTCCCACGTCGGGCTGGTGGAGCCTGCTTGGGATTCTCTCTCTCCCTCTCTCTTTGCCCCTCCTCCAATAAATAAACACTAAAAATAAATAAATGGCACAACAGGGGCGCCTGGCTGGCTCAATCAGAAGAGCGTGCGACTCTTGATCTTGGGGTGCTAAGCTCGAGCCCTACATTGGGTGCAGAGAGTACTAAAAAAAAAACCCTTTAAAAATTTAAAAAGTCAGGACAAGTAGGCAGTGTTCTCCCTCTCCTGCATCTCCCATCTCTGGCCAGAGAGCTAGGGGGCTGGAGTGCGGCCTCATGAGAAGAGGCCCGCTGTCTCTCCCCCCTCCGTCCTCTCTTCCTCCCTCCCTTCTGGCAGTTTGACAGGGGAGTGGCTCAGGCCAGCTCCATCCTGGATATAGGGAAGCGCCCCTCGTTTGCATTCTCTCTCTCTGTTTCTCTTTGTCTCTCTCTGCGCTGTCTCTCTCTGTTTCTCTCGGTCTCTGTCTCTCTCTGCGCTGTCTTTTGCCGGCTGAGACGTTGCGTCAGCTGCTACTCTCCCCTCTTCCTTGCTCACGTCTTGGGGTGAGATCTCAAACACACGTTGGCCAGTGCAGAATGGAGCAGGTGGGGCTCCCCAGATGTGCACTCGGAGCTGGAGTCCAGGGGCCAGATGTTTACTGGAGGTCGAGGCCTGGGAGCAGAACCGGGCGGAGGAAGAAGGAAGTAGGCCCACAAACGTTTTGAACCCTCTCAGGTCCTGCCAAGCCAGTGGAGGTGGCTTTGCAGCCGGTGTCCCCTGTCCCGTGGCTGAAATGTCCTGGCCTGGGGCAGGCGCTTTGGAGATGCTGCTGACCGCACTGCCTCGAGGCCCTTCACTGAGGGGTGGTCCCTGGGTCTTCCACAGACCCCGAGACAAGGCGTTAGGTGCGAGGAACTGCCCGGGGAGGTGGTCCCGGGCTCACGGCGAGGGAGCAGGAAGTGAGAAAAGGGAGGAAAGTCGGTCCATCTGGGTGAGTTAATGAGCAGGTTACTGCCAGGGGCACCTGAGCTCAGTCCTCTGGCCACCGCTGGGGTCTCCAGGACACATTGCTGAGGGCGGGCGAGGAAGCTGGGGGACATGTCCCAACTCGTATTGCTACATGGCTACTCCCGAGGCATTAGTCCCTGCACCGAGTGTGGCCTGAGGGGCTCTGCCCCCAGGGGCCCTTCGGGTGAGGCACCTCCTTAGCCCTCAAGTTAATTAGGGCCAACCACTGAGGAATGAGCACTTCATTCTGCACGTGATACAGCCCCGTTTATCAGCAATCTCTGCTTTGAGGGGCGGGCCCCTTTTGAGGGGTTCCCTTTAAGGGATGCCACCCTTGTGGTGGCCACCATTTCCCTGTGGCCAGTGGTCCTTGGGAACAACAGATACTCTGAGCCTCATGAGACTGGAGCTTGGAAGAGCCTGGAGGGCGGGCGTGGAGTCTTGTCAGGTCTGGGATCCTCAGCTCCTAGCACATGGCACAGCCAGTGTTCGTGGCTACTAGCACTTCTAAAGAAGGGGCCAAAGGAGGGTGAAGGGAGCCTATGGTAGGAAGGACACGAGCTTATCCTCAAGTGTCACTGGTTACTAAGGCTTCATCCAGTTCCTTCAGCTAAGCTCCCGGTATATCTGAGTCCACAGCAAATCCATGTCATTCTGCCCTAATAAAATCATCTCTGCATATGGTCTGCTTAGCTTTTTTTTTTTTAATGTTTTATTTATTTCTGAGAGAGAGAGCGAGCGAGCAGGGGAGGGTCAGAGAGAGAGGGAGACACAGAATCCAAAGCAGGCTCCAGGCTCTGAGGTGTCTGTCAGCATTGAGCCTGACGCGGGGCTCAAACCCACGAACCATGAGATCATGACCTGAGCCGAAGGCAGACGCTTAACCGACTGAGCCACCCAGGCGCCCCTGGACTACTTAACTTTGAAGTCAGACATCGTATTATCTCACACAACCTCACCCTAGGGCATCAATATTGTTGGCACTGTCATCCCCATTTTCCAGCTGGGGAAAACAAGGCAGGGGTGGGGATTCAAACCCATGTCTACGAAGCATCAGAGCCAGGACCCACTCCCAGGCTGTATTGTGAGAAGAGACAGATACGAGAAGCAGAAGGAGTTTGAGGTTGGGTTGGGGTAGGGGTGGAGGGGCAATAGAGGTGCTTCCATCAACACGCTGATGTTGCCACAGCTTAGTTCGGGTTTCCTGGTCAAGGTGTCCGCTCCTCTCATTCAGGAATCAGTAGCCAAGGCTGGTGAGGGCCGTGCTGGCCACGGGCTGACACTAGTCCACTGCAGGTCACCGGACCCATTGTTGGTGACGAGTGTGTTCACCATGAGCCTGTAGACGCACCAATGCATCTGGCTTTCCAGTGCTGTCGCCGAGAAGACATCTTTGATTCTGGGGAAGAGATGGGGGAGGGGCCTTGGTATCTTTAGGGTATCCACGCTCAGTCCCACATCCTCCTCAGGTCCTGCCCCCAGCCTTGCAATCACCCCCATGGGGTACAGAACTCATGACTCTTCACAGCCCCAGCCTGGAACTTGAGACCGTGGTTTGCCAGCCCCCCTCCTCCCAAGCCTTCCAGTGATGGAGCCAGCGTCATTAGAAGGAGGGGAGCTAGGGTAAAGCAAAAGAAAGCCCTTCCCATAAATGTTTCATTTTTATGGGGCCATTAGCACACTAATCTTCTGTGGGGCTCCGCCAGGCCCTCAGATGCCCGAGATACTCAGCCAGATCCCAGGAAATGGGCCAAGATGGAGGATTTAATAGCTCTTCCCCTCCCCTACTTTCTGCAGTTTGTGAACGTGTGTGATTTGGGAACTGAGATCCCCCTGGGAGAGTAGAGGAGACACAGTGCCCCGCAGGCGGTGCCGTTGCAGGGAGAGTAAGGTGACAGAAAGCCTCTGGGGACAGAGGGTCCAAAAAGCGGGCCCAGGAGAACAAGCTGGATTCCAAGTGGGAGAACCCATGGGATTTCACTCTCCTTCCAGCAGAGCTGCCAGGCCTGGCCAGTGCTCGAGACTCCGCTGTGCCAGAGGGGCATGGGCTGGGAAAAGGGGTGGAGGAGAATGGAGAAGAAAATGGGGTTGATGGGGTCTTCGCTATGGCCAGACCTTTGCCATGTAGAGCTCACTTAGTCCTCAGGACAGTTCTCTGAAGTGTCAGCAGCAGCAGCGGTGGTGGTCGTAGAAGTAATCTTAGTAATAGAAATAGCTTTGCACTTGCAACAGTAATAATTAAGAGGTCGTAAGTACTTAGCATGTTCCCAGCACTATGGTCCCTTACATGCGTTATCTTTTGAATCTTCACAAGGACCCCGGGAGAAGATTCTGTGGGCTTTCTGAAGATTCTGAACAACCGACCAGCCAACGTGAGTACACTTTTTTTTTTTTTTTTAATGTTTTATTTATTTCTAGGAGAGAGACAGCATGAGTAGGGGAGGGTCAGAGAGAGAGGGAGTCACAGACTCTGAAACAGGCTCCAGGCTCTGAGCTGGCAGTCAGCACAGAGCCCGACGTGGGGCTCGAACCCACGAACCGTGAGATCATGACCTAAGCGAAAGTCGGAAGCTTAACCAACTAAGCCACCCGGGCGCCCCTATGAGTACACTCTTCTTTCCTGTGATGGCGCCCATGGCAGAGCGTTTTAGAGGGGAGAAAACTGAGGCACTGAGAGTTCACTAACTTGTCAGTGATCCACGGTAGAAGGAGGACTTAAACTTGGAAGGCTGTTTGCTGTCTCTCATGTCTACCATGTGCCAGGCAGTGACCTGTGTGGGCTTTATGGTCTGTTACAAACGCTTGCCGCAGCCTTGTATAGTGAAAGCGGCTTCAATGTGATGAGTGGGGCACCTGGGTGGCTCAGTTGGTGAAGCATCTGACTTCTTGGTTTTGCCTCAGGTCGTGATTTCACAGGTTTGTGAGTTCGAACCCCGCACTGGGGCTCTGTGCAGGCAGCGTGGAGCCTGCTTAGGATTCTCTCTCTCCTCTTTCTCTCTGCCTGTCCACCCCGCTCCTCTCAAAAAATAAATAAATATTTTTTAAAACAAAAAATGTGATGAGTGAACAGGTGAGGCTCTGTGTGCAGTAAAATTTCATCTATAAAAGCCTGTGGCAGGTGAGTGTGGTTGCCAGATAAAATCTAAACCTGACAGTGTTAAACATGAGCCAGATTTGATCGTGATCCCAACTTCAAATCTAGGGAGCTGCTAACTTTTGTATTTAATAAGCATTCCCTTAATTCCTGGAAAACCTCAGTAAGGAAGGAGTTACTGTTTGCATTCGACAGATATAGAAACCAAAGCTCAGAGGGATTATGTGACTTGCCAAACGTTATACAGATGGCTAGTGCGGAACTGGGTTTGGAATCTAGGTCTCTTTGATGCCTTTAACCTCATTGTACCCAGAAGACTGAAGGCTTGGGAAAAATCCAATGCTCCTGGCAACCTCCCGAAATTTAGGCAAAAGGAAAAGAACTTCCTATTTCCCTACCCACTCCTCTCTGTCTGAAACTGGGCTGTTGTTTTGTTTGTGTCTGATTTCACCTGGTTTGACAGGGCAAGAGAAGCCAAGGTTGAGGAACATGACAAGGAAGTTTATTGGAATGCCACACTTCGTGGTGACAGCTCTGAGCTTTTGGTCCAGTTGGGACTTCTTTCTGAGAGCAGGGAAGAACTACTTATTCTTTATCTAAGCTGACTTCTCTGGCTTTGCCCAAGCTAATGCAGCAGAAAGATAGCTATAGAAGCCTTGAACTCTGCCTTTGAGTCTAGATCAGTGGTTCTCAATTGAGGGGAGGGAATCATTTTTCCCCCTAGGAAAGCATGGGCAATATCCAAAAACCTTTTGGGTTGTCACAGCTCTGGGAAAGTGCTACCAGCATCTGGTGTGTAGAGAGCAGGGGTGAGGCTCACATCTTACAATGCACAGGGCAGCCCTCCACAACAAAGATGGAGGTAACCCAAACACAGAAGTGGTGTGAAGTCAGGGAACTCTGGTCTCGGGTAAAGTGGCCTATGGAATGGGTCTGCTTTGGACCTATGAGCTCTTCTCCTTTGGTTTCATCCTCTTGCTGTCCTATTCCTTCTCCACTCTCTTGCAGGTGGGAGGTAGAGGGCTGACCAGTCAAGGCCTCTTTGGGGTGAGAACCCCTGGCTCTTCTCTCCTCTTTTCCATTCTCTGTAAAGGGTGCCTTCCCCTGCCCATCATTAACTTTACCCTTGTTTTTCAAACTACTATATAAATCAGGATCTAGCCAGAAAGACAGAAACCTCTTCAACCATTGGCCACAGAGAGAGTCAAAGGTGGAGAAATAGAGTAGTTGAGAAGCCCAGGGGATGGGCTGCCACCACCCTTGGCCTACAGAGAAAAGGGAGGAGGTGGGCATTCTATGCCAAGGGCCATCTCGAGAGTGGGGACCTGGTGGGCCTGTCCAGAGAGAACTGGAGCATAGAGGAGATGTTGCTGCTGGAATGGTTGGGATGGAGAGAGAGAAATATCCCTACTACTTCCACCTGGGTGAAACAGCACATCTAGAAATCAGTTGACCCACAAACCTGCAGAATGCAGGAGTTACCACCTTTGACACAGGAAGCAGAACTGCAGAAGTGTAGGAAATGGATATCAAAATAGACCCGAGAAAGGCCTCCCTACTTCCCTTGGTAGAAGGAAGTGGTAGAGGAATTCTGGTCGTACTCAGGAACCCTGGACCCCCTTCAGCCTTTCCAGAGAGAGGGAGCTTGGATTAAGAACTGATGTTACCTAAGCATTCTTAAAGGCATCTCAGGGAGGACCCGGTGTATGAATCTTCTGTATATTTGTACCTAGGAAAGTCCTGGAATGTGTTATAGATACTTGAGTCAGCTTCTAAGAGAGAGTTGTTTCTCTAAGTAGTAAGATCACATGCATCAGAATCCCTGGGGGAATGTTAATCATGACCACTCCAGAGTCCCACCCAGAGAGCTAGAATCAGAATCCCCAAGGGAGGGAGAGGGGGAGACCAGCAATCGACTTTTTTTTTTACAAATCCTCCCCCCCCACCCAGTGGTTCTTGTATAGTTTTGTACACTTAGAAAACCTGTGCTGGAAGGTTCTACTCCTGTTAGCTCTTGAGTGACCTCTCCTCGCCAGGTTTCCCACTTGGTGGAGAATTTATGGATCTAACTCCATCATTGCCATTCCCTGCTTTGCAGGTTTCCCTGAAGTGTGGGAGGGTTTCCCAAGGGCATGTTATATTGATAAACTAGATTCTTAAAAAAAAGAGAGAGAAACTGGTCAAGTCTTTGATTGAATAAATTGTGTGTGTGCGCGTGCGCGCGTGCACGTGCTGATGCATGCATGTGTGTGAGTGGAGTCATGGGGGATGGGAGAATGGCCCAATCCCAAGACAGGGTTGATCTGTGATCAAAGAACATTTGTGAATTGGAGCCATTATCAGCTGTTGCCGATCCTTAGATCCATTTGCTCAATGGGTCAATTTGCTGCCTGAGCTCTCTCCAATAATAACAAAAATCTGTTCATTTTCCTGAAGGCCTACGGTGTGTCAGACACCTTGGGTATGCTATTTGAATTCCTCTGCCATGTAAGGGATCATATTTCCTCATCAGAGTGGATGAGGAAACAAAGAATTTGCCTGAAATCATAGAGTCACTGGAAACAGGATATGCTGTATATTTTGAAATAACGTTCAGAATAAATCCCCTTCACCTGTCACTCTTCCAGGAAGATTACAAGTCAGAGTAATATTTAAATACTCAGTGGGCCTCCCCTTTGGCATAAGAGTGTTCGGGCCCCTGCTGACCTATCCCCAGTGAAACTCGTGAAAACTAATTAAAAAAATTACACCACTGGACATGATTCTGAGGGTACACAGCAATTGGAGAAACATAGATTGAAGAAAATATAATTATTTTCAGTAAGAATAGGGGGCGTCTGTGATGCTTGAACCAAGACCTGCTCTCTCTTAGCTCAGCAAAGCAGAAGCCTGCTTTGGGGCTGACACAGCCAAGAACACAGGGCTCGGTCTCCCCCAGCTCCCAGTCAGAGGGCTGTCTTCCCAGGAGGGACAGGGCACCAGTTTTTTCCATCCTGCCTCCCACTACCTGCTTCTGGGGCTCCATTTTGCCCAGAGTGTGGCCGAGAGGTGGGAGCCCCTTACTTCTGCCAAGCCCACATTCATAGAAAGGAAGCTCTGTTTTAGACATGGCACCATGGGGGTGGAGGGGTGGGGTACTTGTGACCAGGTAGTTCTTAATCTGGCTCACGGGGTGGCGTTCCAGGCTGAGAACCCAGCTAAGGTGACTTGGGACTGCTGCCTCTCCCTCTACTGGGTTCTAGCTCCAATGAAAGCACACCCTTGTCCTTGTCCCCAGCAGTGGAGACTTGACTGAGGGATTGTGTCTGGGGGATAAGCAGGACATGGAGTAAGGGTCTCCACATATTTCCTCAAAGGAGCTGACTTCATTTGCAATGAGATATGGAGAATTTCAGGCCAAAGGGGCCTTGCAAAAACAGAGGTGGTGTGGTGGGAGACAGCTTGGAGGTTGAGATGTGTATTGATGTAGAGGGTAAACTATAGGCGACTACTTTCCTGGAAAGAAATAGGGAAGGAGAGAGCGAGGAAGAGCCCTCATGGCATCAGAAAAACATCTCGAACACTGACCTCAGCAATTATCACTTCAAAGCACCTCCAATTTGACTGAACCACTCTTTAAGCAATTTATGCTCTAGAATATAATCAATAGCAAGAGAGTATCTAATAGGTAAGTAGAGGCACTTAATAGCTGGGTGTGGTCAAGGAAAAAGAAAGTCAAAGAGTCTGGCAATGGGGCACCTGCATGGCTCAGTCAGTTAAGCGTCTGACTCTTGATTTCAGCTCAGGTCATGACCTCACGGTTCACAAGTTCAAGCCCCACATTGGGCTCCATGCTGTCCATGTGGAACCTGCTTGGGATTCTCTCTCTGTCCCTCTCTTTCTGTCCCTCCCCATGTCCCCCTCCACCAAAATAAAAAAAAAACTTAAAAAAAAAATAGAGAGCCTGCCCAAACCATTGCCATCTGAGGGCAGCTGGGCATACCAAGGCTGTGAGTGCTAATGAGAAGCATGAGAAGTTTCACGCGACGGTGTGAAACAGACTTCACTAATATTATGTAGTTAGTCCCTAAACAAGTAAACAAGCAAATAACAATAACAACCCTCAGAACAAGGTGGGCTAATATTCAGAGTTGCTATAGTACATATAAAAATGTCCAATTTCCAACAAAAAAAAATCACAAAACATTCAGAGAAACAAGAAAGTATAGCCATTATACCAGGGAAGATAAACAGCAAAAATACTGCCTTTGAGGGTGACTGGATATCAGATTTAACAAAACCTTTCAAGCAGCAATTACAAATATGGTCACAGAGCTAGAGGAAACTACAAGCAAGTAAAAGAAGGTATGATGAAATATCATGTCAAACAGAGACTGTCCATAAAGAGAAATTACAAGATGAACAAAATGCAAATTCTAGATTTGAAAAGGGTAATAACTAAAATGACAGTTTTACTAGAAGAGTTCATCAGTAGGTTCAAACGTACAGAAGAAAAAATGTGCGCCTTCGAAGATACATTAAAGGGATTTTGCAATCAAAGGACGGAAGAAGAAAAGGAATGAGGAAAATGGAGCATCAAGAAATGTGGGGCACTGTTAAACACACCAACAGAAGTATAATGGGAGTACAAAAAGAGAGAAGGAGCAGCAGAAAAAAAATAATGAAACAATGATGGAAATATCTCATTGTGAGGAAAACTTTATTCATTCAAGAGGCTCAACAAACTCATAGTACAATAAATCTAAAGAAATCCACAAACATACACATTATGGTACAGATGCTAAAAGCCAAAACCAGGAGAAAATCTTGAAGGCGGCAAGAGAAAAATGATCACATATAATGAATCCCAATAAGATTAACAGATAACTTTTCATCAGAAGCAATGGAGGTCAGAGGCAGTAAGATGACCCATTTAACGTACTCAAAGAAAATAAACTATGAACCAAGAACTCTTTATTCAGCAAAGCTATCTTTCAAAAATGAAGACAAAGTAAAGACATTTCCAGATAAACAAGAATTGAGAGAATCTATTGCTAGCAAGCTCTCTTTACAGATACTAAAGGAAGTAGTTCAGATAAGAACAAGTAACTCAAGATAATAACCTGAGTCCATAAGAAAAAACAAAACAAATTACCGGTACAGGTAATTAATTGTAAAAGACAGTGTACATGCATTTATTTCCTTCTTAATTGATTTGAAAAGAAGTTGCTTAAAACACTAAGTATATAATCTATTGTTGGAACTATAACATGTAGAAATGTAACATATTTGCCAATAGCAGCACAAAAGAGCCGGGTTGGAACAAAACTATATTGGACTAAAGAAAGACTCCAGATGGTAACCCAAATCTACAGGAACAAATGAAGAGAACCAGGAAAAAAAAAAAGAAAAAGAAAAAGAAGAAGGCTAATATAACCAAAGCTATAAATATATACTTACCCTCTGTTCTTCTTTCAGTTTCCTTAAAAAACATAAAATTATAAAAAATAATAATTTCAACAATGTACTGTTTTGGTTTTGAACACTTATGGATATCCTATGTATAAGATAATAGCCCAAGAAAGGGAAAAGGAGGGTTCCTGGGTGGCTCAGTCATTTAAGCGTCCGGCTTCGGCTCAGGTCATGATCTCACAGTTCGTGGGTCCGAGCCCCATGTCGGGCTCTGTGCTGACAGCTAGCTCAGAGCCTGGAGCCTGTTTCAGATTCTGTGACTCCCTCTCTCTCTGACCCTCCCCTGCTCACGCTGTCTCTCTCTCTCAGAAATAAATTTAAAAAACATTAAAAAAGAAAGGGAAAAGGAGCGTGGAGTGATAAAGAACATTTCCATATCTCACTAGAATTAAATTCTTAGCAATCTGAACTGGTTCTGATAAATTAAGATGTATTTAGTTAGCTCTAGAGCAGTCATGAAGAAAATAATTTTTTAAATATAATGTAAGGAAATCACTGAAGAAGTTAAAGTGCTCCCTTTATATATTAAGAGGTTTACTGAGGAGAATCTGCTTCTGTTAGTGGGCCAGCAAGGCTTGTGATGAGTCTGAAATCCATAAAGCAGGTCCTCAGGAGAGACAGCCTGCAGAGCCCGGGGCAGAGACTGGCATTGTAGTCCACAGGTAGGATTTCTTCTTCCTCTGGAAACCTCAGTTCTGTTCTTCTGATTAGATAAGGCCCACCCGATTATGGAGTTCAGTTTCCTCCACTGAAAATCAGGTGGCTATGGATGTTAATCACATCTACAAAATACCTTCACATCAACACCCAGATTACTGTTGAATCAAATAGTGGAGAACTACAGCCTAGCCAAGCTGATACAGAAACCTGGCCATCACACCTCCCAGATAAACGGCTCATGCCTAAATTTTTGCTTTATATTTTTTTAATTTTTCTAATGTTTTATTTATTTCTGAGAGAGAGAGGGACAGTGTGAGCAAGGGAGGGTCAGAGAGAGAGGGAGACACAGAATTGGAAACAGGCTCCAGGCTGGCTGTCAGCACAGAGCCTGATGTGGGGCTCAAACCCACAAACTGTGAGATCATGACCTGAGCCGAAGTCAGATGCTCAACCGACTGAGCCATAACCGACTGAGCTCTAAATCTTTGCTTTAGAGTTGGGTTTTCAAGGAGCCCAAACCAAGACCACACCCCCTACACTACTCTCTTCCTTGACTCAGCACAGCGTGCTTCTCCGACCTCAAGGGAGCAGAGCTCATTTCGAACACCAGCAATTCCCATGACAGCTCATGTTCCCAAAACCCTGTGGCGTGTTGGTTTTCTCATCCAGAAAGTTCTACGTTTGGAGGCTGTGTCAGCTCTCCCTTGGATGGTGTTAGCTCTTGCAAGGCCAAGTTTGACACATTATTTTGGCTGCCACAACCCTCTGTATCCATAAGCCAGTGTTTTCTGTCATCACCTTTGCGAAGCGTCCCAGGATCCAAATAAATACCACATCCCCTGAGTAGTATTTAAAGCCTGTCTTAAGAAAGTATTCATAGGAAGGTTCCTGATTTAAAAATTTCCCCCCATTTCCCCTGAGCCCAGCATTGAATATTTTTACTACAAAGCCTAACGCAGGACAGAAAAATAGCAGATAAACATTGCCATATGTTTTTTAAACCATGTATGATTTTTTTTTTTTTTGGAGTGAACTGATATTACTCTAAAAAGCTTCAGATGGGGACCTCTTATCATTTATAGTTATTAAAAACAGAAGAAAGCGATTGCATTGGGGAGGCTTCATCCTTTCTTTTCAAGACTTTTATAATTTCTACTGGAAAAATGCAGCGGGAGCCTGAAGACACTGAGAAGTGCGTGCAGGTGGGGGCCAGGAGCTAGCAAAACATCGGTTATCTCTATTTATAATAACAAGAGCTAAGACTTATTATCAGCGTCTGCCTGCTAGACACCATGTAAGTGCTTTGCATGCTGCGTCTCGTGTGGTTTTCAAAACTACCCTGGGAGATGGGTGCCATTTTTGCCCCCAGTTTCAAGATGAGGAGACAGAGACCCAGACCAGCCGAACAATTTGTCAACAGCCCCCGTGGGTCTACGTGGCGAAGTTGGACTTGAACTCCGCCCCGTCCGGTTGTGGAGTGTGTACATGTAACCTCCATGCTATGTTGTTGCTTCTGCCCAGTTGCTAAGGCCGCTTGTGAAGATGGTGTGGGCCAGTCCTAACTCCCTGCTGGTGGTGTTGATGGCCTTGCTTGGATGTTTGCATCTCAGGACTGGTGTTTGAAGTCATTGTTGCTGGTGGCCAGGCTCTCTTAGAAGAGAGTAAGATTTAGAGGGAAGGGTAAAAAATGTGAATCTGTATTCCCACGGGGATTAAAACAAACACCTCTACTTAAAAAAAAAAAAAAAAAAAACCCAACACCTCTGTTTCCCTATCACTTGCAACATGTCGTTAAAGGGAAATGCCCTTTGTGACATGGAAACAATGTTGCTTAAGACATGGACTTGCCTTCCACATTTAGTTAAATGATTAATTTTCTTCGTATTAACTTAAAATGAGCCCATTTAAAAGAGTACTTTTTTCCTTGAAAGCATTGCTCATTATGCTATCATTTTAAGTAATTAAATCAGAATAAATGGCTCTGTGAAGCTATTTTAATGTAACATCTAATTATATCTGACCTAGACTGTGAACTATAATCATTAAGTACATGAACTGTGTAATGTTCCGAAAGTTCTTTAATAATTTATATGGCGGGATTCTGCTGCATGGAGCCGTAAGCAGGAATTGCATCTTCCGGGACACCTGTTCGGTGCCCAGGATTGCAGAGGTGGCCTTCCGGCTGCTGTGTCCCCAGCTCAGCGAACTTCCCTTTCTGTGAACGCTCAACTCCCAGTGGGGGGAGACTGTGTTTATATTTTGGGTGCACATTAACTATTTTGACAAGAAACGCACAACAATTTGATTAAATGGGTAACATTTACAGTCTTTGGGCCGTTGAAATGTTTTCTGAGTCTGACAAAAGGTGGCCCTCACCAGGGAAGGCGCCTCACTGGAACAGCTAGCTCAGAAGGCGTCCGCACCACCGGAGTCGTGTCCTGCTTGTTACCGGAAGGGCCTCTGTGTGTTTGCATTTGCAGCATGAAATCTTGAACTTGGACCGGGGAGTGTGTACTTGGCCTCAGTTCAAGAGAAGACCTCTCCAAAACCGGGAGGGATGTTTCAACCAAATTTGGGAAGACACGTCAGCGTGACGGTTTTTGTTTCTGAATTCGTGAGCGAGGAAAATTTTTCCTTAATCCACTGCTGTTACTAAAATTAGTTTCAAGTTTGGATTCTTCGTTTTCTCCTTTTACACCTGTCGTTCTTCTCCAGGTGTTGTAATATTTTTTCCTCTTTTCAAATGTGTAAGTGTTGGGGCGCCTGGGTGGCTTAGTCGGTTAAGCGTCCGACTTTCGCTTGGGTCATGATCTCGCGGTTCGTGGGTTCGGGCCCCGCGTCGGGCTCTGTGCTGACTGCCAGCTCAGAGCCTGGAGCCTGTTTCAGTCTGTGACTCCCTCTCTCTCTGACCCTCCCCTGCTCACGCTGTCTCTCTCTCTCCTGGAAATAAATAAAACATTAAAAAAAAATTCAAATGTGTAAGTGTGTCATGCTTTGGGAAATAAAGACGTTTATTTCCATGGCCTCTTCTTAGAGGAGGGTGGAAAACAAAAGATGGGGGTTTCTAAAGTGGAAGTACAAATTTATCATTTCTTCCCTGGAAACCTGAAACGTTTTAAAAATGGAAAGGTTTTCCTTTATTAAAAAAATTTGTAATGTTTATTTACTTTAGAGAGAGAAAGAAAGAGAGAACATGAGCGGGGAAGGGGTAGAAAGAGAGGGAGACAGAGAATCTGAAACAGGATCCAGGCTCCGAGCTGTCAGCACAGAGCCTGATGTGAGGCTTGAACTAACAAACCAAGAGATCATGACCTGAGCTGAAGTCAGTTGCTTAACCAACTGAGCCACCCAGGAGCCCCGAAAATGGAAAGGTTTTTCATTGCTCATCTGGTGTTAAAACCTACCCTGACCTCTAGTCATTTCGGCTAAACCGGATCTGCACTGACTAATATTGTTGGTTAACCTATATAGTTCATCCCGCTTCTGTGACTATTCACACCCCCCACCATGGAAGTATTAATGTATTTGGTAATAGCCTGCTGCTATAAATCCATTTGTGGTATCTCCTAGTATACTGCATACTTGAAAAGTTCTGATTCCTTAAACACTTTTGGATTCCAGGGTTTTAGAGAAGGAGCTGTGAACTTGGAATAATATTAATAGCTATCGTTTATTAAATCTCACCAGTGTCCCAGGCCCTTTGCACGTACTGTCCCTTTTCATCTTAATAGTCACTCATTTTATAGATGACTCCCATTTAGCAGATTGGGAAACTAAAGTTCAGAGAAGTGACTCAACCAAGGAACATACACAGCTAGTGTATGTAGCAACTGAATATTCTTCTGGGCAGATAAGGGATTATTATAACATTTAGTTTTTCTGGTCAGATACACAAAATTCAGGGATTCTTTGGAGTGTCTGGCAGAGAGGAGACTGATTAATCCAAACTGTTTGTTATTGATACTTTCTCTTGTATCACACCCAGAGCATTATGCACATTGCCTCACTCAGTGCTCATAGCTAATGCTCAAGGAACGTATACTACATGCCGTGCATGAACCATGGGTATTTGCTCATTTTATCCTCACAACAACCTATATGATAGGAATTATGATCTACCCTCCCCTGGCCCATTTTACAGGTGGGAAACTGAAGCTGAGAGAGGTTATTTCCCTTGTTTGGAGCCTCCCACCACCCTTAAGTGGCCAGGCTGAAACTGGAGACTGTTCTTTGTGATATTTAGACCAAATAACCCACCACTACCTTGCCAATTCCCTCAGAGGCTTACAAGTGTTAACATTCACCAAGACACAGGGAGAGGATTAAATCACAGCCATTGTAACACATGGCAGACCAGCGCTTTCCAACTGCAGCCCCATAAATCTGAAAGTCTTCTGACTCCGTTTATGGGCCCAACATCCCAAGAGGGGCCTCATTCCTTTCTGGGCTGATGAGTGCAGAGTAGCCCCTGGGAATCTAGCCCACTGGCAGTGAGAGAGTCAGGTCGGGAGGCACACGCTCACCACATACCATTCCTGGCCTTCTCCCGTGTCTCACAACCTCAGGTCAGTTTCGTGAAGGTGGCTTCTGGCTCCTATATGAAATCAACAGATGGTTACTTGCATTACTGCCAGGCACCGGGTCCTGTCTGAGGGCACAGACCCAGGTCTGTGAACAAATCAAAGTCTCTGCTCTCTAGAAGCTTAAATTCAAGTAGCAGGAGGGACAGTCGTTATGAAAATAAAGTAAAATATAGTATGGAAAGTGACTGCTCGTGGGCATGGGCTTCTTTCTGGGGTGATGGAAATATCCTGGGATAGACCATGGGGCCAGGTGCACAACCTTAGGAATATACGAAAACCTGAATTTCACACGATACGTGGGTGAATTTTATGGCATGTGATTTATAGCTCAATAAAAGTGATATATTAAGAGGTAATATATTGAGAGGTCTGACAGAAAAAAGAATAAAGCAAGACGAGGATCCAAAAAGTGAGAGAGAGGTGTTGTAGAGGACAGAATGGTCAGGGAAGGTAGGGAAGATGCTGTGGTCCCCTCTCACCTCCTGTCTGTCCATGTCGGGCTCTCCCAGGCAGCTGTGGCCCCTGCTGGCAGCTCTCTACCTCCAGCACCTGCATTGAGGATTCTGTGCCCAAATGCCTCTTTCCTATCACAGAATATGCCCCGTGTGAGCAGGTGCGGTCGAGACAACTCAGCAGAAGGGGAGTGTTACGGGCTGAATTGAACTCCCCCCATCCCTCAATCCCTATTTTGAAATCCTAACTGCCACTACCTTACAGTATGACTGTATTTGGAAATCGCATCCTTTACGAGGCGAGTAAGTTAAAATGAGCCCATTGGGATGGGCCCTAGTCCAATCCGATTGGTGTCCTTATAGCAAAGAGGACATGAGGACATGCAGAGAGACCTTAGGGGTGGGTGTGCTCCAAGGAAAGGCCGTGTGGGCACGCAGTGAGAAGGGGGCAGCCGGCAAGCTGAGGCCGGTGACCTCAGGAGAAGCCAGCACTGTTCACACCTTCCTTGCAGACTTGCAGCCTCCACAATAGTGAGAAATTCCTGTTGTAAAGACTATCCATCTTGGGGATTTTTGCTACGGTAGCCGAGTGGACTGTGACAGTAGCCAAACTCCCAAGTCTCAATCATGGCGTCAGAGTGATATAATGTGAGGAAGACACAACCACTCATTGCCGGCTTAAGAGATGGAAAGGGGGGCCCAAGGCAAGGCACACAAGCACCCTCTATAGATGCTGGAAAAGGCAAGGAAAGAGATTCTCCCCTAGAGCCTCAAGAAGCTCTGGCAGCACCCAGATTTTAGCCCAGGGAGGCCCACTTTAGGTTGTTGATGCCCAGAAGTATAAGATTGTAAATGTGAGTTGGTTTGCAGTTGGTATAAAGCAAAACCAATCATTTTGTTATTGCTCATGGATGCTGTGGGGTCAGGAACTCAGGGAGGGTTTGGCTGGGTGGTTCTGGCCCAGGAGTCTTAGGCAGTTGTAAACAAATGATGGTTGCAGCACAGTGGCCAAGGTTGGCCAAGGCATCTCTCTGTCTTTGAGTAGCCTCAGGGCCTCTCCACGTGGTCTAGTTTGGGCTTCCTTACAACATGGCGGCCTTGGGCTGTTGGATTGCTTACATGGTGGCAGGAGGCCTCAAGAGTGAGTATTCTAGAAAGAAAAGAAACTGAACTGCATTTCTTGACCTACACTTGAAAATCATGTGATGTCACTTCTGCACAGTTGGTTACTAGCTCACCCAGAACTCAAGGGGAAGGGATTCAGACACCATCTCTTAACAGTTAAGTAGTAAGATTCTCAAATGTGCATTGTTTTAAGCCACTAAGTTATTATAATTTGTTACAGCAGCAATCTGAAACTCCTAGTTTGTGTTACAGTAGCTCATCTGTGCCGTGGAAGCATGCAAGCAGCCACAGGCAATATGTAAATGAACAGGTATGGCTGTGTTCCAATAAAACTTTATTTATAGACACAGGTGGTGGGCTGAATTTGGCATGCTGCTCATAGTTTGCCACTATATGCAATATAAGACTTTTACAAGAGATTACTAGAGAAAGGGGGGGTCTTTATCTATTAATATGGAGGTACAAGGTATTGTTAAGGAGAAAAAGAATTGTGCAGGAGACCATATTTATTCTCATTTGTATAGAAAATGTATAGATAGGCACAGATCCACACACACACATATGTGCCTGTATGTGCCTATGCAATTTCTGGAAGTTTACACATGAAACATTTTCAGTGGTCGTTCTGAAGAACAGGACTGTGGGTCTGGGTGGGAGATGTGTTTCAACCATGTGTATGCACCTCTTTTTGATTAAAAAATTTTAAAAAATGTTTACATTTTTTAATCAGCACAAGCAATGTGCTGAATGTCCATTGTTATTTCACTTGGATGGCACCTTAAGAAAGCTTTTAATTGGGGCGCCCAGGTGGCTCAGTCAGTTAAGCACCCAACTTCAGATCAGGTCATGATCTCACAGTTTGTGGGTTCGAGCCCCGTGTGAGGCTCTATGCTGACATCTCAGATGTCTGGAGCCTGCTTCAGATTCTGCGTCTCCCTCTTTTTCTGTCCCTCCCCCACTCATACTCTGTCTCTCTCTCAAAATAAAATAAAGACATAAAAAATTTAAAAAAAGAGAGAAAGCTTTTAATTGAAGACTACTGTAGGTACTAAAAGTCCCCCACATTTGAAGTCCTGCTCTACCTGAGGAATTTTTATGAAATAAACACACCTGTGCACCCAGCACTCTCGGGGAGAAACAGCACATGTCGACATGCGAGAAGCCCCTTCCCCTCCCAGATTAACAGCACCTGAGAGTAACCGTCATCCCAAAGCGCAGCAGGAGAAATTAGCTTTGCTGTTTTCATACATTCCCTGAATGGGATCCTGGAGTATCCAGTCTTACATTGTGTTCTGTGTTTTCATACAACTGTATGTTTGTGAGACTCAGTCCTGTTTTGTATGTGCGCAGTTACAGATGGTCACTCTTGCCTTTGTAGCGTTCTGTTGTGTGAATATACCACAGTTTACTTATCTTTTTCATTACTGATAGATGTTAGGTAGCTCTCACAGTGGGACTGGAATGAGCAACACTACTTGGCATTTGGATCGTCAGCCCCGGTGTGGTCTCTCTTTACGAACTCTTTGAGTCCTCCATGACTCCGGCGATGCTCTACTTTCTCTTCTAAGAGTTTTATGTTTCACCTTTGATATTTAGGTCTGTCACCCATTTGGAATGAAGGGAAGGCTGAGAAGCATTTTTCCCCACAGAAGTAGCCAGCATCTATCGACAAAACTCTTCCTTCCTGACTGCATTGCAGTGTCCTGGGCCAGCTTTTAAAAATATTTCAGAGTTAAGGTGTTTTATAGTTGAAAGTAACAAAAAAAATCTGGGATATCTGACTGATAGATCGTCTAGGCACAGGGACACAAATACGTGTATGTGGCCATTAGGTATACGTGTGTATGGCTAGATGTGTGTGTGGTTATTATGTGGGTGTACAGTTGTGTGTACATATTAGATTGTGTATATTAAGTGTGTGTATGCGCTAGGGCGTGTGTGTGTTAGGTATCTGGGTGTATGTACGGGTGTGATTCTGTATAGGTGTGTGTATTAAGGGTCTGTGAGTATTAGCAGTGTGTGTATGTTAAGTGTGTGTATGTATTTGGTGTGTGTGTGGGGGGGTGGTTGTCAGGGGCTCCTGTGTGTGGCAATTCCACTTAGGTTACCAGGAGAGGGTTTCAGGCCCGGGGAAAATAAGGGGATTGGAGTCCAATGACTCCAGTGAGGCAAAGGGCAATGGATTGGTTTTGTGGAACGAGGCTATGAGCGTCAGAGCCTGGCTGACGGCACAAGAAAACCAGTGCCGAAGAGTCAAAGTTAAGTTTGGGGTTCTCAAAACAGGGGCTCCTCTCGGTGGGATTCGAGAGCTACAGCGCCAGTGGGGGCCCTGGGGGGCAGGCGGGGCTGGTGAATCCTGTCGTTCTGGTCAACCAGTCCTCCGGAGGGAAAGAAAGAAGGTGGGTTCTCTCCCCATTCAGCGAGCTAGGATGTGAGTAATCAGTACGGGCTGCCCCCTTGTCATGAAGCTAGGAGCCTGCTTTTAGCTCCAAAACTATATTTTTTTAGTTTCAATGGGTGAATTTTCTCCACATCTACTTAAATAATACAAATTCTGCCACCCAATTTTTCTAAATGTCTGTCTTCTGTGTAATTTTTATGTCATGCTATCAAGACTGCTGCTTGAGATACTTCAGCGGATAAATTATTCTCTACTCCACTTCTGCAAAAAATTACACTCTTTGATGTGAAAATTATATGCACTTAGAGATATGCTAATACGAAAATGATTTGAGGAGTGGAGAAGAAGGGGTAGCAGCTGACTCGAAGGCCGCTATAGTCATCTGCACCTGCACCGGGCCATTCCTGAAGGCGGGCGAGATCTTGCCAGCTCTTCTCGGCCCAAAGTGGCTTTTCGTTTCAAAAGCCATTGATTTCTTGAAATCTGATGGGGGGATTTTTATGCAAAATATGACCATTTTTAAATATTAAGCAGCTGGGAGTTACTAGTGGAGATTAGCATGGTATTAGGGAACCTTTCATTCATTCATTCGTGCACGAATTCAACAACTATTTATGGAACACCCCGTGCTGGATATTCAGCAGAGAATAAAACAGATGGTGTTATCTGCCCTCTTGAAGCTGTCAGAATTGAAGACGGTGAAGGTCTGTGAGCAAAGAGCCCTTGGAGCCTATTCTAGATGAGACCATTGCGACTCTGGTCGTGGTCAATGTAGCGTCCTCAGTAAGATGGTCAAACATGCCGATTGCAGGCACCTGCTCCCCCAGGTTAGAGAATAAGAATTTGCATTTTAATAAACCTTCGGGTGATTTATAGTCACGTTCACCCTTGGCTGCTCATTAGAATCATCAGGCGAGCTTAAAAAAATTCTGAAGCCCCAAATGCACTCCAAGCCAGTCAGCCCACCACCTCTGGGGAGAGAACTTGGTCAGCCGTAGACAAACAGTGTTCCTGGGGTCCCCAGTCAGTTTCCCGGATCCCTGGGGCGGGATCCAGGAATCTAGTTATGACAAGCCACACAGACAAAAGGTAGTGGGTAAGCGCTTCCTCAGAACCCCTGGAGGGAGGGGATTTGGAAGAGTTTTGGCATGGTGGAAGGAAAAGGGGGAGATGAAGCAGAAAAAACTCAGGCTAGGAAGATGGTGGGGGGGGGGCCTGAATCTCATAGCTTTCTCTTTTTTTTAATTGTTAATATTAACATTCAGACTTACAAAAAAGTTGTAAGAACACTTCTAGGAACTATCTTATACCTGTCACTTCCCAACTGAAATGTTTACATTGTATCACAGGCTCTGTGTGTGAGCTTGCTCGGAGCATGTGCTCTCTCTCTCTCTCTCTCTCTCTCCCTCTCTCTGCACATGCACACACATAGAGTTCCCCACCTCCCAAACCACTGAGAGTAAGTTGCAAACTTGATTCCCCTTTATTTTAGTAGGAATTTCTAAAAACAAAGACATTCTGTTATGTAAACACAGTACAATGATAAAATCAGGCGATCAGCCCTGATATAATACTATTATCTCATCTGCAAATCGTATTCAGATTTTATCAATTGTCACAATACTGTTCTTCATAATAAAAGAAGCCCCAAATCATGGGCTGCATCAGGCTCTCAAGCCTCTTTCTCGGGTCTTGTTTAATCTGGAACAGTTCCTCAGTCTTTCTTGGTGTTTCATGACACTGATGTTTTTGAATTCATTATTTTATAAAGGAGCCCTTGTGTGTGACGTGTCCTCATGAATGAACTCAGGTCACACGCCTTTGGCAGGAATACCACTGATGCAATGCAATGTATTTCTCAGGGTATCGCATCCAGAAATCCTTGACATTGCCTTGTCCCATTAATGGTAATGTTAACCTTGATCATTTAAAACACTCTCTTCTAGATTTCTCCTCTGCAAAGTGTCATTTTACCTTTTGTAGTTAATTGTATTGTGGTAAGACACACTGGGACTGTGTAAATACTCTTACTCCTCAAACTTGTACCTCCTGACTTTAGCATCCATTGATGATTCTTTTTTTAAGTTTATTTATTTTGAGAGACAAAGAGAAAGCATGAGTGAGGGAGGAGCAGAGAGAGAGGGAGAGAGAGAGAGGATCCTAAGTGGGCTCTACGCTGTCAGTGTAGAGCCCCAGGAAGGGCTGGATCTTAGGAACCGTGAGAGCATGACTTGAGCTAAGATCAAGAGTTGGGCACTTAACCAGCTGAGCCTCCCCACCCCCGACGCATCCCTAGCATCCATTTGAGAGAGAGCCAAAGCATGCGTGGGGGAGGGGCTGAGAGAGGGAGACACAGAATCAGGCTCCAGGCTCTGAGCTGTCAGCACAGAGCCTGATACGGGGCTCGAATCCATGGACCGTGAGATCATTACCTGAGCCGAAGTTGGGTGCTTAGCTGACTGAGCCATTCAGGCGCCGCTCCAATGATGATTCTTGATGGAATCTGTTGTTATAATAGTCAAATGGTCATTTTCTAATTTCATCACTTCTTTGCTATTATTGACTAGTTGGCTTTTTTTCACAATAAGGAAGAGAGCTTTCCTTTCTCCCCATTTATTTGTTTACCTAAGTTCACAGATTCTTAGTGTATTTTACATGTTATGCTTGTTTACTATTTAATGTTCCAATTATCCCAGATTTGGCCAGTAGGAGCCCAGCCACTGACTCCTGTGTTCTTCAGACATGTCGCTGTGAGTCTTTGAATACTTCCTTACACTCTGAGACAGTAAGATATTCCCGGCTGCAATCTTCCTTGACTCTCATTGAAATCAGTTGAGGCCGTATCTCCTCAGAGGGTTGTCACAGTTTCACACTGACCTGGTCAAAGGAAAGGAAATTTCATGAGCAGCCTTCGTAGGCTGATCCCCATTAGGGTTTCAGAACGTAGGAGAATGCCGCCCTTGACTTTCACCAGTGGATGTTCTCCTGAAACAGTGTGCACATGTGGAGCTTGGGGGAACTAAACTTTGTTTAAAATCATACGGTTGTCTACACCTCACTCTAACACTTTAATCGTTAACATTTTTTGTTTGAAACTCTCACATTAGCAAGTTTCATTTATTTCCATAGGTTTCCATAACATTTTAACTTAGTTCTCCCAGAAACTGCAACTTGTGTTGTCATTTTAGTGTTTGAAATGAGTCCTTACCAGTAAGACTCTTTTACGAAATAACAATGGTGTTAAAATGGGCTATTAAAAATAGACTTTGTATTCATCCCCTGGGAGAGAAGGTTAGTGTTCTCTTGAATAGTCACTGTGTGTTTTTTTGATTCCAGAACTTTCCCTAGAGCAGAAGTGGCCATCCAAGGGTGATTTTTGGCTCCCAGGGGACATTTGATAATATTTGGGGGAAATTTTTGGGTGTCACTGCAGGAAGAGGTTGCTAGTGGCAGTAGGGTGGGGGAGGGGTTGTTAGTGGGCAGAGACCAGGGACGATGCTGAACTTCTTAGAGTGCACAGGATAGCACCCCCCACCAAGAATTAGCCCTCCCAAAACATCAGTAGTGCTGATGTGAAGAACCCTTCTCCAGAGGGACACACCCGCTGTTTGCCACAGTGTTCCTCGTAGAATACCAGTCTCTGGGAGTGCACTCTCACAAAGGATCTGAGGTTTCTTTGGGAAATATGGCCAAGTATGGCTCAATCTTGGGGACTCATAGCACCCCAAATATGTGAAAGACCCTGAGAAGACCTGAAGTTAAAAAGTGAAAATGTGAAGAAGGAGCACCTGGGTGGCTTAGTCAGTTAAGCATCGGATTCTTGATCTCAGCTCTTGTCTTGATCTCAGGGTGGTGAGTTCATGCCCCACATTGGGCTCCATGCCGCCTGTAAGCCTGCTTAAAACAAAACAGAACAAAACAAAAGAAAGCAAAACAAAAAAGCCAAACCCAAAAAGCCCATGAAGAAGCTTTGTTATGTGAATTATCTAAGTGTATTTCAAATGAACTTGCCTCTAGAACCTATTCTTTGTGCTATACGTTGTGAAATATGGGACCAGTCTCTAATCTAGAAAAGCGCAAAAGTCTGCTTTGTATGGAGTTTCATATTTCCAGCTTGTGGCCTCTAATAACAGAGAAAACTGAGGGCTGGGGAGCATCCCTAAATTCTCTATTCCTAGTGGATCTGGTTGCCATTGACTCCAGTGCTTTCTATCTATTCCATGCAGATCTAGGGGACGGGTGTGGCCATAGTGAGATTCTCATAAGAGCAATGGTGGTCTCTCCCCCCATTACCTGCAGGTTTTAATTACCAGTTGTTATGGCTAAATTGTGTCTCCCCTGTCCCCCACCCCGCCACACCCTGCTCCAGTTTCCAATCACCCAATGCTACTATATTTGGAGATAGGGTCTCTGAGGAGGTAATTAAGGTTAAATAAGGTCATAAAGGTAGGGACCTAATCCCCTAGGGTTAGTATCCCTGTGAGAAGAGGAAGAGACATCAGAAATCTCTCCCTTTCTTTCTGCACACATGCATGGAGGAAAAGCCATGTGAGAACACAGTGAGAAGGTGGTTGCCTCCAGAGAACAGTGCTGCCAGCACTTTGATCTTATGCTCCGAGCCTCCAGAACTATAAGAAAAGAAATCTCTATTTTGTGGCTCACTAAAACCAGTGTGTGGTTTTTCTTATGGTGGCCTGAGCTGACTAAAACGCCAGTAAATAGTGAGGAAACTCTACCGTACATGCAAGTCCACAAAGGAGTGTATTTTTTTAAAAAAATATGTGACTTTTCAAATTTGCATTTCAACTTTTGAATATGTCTAATCAGGTTACAAGGAGAAACACAAAAACAGGATTCGTTTTAACCTCCACATGACAGCCTAGAACATCTCTGTTCTAGACCTTATTTGACACCTAGAATAATGGGGTCAAGTTTACATTTAGTTTTCCAGTTGTAGCCAAGGTGGCTGGTAGCCATCCATTATCCATTCTCCCCTTCTTTCTGAGTAATAAAACCCCAGTTCCACTGAGGTGGCAATGTACCCAACAAAAAGACAGCATTTCAGTTTTACTTACAGTTAGGGAGTGTATATGACTCTGATATGTTTGGGATTTGGGGGGAATACTATGAGAAAAGTTGATAGACTTGGAAGGTACACCCCTTTGTCTTTCCTTCATGCATGGCTGGCCTGGGATACACATGCAGTCGCTGGGTCTCCAATAGCCATTTTGGGCCATAGCATGATTCCAAGTATGGCAGCCACTCACCGTGAGTTTAGCAAAGCAGAAAGGTAGAAGCATGCCTGATAATGTCATGGAGCCACTACGGTAATACGAAGTTACCTAAACCTGGATTTCTCTTATTTGTATGTGAGAAAAAATTCCACTTGTTTCAGCTGTCATTTTGGGCACATACATCTTTTCCATTTTTAATATACGTAGTTAATGATTTTCCAACTTTGCATTTAATATACACGTGCGCATGCACAACACAGGTACCCCTTGAATTAGAATATGTGCAGAGAGCAATGTTTCCCCTTTGGAAAAGCATGTGTTTTCCCCTGAAGATCATTTATTTTCAATGAATACCTTCCCACAAGAGGTATTTTGCCATTGGCAGAAGGAATGAGTTCTTTTGAAAACGGTACAGGTTTTGTTCTGCTTCTTTCATATACATTCCAAAATAAATGAGTAGTCCAATAATTCAGTGCACGCCAAATGATTTGTACCATATGCCCGTGTCGGGAATAAAGGGTTCGGTGTCTTTCCTTATTGGAGTGCTGATTTGGGTACTTCACTTCCTGGCCAGTTTCCTCCATCAGGCAGCCATCTGACCAGGACAAATGAGGTCTATGGCAGCTGGCCGCCCGCCACTTCCTCATGGTAGAACCTTGCAAACATCCATACTCACAGAGAGCATTTCCCCCTTTCCTGGAAGTTTTCAGTCAAGGGGATTCCAAAGCGAATTGGAGGGTTTGGAGAAGGAAGGCAACATGTCTACTACGTGAGGGTGCTGTCCTGCGCTCCCTTGGGACATAGCTCTGTGAATTCAGGGTTACAACGAGCATTAGCCATCTTTTATGAGCTCTCCTCTCTCCCTTCCTTCTTCCTTCCCTCCTCCTTCTCACGTGGAATAACAGTAGTCGACATTTATTATACATTTATTACACGATAGTGTGTGTTCTATATCCTCTACTCATTATATCTGTAAGTACCATTATTAACATCCCCAATTTGTAAAGGGGCAAATCAAGGCTTATTTTTTATTAAAAATGTTTTTAAATTTTTATTTATTTTTGAGAGAGAGAATGTATAAATAGGGGAGGGACAGAGAGAGAGGGAGACACAGAATCCAAAGCAGGCTCCAGGCTCTGAGCTGTCAGCACAGAGCCCAACGTGGGGCTGGAACCCACAAACCATGAGGTCATGACCTAGGCCAAAGTCAAATGCTTAACCAACTGAGCCACCCAGGCGCCCCAAGCCTTGTTTTTTTAAATGTTATGTAAAAAGACACCTCTGAAGCCCTTATTTCCAAACAAAGTCACATTTCTATGTTCTGGGGTGGACGTGAATTTGTGCGGGATGCTATTCAACCCACTAGAGTGCTCACATTTTTTTTTTTTTATAAATAGTTTATTGTCAAGTTGGTTTCCATATAACACCCAGTGCTCATCCCCACAAGTGCCCTCCTCCATGCCCATCCCCCCCCCCCCCCCCCCCCCACACCCATCAGTCCTCAGTTTGTTCTCAGCATTCAAGAGTCTCTCATGGTTTGCCTCTCTCCCCTCCCCCACTATTTCCCCCCTTCTTCTACCCCTTGTTCCTCCATTAAGTTCCTCCTAATCCTCCTATACGTGCAAATATATGATAAATGTCCTTCTCTGACTGACTTATTTCGCTCAGCATAACACCCTCAAGGTCCATCCATGTTGCTACACATGGCCAGATTTCATTCTTTCTCATTGCCATGGAGTATTCCATCGTATAGATAAACCACATCTTCTTGATCCATTTATCTGTTGATGGACGCTTAGGCTCTTTCCATGTTTTGGCTATTGTTGAGAGTGCTGCTATGAACATTGGGGTACATGTGCCCCTATGCATCATAGAGTGCTCACATTTTAAAATGTCAGGCGCACCATCTTATACAAAAGCCGGCCCTGTGCAGGGTTTAGTTTTGATGACGCGTGTGTGCATGCACGTATGTGCGTGTGTGGGTGCGTGTGTGTGTATTTCCCCAGGGAGAAATTTCATGTAGAATGCTTCATGTTTCTTTAAGCACGAATTCTATGCTAAGAGACTAAGAAGTATTCTCTTTAACAGGCATGCCCAGCGCATGTGGCTTTTACTAGGGTCCTTGCTACATCTGTCAGGATTGCCTATGTCCGGAAGGCTGTTTCCATGCATTTTTATGACTGCTGGAGGCTCCATTAAAGGCACGTTCAATCAGCAACCTGACAGTGACAGAGCCCAGTGGCTCACCAATTCTCTCTCTTGAAATTTATAGAGATCATAAAAGACTCGTAGGAAATCCTTTGGCCTCGGCATTTGGGTTGTGCAATGTGTCTCGTTTAGACGGCAAAGTGCCGCTGAAGACCATGGAGATGCTTGTTGTTTGTATTTCCTCAGGCTGGTTCCTGAAGCCACTCTTCCCACCCAGGCCCTGGGCCTCCTGCCATAAAACCCTGAGCTTGAGAACGAGGGAGCTTCATTAGAAGAAACAAAAAGAAGACTTCTTCACTTATTTTTGTCCCTTTTTCACCTTCCTGGGGACTGGGAACTCTTTCAGCAAGGTCCTAACTTTGCCATCGTTTGGCATCATGGCAGACCCCAAATTTTGCCACGAGAGAACAACTTGAGTTGGGTCATTTGCAACTGTGCACCCTCCAGTATGGCTATCCCCCCCGCCCCCAAGCCGGGAGAGCGTGTGGTGGGCGTCTGGGTCTGCCACACCTGTGTCCGGGTCGGGCAAGAGCTCCTTGTCTTTGTGTTGGGGCCATCCTGCCTCACCTACTGTCTGTGCTGTGGACTGCACTTCCCCGATCAGCCTCTTCCCTCCCCACCCCCCCCACCCCCTCCACCGCCTCACCATCCCGGACCAATCAGACAGTGTTCCAGCACTTTGGTGAAACGATGAAAAAGCTCCCTTTCCAAGGGATCGTGCTGGGCCTTTTGCCTTCCTTATCTTCCCTCTAAGCTTGTCTGTGTTCCAGGGGGCTGGCCCCTGCAGGCTACGTGTCTCAGGTACCCTCACTATCCTTCCCGCCGGGTCGGGCCAGTCGAAGGCACTGGGGGAGACTGAGAGTGAAGGTAGGGAGAGGTCACAGCCGTTCCCCCTCACCCTCCGTGTCCTGGGCCATGTGTCCAGCCCCAGCTGCCTCCTCTGTGGCTCCAGTCCCCTCCAGGCTGGTCCCCACGTCCTGGGCTCCTGTTACATCCCCTTGTTCTCTTTGTCTGTCTGATAGAAGGGAGGCAGGGGCTTCCTACTGTGGCTAATCTCCAGATTCATCGACATCCCTGGGGTGTCTTCTCAGTAGCTCTGTCACCACTATAACCAATTCCCTGCATTAAATTGTCTCCACTGCAGATACCCCCTATGGTTTGTTTTCACGAGTGACATAGAGAGGAGTAATCTGAAATTGCAGCAGGTCACCACATGGGAAGAGTTAGACTGAGAATGAAACTAATAGAGAGAAAGGCAGGGTGCAGAGGGGGAAAAAAACAGGAAGAAAGACTGAGTCCTAATGATGTTTGAGCTCCTGGATGCAGCTATGCCTGAAGCCCCTGGGCTTTTCCTTTATGTTAGCCCATAAATTTTACTCTTTTCCCACTTTTTTTTTCCTCTTGAGCCAGGTTTAGTTGGGTTTATGTCACTGTAGCTGGGGGTCCTGTCATAACAATATGGAATGTAGTGAGATGCCCATTAAGCATTTTTCTTTTTTTGTAGCTGTTGTTTTACTTTGGTTTTGTTCTCAACAAAGGACTGCTTTTTTAAAGGTTCTTCAGAGGCAGCAAACACTTATAATGGATTTTTTTTTTTTCTTGGAAGAGTCTTCAGAGTCTCTCATTAGCCACATGTGAGGCTAATATTCACTCAGAATTCCCAAAGGCTTGAAAAAGGAGTTACTTCATTATTCTTGGCTGTACTGTTTTTTAAAAAATTTTGATTTGTAAAATCCTGTGTACATTATTGATATACACATATGATACAACAAATCAAATTGTATACTTTATGTGCTTAGTCAATGTTAAGTATTCTATAATAAAGTTGGGGGGGAAAGCACATATAAAAGGTAGAGAGGAATACTATTCAGCAACAAAAAGGAATGGACTGCATCATGCTGGATAGATTCGATTTGACTCTGGAGATAAATCCTAGATCCATCAAGCTGAGTGAAAGAGGCCAGACACAAAAGCAGACTTGGGGGTTACTCTATGTATATGAAACTAGATGACACAGCTCTGTCTCTAATGACAGAAAGCAGATCAGTGATTGCCTCGGGACAGGAGTAGGGAAATTATTTGAGATGAGACACAAAAGAACTTTTGGGGACACATAAATGGCCCATGTCTTAATTGTGGTCATGCTTACACAGGCTACTCATTAAGATATACAACTAGAGGGGCGCCTGGGTGGCTCAGTCGGTTGAGCGTCCGACTTCGGCTCAGGTCATGATCTCACCATTCGTGGGTTTGAGTGCCATGTCAGGCTCTGTGCTGACAGCTCAGAGCCTGGAGCCTGCCTTTGGATTCTGTGTCTCCCTCTTTCTCTGACCCTCCCCTGCTCATGCTGTCTCTCTCTTTCTCAAAAATAAATAAAACATTAAAAAAATTATACAAAGATATACAAGTAGAATAGGTACATTTTATAGTCTATAAACTACACCTCGATAAATTTGATATTGTTAAAAAAATAAATGTGGACTTTCAATAGAATAGTATTTTTCCTGAGTGAAACACTATTATTAAATCCACAGTATGTGGCCCCCATGATTGGTGCATTAGAACAGCGGGAAAAGGCCATGTACACAAAGCCACAGTAGCCCGGAGGGTGAGTGTTGTATACATGCCTGGGTCAGAGAAGGCATGGGACCCTGAGGGTTCTTTTTGGGGGCTTCTGGCCTGCTCATTCCAGTCCAATTCAAAAGCTTCTTGAAAGACAGACAGGAGCCTCTGATGATACCTTCAGGGTCCATGGGTTTAGAGTGAAAACTGAGCAAAAGCCAGGCAAGGATGGGGGGTGGGGTGGGTGTAAATCCACATTCCCAGCGGGTGGATGGGGTGGGGACAGGGTGAGAACAGCTGGCTGAGACAACTGACCATGTTCATAGGGTTTTCTGCACCAAATGTCCTCACTGCCAGAAGTCTTAGAAATTCTTTGTTAGTTGAGTGGATGATAACACGGTGGACTCCATGCCCATTGGCTGGATGGGCTGGGAGTCATTACAAGAGCATTAAAAGAACGCTAACCAATTTTCACCTCTGTCCTGATGCAGTAAAGCATTTGGTTACATACAGTTTTGGCATGAGTCACTGAGCCTGACATGACCATGACAGGAAAGTTCAAATAGACCCTAAGGCATGCACCAGCCCAGGCAAGGCCGTGTGGCAGTTACTGGTGGTCAGGGGGACAAGAGAGAGTCTAGAGAATGGGACTGGAGGTCAAAGAGTGACCTCCAGATTATGGCCTGAGGGGAGACAGTGATAGAGGACTCTGTACATTGTCCCTTGGCACTTTCTCTGCCTCTCATCTCCTCCTCCTCCTCCTCCTTTACTTTGATAAATATAGTGTTGGTTATCTATTCCTTCATGCCAAAGTACCCCCAAATTTAACAGCTTATAGACAATACATACATATTTATTTTGTCATCGTTTCTGTGGATGAAGGATCTGGGCATGGCTTAGCTGGATCTTCCATTTCAGAGCCTCTTACCTTAACAAAGCTGTTGGCTTTGGGTCTGTGGTCCTATCTGAAGGCTCGCCTGGGGCAGGACCCAGCTTGAAGTCACTCAGTGGATTTTGGTAGGATCCCTGTAGGCTATTGGATTGAGGGCCTCAGGAACTCATTGACTGTTGGCCAGAGGCTGCCCTTGATTGGTTGCCTGGTGGCCCTCCAACGGGGCAGTCCTGTCCGAAGAGCTGCAGCATGCCAGAGAGAAATGACAGCATTTTATAACCTCTCAGAAACGCCACCCCATCATATTTGCTATGTTCCATTTGTTAGAACTTGTCCTGGGTGCCTGGGTGTCTCACTCATTAAGCATCTGATTTTGGCTTAGGTCATGATCTCTCATATTTTATGAGTACAAGTCCTACATTGGGTGACTACGAGACCAGCTTTGAGTGAACATGAGCCCCACTTTGGGTGATCCCCATTTCTCTCTGTCTCTCTGTGTCTCCCCCTCCCCCCCACTCTGCCCCTCACTTACTCATGCCCCCTCTCTCTCTCTAAAAAAAATGAAAAGAAGCAGTCTCTAGGTCCACACGTAGGGGTTGGGATCACACAGGAGCATGTATAGCCAGAAGCCACTAGAAGCCATTGTGGAAGGCTGCATGCATACCACAGGCAACAAATATCTATTGAGCCCCTACTCTGTATCAGGGTCTGGATCAAATGATAAGATTTGTCATCTGAAGACGAGCAATAGAGTTTCTGGCCTCAGGGGTGTTCCATTCTCAGTGAAGAACTGAGCAAGTGAGCCAGCAACTGAGACACAGGGTGGTAAGTTTACTGATACAATTGTGCAGCAGAGATAACTCCAGCTTTGGAACCAGATTATACCCTGTGTCACTATGGGACCTTGGGCAACAGATCTCTTGGTGAAGGGGCCTCAGGCACTGCTCATTATACTGTTTTTTGCCTAGATTCAAAGTGGAAGGCAATGCTAAATTCCAGGCAAATGTCAATGGAAAGGAAGATGAAATTTTGACTCACCCAAGTTCACAGACCATGGATACCATCTACAGCAGTATGAACTTTCTACTCCATCAGACAGATTGGTGGCCTTTCTTACTTGACTTCTCTCTGGGATGTCCCCAGTGACCTCTCCAGAGAAGGGAATAGAGGCCAGAGGGTCAGATGAGTGTGGATTGACTCTCTTGGTTCAATTGCTTGGTGGCTCTGTAGACTTAGGTAAGTCCCTATACCTCTTTGAACTTGAGTTTCCTCATACCTGTTCAGTGTGCCTATGTAGACATATGAGGTTTGAAGGACTAGAGTGCCTATGTCAAGACCCTAGTACATAGGGAATGATTTTTTTCATTATTACTCATCACCTGAATTCTTTGTATCCCATTTTTAAGAATCAAATTAATTCCTATCTCCTCTGTGCAAGCCCCCCAGACCAATGCGACTCATATCTCAGCTCTCTCCTTTAGAATCCATCTTTGTAAATCTAGATTGGCACTTGGATGCCAACTTGTGAGTGTAATTATATGTGTATGCTTGGGTACAAACACACTAGTTGCCGCCATTTCCTGAGAGCTTAAAAATGCCTAGAGAAGGTACCAGGCATTTTACATACTTTACCCCATGTAAACTTGCATTAGTTATCTGTCTTTTTAATCCTTACAGTAACCTTGAAGCAGGTACTAACCTTATCCTATTTTGCAAACAAGGAAGCTGAGGCCCAGGTGGGTGAAGTGATCTGCCCAAGTTTGCAAAGCTAGTTGGTGGCCAGTTCAGGAAAAGTGTGAGTTTGGTGTTGCTGAGAATCAGAGCCATGAATTCTTTTCTCATTTATTTTTGTTTTATTGTTATTTCTTGTCAGTGTATCACACAGTTCCTGATAAATAGTAGGTCAACAGTCTGTGCCCAGTTGCTGGGGAACAAACAGGGAGAGAGAATGGGGGCAGTGTGACATGTGGAGAAAGTTCTAGAATGAGGAGAGGGCCCTGTCATCATTCTTGACCTAAGACTATCTGTGGGTTTGTCTTGTGGGGCAGGGGTGTTGCTTGGTTCCTTTGTAAGAAGGTCCACAGCCTCTGAAAATACAAGGTTAAGTGCTTGGGTTCTGGGGTTAACAGCCTGGGTTCCAGTCCCCAGCTCTTCCCCCTTCTTGTGTGAGTGGGGACAGACCCAAGTCAAACCTCAGTTTCTTGGTGTGTCCAATGGGTAGAACACTCTCCTTACTTCTAGAGATGCTGGGAGAATAAAGTGAGATCATGTACGTCTGGAGCGAGCACAGAATTATATATTATATGGCGCTGTTCTGCCTGGCGCAAGTGATGTGCCATAGAGAGACCTGGTGTGAGGTGGCCAGTGCACCTTGTGATGATTCTGAGGACTATTGTAATGGTGGCAGTGAGGCTGCCCTGGCTGTTTGGTAGACAGCCAGACGGGAGAGACGTCATCAGGGATGATTTGTGCTCTTGGCAGAGACGAGGGTGGAGGTGAGGCTCTGTGGCCTGACTTCTTGGAGCTGGACGACACAGCCCCTGGGGCCTCATCAAGCCAGCCGGTCGCCAGCTCTACGGCTCAGACTACTTCCTCTAAAACCACAAGAGTAGGCTGGAAAATAAGAGTCGCAGTCAATTAGCTTTTTGTTATGTCTACATGGTATTTGGCAGCCATTTTGATTTTTTTTTTCCCTCCTGGATTTGACCACAGAAAGTAATTTAGGGGAAGAAGGCATCGTGTAGGCATAGGCTGCCAGGTCAGCAGAACATAGCTGGAGAGGGACGGATTTTGGTGTTAGACCAATGTGGCTGCATCAGCACCAGCTGGGGGCTTGGGGGACGTGACTTACTGATGTGGAGCCTCAGTTTCCTCATCTGGAAAATATTCCACACTCGTTCTTACTTTCCCGGCTTGAGAGATTGTATATACAATTGGGTCATAATGAACTTTCAGTAAATGAGGGCTATTAATATTGTAGTTCACAATAGTAATAAATGACAGAGTGTTATCTTGGGATATATATATTGCCTGTTCTGGAAAGAAATTCACCTCTCACATCGCCAGTGTCATCAGCACAGTCCAACAGCAAGGACAGAAGATACTTTCATGATGTAGCATATTCTGTTGTAAAAGATAGATTTTGGCTCTTCATCTGACCAGCCTTGTTATTAAAATTATAAGGGTGATGATGCAAACCACATGATTAATCTCTTCCTATGAAAAGGTTCAAATAATATAATCCGTGCATGAAGATGTTTGAAATGGTATCATTTTATCATCCAAATTAGCCTTGCATGAGTTCCTTGCAGAAACTCCAAGAAAAAAGATCCCTTGATTCGTGCCAGAGAGGCCGGCAGGAACATTAGCAATGTGTCTAACTGTCGAACAAAGCTCCATTGTGAATGGGAAACAGTATGGGCGATAAATAAACGTTATCCAAATCTCATAAAAACCATAAAGGTAACTGGCAGAAATACTGAACTGGCCATTCACTCATAAATAAATATACGGTCGTCTTAAACATCCTGGCATATCCTGTTTAGTTGATTCATGGCTATTCACCGAAGACAAGGATTCCTGCCTTGGAAGATTTAACACCCTGCGCTATATGTCATTGTCTTGTTAACAGTTCTGGAGGTGGGGATGAGCTCCGGTTAACTGGCCTCGCTGACACCGTGCTTAGTTAGAGAGTTGGCTAACGATGCCTGGAACTATTTGAAAATAAGCTCCCCCTCTATGTGCTTTGCTCATTCTCTTGAGAGAAGCACCTTGCCATAGGGAAGAAAATGCCCGGCAAAGCAATACCTAGAAAGTGCAGAAATCATGCTTTGGAAATAGCCCTTCAGACTTGGATTCTGTCGCTTAATTGCACTGTTCTGTCCAGATTTTGCTAGCACTTTCTCTTATGAGCACTTGGCAGCTCTGAGATTCAGCTTGGTTTCCTCCTTACTGTGTCTCTGAAGCTGCCTGTCCACTCTCAATGGCTATGCCACTCCAGAGAGCTAATGTTTATGGTTTGGTAAATAGGTTCCCATTTGCATGACATCTCGGATCGATTGGTGGTGTCTGCTGGAGAGCTATGTGGGGAAGGATTCTGCTGCCTTGTGTGGGCTTAAGTGGAGAAGAGCAATGTGATTGATTGATGATGTCTGCCATAGGTACAGAACGGAGAGTAGTGGGACGTATGTCATCTATTTGCAATCCTGGCCAGTGAGGTACTCTGGTAGTGCATTTCAGATATGACAGGAGGGTATGTCTTGATCTGCCAGCCGACCTCTGTTTTATTTTTGTTTCCTGTTCTAGTAGTCCGATAGTGTAGGATAGGGATTGGGAGGTAGGGGGAGATGTGGTTATATAAGCACCCTTTTAAGCATGAGATGGAGGTGCCATCCCCTCTTCTCCCCTATGGTGCTATACAGCTTCAGCTACCAGGTCCACAGTGGCTCCTACTCTGAAAGCTCAAGCTTGTCTTCTTACCTTGTTTCCCCTGAAAGTTTCATACAAAGGCCAGTGGGGAGCAGCAAGATGGTGAGGTCAGTTTCAGAGATTTAAAGAGAGTAGTGACTTTGACGATCCCCAACAGTGTGGTTCCAGATATGGAAGAAGGGTGATGGGGTGGCAGGGAGGGGTTGGAGGAGCCACAACGATGCCAGACACTTTACTCATTAGTTCATCTGCCCCTTTAAAGGACTCTGTGACAGTGTTAGATTTCATCAGTCTCCATTTCTAGGCATACAAACGGGAGCTCAGAGAGGCTGAGTTACTTTTCAGCATTACACAGCTAGCAGTATCTGCTGGAGCTAGGAATCACGCCGAGGTCTGGGTGATCTCCAGATGTGGGCCCTCTCCTTTCTGAGTCACCCAGTGCTACTCCAGCCTCCAGGATTCCAGTCTCCAGGGAGTGGTGGAAGAAGGCATCCAAAGTTCCAAAGCTAAAGAAATCAGTAGCAGGTGACTTCTTGTCCTACCCGACCTCTTCACCCCCCTAGTCTGGCCCTGTGTGGATACCAGTCCATCCTGTCTCTCTCTCCGGAGAGTGCAGCTGTCTCCCTTGCCATTTTCGGGGGGAGGGGGGAGTGATTTCCAGGGTATAGCACCATGTTATGCAAAAGGCACCATTTTAGAGCTCTAATAAATAGCTCTTCCATTCAGTCAGCCAAATTGGGGAAGAATCACTCCAAGAATATCTGCTCCCTGCTGAGCTGATTTGAGAGCAACTCTCTGGCTTCGTGGAAACCAGGCTGAGGGAAGGGAGGAGTTGCCGAGACAGTAGAGGATTCTCCTTCTAAAGAGGCCTCGGGGATTAAATTAGTCACTTCTGAGGTCTGCTGTGGGACGAGTGATAGAATTTCATCTACTTGTCACTGGAGCTAGCAGAACATGATGTGCTAGATACCTTCGTGCCGTTCCCCTGCAGAGAGTAAGAGAGAATAGAAGATTCCTCCTTCATGCCCTTAGGAGACTGGGGAGGGCAGGGGGAGCCCTCTGAGCCTCTCTTTCCTTTCTTCAGGACTTGTGGCACACAGTCTAAGTGCTGTCAGTAAATCCTCTGACAAAGGCCCTGAGACTCCCCAGCTCGTTCTCCTTGGAGGAAAGAGAATGACACAGCCTTCTCCTACCTCCCACTATTGTGTTAGTCAAGAAAGGCTCTTGACTCCAACAAATAGCCCGAGTCACAGTAGCTTTAATGTACAAAAGCCTTACTTCTCGCCCAGCTCGCAGCCCAGTGCTAGTCTGCATGGTGCCGGGAAGTGGAGCTCTGTTCCACCCAGTCATTCAGGGACCCAGTCTCCTTCCATTCTAGGTTCTTCCACCCACTTAGGCTCATTCTGTGAACCATCTGGCTGATGATGGAAGACAGCATGAAGAGGCACCCAGGAGGTGTAGCAGGGGTCAGCCCTGGAAGGGGTGTCCATCACTGCTACCCTCAGTCCGGGGACCAGATGTCAGTCAGAGACGGTCCCATCCCTCTGCAGGGGATCCTGGGAAGTGTGGTCTGGCTGTGCCTCGAGAAGAAAAGGAGCTGAGATTCGGTGAAGTCATAACATTACTGTCTCATTTTCCCTTGAAATGGGCCAAATCCCTATGTCAAGTAAACCAACGGATCAACAACAGAGGGAATAGCACCAGCATATATATATATATATACACATATATGTATATATATATATACACATATATGTATATATATACACACACATATATACATATATATACACACATACACACACATATATACATACACACGTATATATACATATATATGCACATATACACATATATATACATATATATACATACATACATGTGTATGTATATATATGTATTCTTAAATAGGGGAGTTTTCCGACTCTAGAATCTAGGTCATTGCTTCTCAAAAAGAGGTACACAATCAGTGCCCTGAGAGTGTGTGATGGGTGCCTTGGGGCACATATACGCACCAGGGGCAACACAGGGTGTCTTATAAGTGCAGCAATTTTACTTGAGTCTTAAGGGAATTGAGGTTGTTGAATTTTGGCTTTCTTTAAAGGTTTCAGCCCAAAGTGTACCCAAGGGAAGCCAGGAGTTTCTAGTCTTCCCCGGTCTAGCAGTCTGCCATGTGTTTCAGTCTCCCCTTCTGGCCCCTGGGAATGTTCCTGCTCTTACATGTGGGGGAAGCCTCGGAAACTATGAAAACTTTGACTCCAGATGTGTTTTCACGATCCTTTCCTCAGTTCTCAGCCAGAGGCATTCCAAACCCACTGGGGGAGGTGAGCTGGGAATTTACCCCAATGTGATGATCCCGGTGATGTGTTCTGAATGAACGATGAGTCAGACACAGTGCTAAGGGCTTCCACGTGTTCTGGTTATCTATTGCTGAATTGCAAACTACTCTAAAACTTAGTGGCTACAACAACCATTTCATCGTCTTGTGATTTTGTGAGGCAGAAATTCAGGCAGGGCTCAGCTGGGCGATCGTTACGCTCTATAAGACATCAGCCGAGGTCACTTGGTGGCACTGAGCTGACAGGCTAGTCTGATGGTCTCACGATGACTTTACTCAAATGCCTGGCACTTCAGCACAGACAACTGGAAGACTGGGCTCAGCCAGACCCCTCTCCAGCTTGGGTGACGGCTCACGTCTCCAAGAGCAAGTGCTTTAAGAGGGGTTGGAGAGAAGCTGCAAAGCTTTGTAAAATCTAGCCTCAGAATTCCTGAAACATTACTTCTGCCACATTCTATTGGTCAGGCTGGTCACTAAAGCTGCCCAGATTCAGGGGGTGGGAATTAGACTCATTCTCAAAGAGAAAAGTCACAAGATGTTGTGGCCATCTTTCATCTGCCATTCTATGGATTATCTCTTTTAATCTACACAGCATTACCTTTATGTCCATTGTGCAGTTCAATAAACTATTTGGTCACAGATTCACAGTATCTAGTAATCCACTTACTATCTAAATAGAGTTAGTACTTTCAAAAGCTTAATCTAAATAGAAGGGCCCACTTACTAAAAAGTTGTCTTATCTGCTAAGTAATTTAGAATTTAAGATGATAGTATTAGCATTTATTGTTGCTAATAAATGCTTCTTATGTTTAGTATGTGCTCCTTACCTTCAGTCCTCAGAGCAGTCCTGTATGTTAGTGTGGTAACTTGTATTATTATTGAAAACATTGGCCCTTCCAATGTTTCCCACCCTATGGCATCAGCCTTGGCTGTGTGACAAGTGCGGTGCTCTCTAGCATGGGCAGAAGTGATGTGAGTCACTTCCAAGCAGAAGCTGTCACAATCATGATGTGGTTCTTTTGGGATCTCTTTCCTCTGCCATGAGATCAGCAGTGGCAGTGTCCAAAACACAGGCTGCTGTGTCGGCTACATCATGGAGTGAAGACTACATGGATCTAGGCCACAGCCAACCCACAATGGACACAGGACACAAGCACACAACTAACATTTGTTATGGCAAGCCAAAGAGATTTGGGGGTTGTTTGTTACTGCAGCATAACTTAACCCAAGTTGACTGGTATTATTAGGTTTCCCATTTTATAGATATTGAGAGAAGTATGGAATACTTACACAACTCACCCAGAGTCAAGGACTTAGCCCTAGGCTGTTTGATTCTTGATCTTACCTCCCATTCTTCTATGCAATGCTGAAAATAAAGACCCAGGCAAGAGAGGCCATGTGCTTGGGTTATGCGTTTCGCTACTGTCTTAGTCAGGTTTGGCTGCTGTAACTAAAATACCATAGACCAGGTGCCTTAAACAACAAATGTTTATTCCTCACAGTTCAGGAGGCTGGGAAGTCTAAGATCAAGGTGTCTGCAAATGTGGTGTCTGGTGAGGGCCCACCTCCTGGCTTGTAGAGAGCTTGCCTTTACATGGATGGGGGGGGGGGGGGAGAGAAGCACACTGTCTCATGTCCCTTCTTTAAGGACACTAATCCTATCATGAAGTCTCCACCCTCATGATTTAATTGCTTCCCCAAAGCCCAGCCTCCAAATACCACTACTTTGGGTATTCAGGCTTCACCATATGAATTTGGGGCTGGCAGAAACATGCAGTCCATAGCAGAAAGGTAATGCAGAGACACCACTCAGTGCGTTAAAGGTGCCTCTGACTTTGGACAGAGAGCTACTGATATGTTGCATGGCCCAGGGATGCAGCTAAGTGGCTTATTTCATCACAAGAGGGAAAAACTGTATAAATATTGTTTGAGCATCCTGTAGTTTTACAGTATTTATGAGATGGACATCACTTGGGATGATTTAGCCTTTCCTAGCCTGACTGCTTTTCTTCTATGTAACAAGAAAAAGGAGAAAGTAAAACAGAAGCATGGCTGGCGTGTGAATTATAGAGTGTCGAGGGGTTATCTGGAGATCCCTTCTTTCTCATTGCTGTGCAAAGAATCACCACTTCTCTGTCGTTTCTGGCTTTATGGGCCACAGTGGCATGAAACGAGGAGGGAAGTGATACCATGGGTAGGATGAGGGACTTCATCTGGATTTGGAGAAGCGTCCTAGCTTGTCACCTATGTGTTGGGTTTCTGGAGCCCTGGATGCTTTGGGCATCTCTTCTCTGTCTTGGAGTATGTCCCTCCCTTTGTCTCCTACTGGTTTATAGTATATAATTTAAAGCAATTTTGACTACAAGTAACATAAACCCAACTAAGAGAGGTTTACTGTCAAGAAACATTTATTAGCTGGCATAACCAGAGGCCTGGAAATAGGGTAGTTCTAGAGCTGCTCAATTTAGTAACTCCATGATATCAAAGACTCCATCTTTTCGAGTCATCATTCTAGAACACTGGCTTGTCTTCTTAGGTTGTTTCCTCTCAAGGTCCCCTGCTATAGTTCCAGATGCAGAAAGTAATGTCTTCTACTGAAAAAGGAAACTTGTTCCTCATTGGTTGGCTTAGAGCTTTTCCCTGGGGTGGAAATTTGCATGCAGGGAGGTTGAAGGCAAGTGCCCTCAGGAATAGTGACTTTTGGGATGTGACAGGCAGGATTGGCCAGAGGGAGGAATCGGCCAACATGTAGTCACAACAGAGGCCTCAGCCGACCCCCATGGGGCACTGTGGAGCTGGCTGAATCTTAACAGGTTCCCAAGTTGAGGCAAGAGGCCTCTGCATTGACCTGTCACTGGATGTGGGCTGACCCTGAGGAGAGGGCCTAACCTTGGACACGGCCATCCCGGAAGCTATGAGAATGAATGCCTCTGTCCCGAAGGGGAATCTGGGTGGTATACCCAACATCTACTATGCATATGTCTCTTCCTGAGCTCAGTCATGTTGCTATATACCCTCTTCTGTCCCCCTGGCCTGCACAGCATCTCATGTCCATTTCTAAACCACTTATTGTTAAAGATAACGGAGTTACCATGGTTGATTTTGACTGAAAATGAATCACACTCTGGGGATAGCTTGGGTTTCTCTTAAAGGATACAGCCGTTTTGAGCAAGGTGAATAAAATCCAGATACATTAGCAAGCAAGATGGAGGATGCAATGGCCATTCGGTAGCAACAGAATCTGGTCCATGTAGTTCTGAATATGTCTCTGATCTATTAATGCTGAACACAGTGGAGAGAATCCCAGATGAAAGGTGCATAGAGATGCCTGCCTCTCTCAGTGCTCATGGGCAGAGCATACAAAGAGGAGATAAAGGGCTGCCTCCCATGTAAATGTCAACCTGTGGTTGCGGGGGAAATGAGGGAGGAAAGCTGCTTCTCTTCTCGATATAAGCTTTATTCAAAGTGGTTCTCCTGGAGGTTGGCCCTGGCCCCACTGACCTGGTTCCCATGAAATCCAGATGGGTCTTAGAACATCATATGTATCTCTGCTGTGCGCAGATGTGTTTTGTTCCCCATTATGTGACTCTCCATCATAGTTTGAGGTACCCCCAGGACAGACTTTGAGACAGAGTCAAGTGTAAGCCACTTGTATGGGAGACGGAGGTGGGGAGACGACACAGAAAGGGATGGCAGAGACATGGCCAGGTTAACTACAGGATGCCAGTTAAATTTGCATTTCAGGTAAACAATGAGTAAGTTTTTAATATAAGCATGTCTTATGCCATGTTTTTCAGATAAATAATTCTTAGTATATATCCCAAATAATGCCTGGGGCATACTTACACTAAGAAAAAATATATCAGTTTTATCTGAAATTCAAATGTAACTAGGGTCTTGTAGTTTTTATTTGTTAAATCTGATTAACTCGAGTCAGCAGCCCACATGGGTTGCATGGTCAAGTCAGCTGCTACCGGGGGTGATGAGGGCTTGATTCCACTGGGACTCAGGGAACCAGTGCAGAATACGTATACCCAGGAGGCAAGGGGGCTGTGGTACTTGTATGCCCACACTAGTAGTCTTTGGAGGGGAGCCAGGGGTGGAGTTGGGGTTGGGTCCTGGACGGTGATCTCCTGGTTCTGCTGAGTTGTATGAGCATACAGCAGTGCCTCTTGAGTGACCTCCCAGAAAATCCCAAGGCATAGAGATGCAGGTTCTGATAGGGGGCCGTTGACTGATGCCCACTGAAGTGGTAAGGCCCAAATGGTATGAGCAGACACCCACAGTGCCTCAGTTACAGAACAGATGTTCTTGTCCTAGAAATTCAGAAGCGTGGGCTTTGGAGTCAATAGACCTGGGTTGAAATTTTAGTTTTATCACAGAACGTGTGACTTTGAACCTATTACTTAACTTCTTGGACCCTTATCAGGAAATTGGGGCTAATGATATCTACTTCAGAGGACTATTATGAGAATTAAAAGCAAAAAAAAAAAAGTATATACAATGCCTGGTACCCAGTAAGTGTTCAAAACATCTGGTCACAATGATGTTAAAATGTATGGGCGCTGAGATCAGACTGACTTGAGTTGGAGTTCTAACTCTATCATCTACCAGCTGGTGGCCTTCATAAGCCATCTCACCTCTCTGTCTCAGTTTTCTTCTCTGGAACTAGATGATACCCACTGCTGGAGCTTTTGTGAGAGAGGAGAGGTCTGAGGTGTGACCCGTGAGTGTTTGTAGTGTTTCTTATTCCTTGCAGGAAGGTGTGAGGAGGAGGTAAGTTCACCACTAAATTGTCCATGACTGACCTGCGATTCAGCTCTGCTCAGATCTATTCAAACACTTGATGGAATTCATAGATTGGGTGTATTAAATGTAGGGCTGGGATTTCCGGGGTGGGGGATCTGGGTAGTAAGGAGGAACTACACATTCTCACCCTTGAAGTCAGGCACAAGTACGTGACTTGCTTTGGCCAATAAAATGCAAGCGAGGTGGGCGACACTGCCGGGTGGGAGGCTTAGGAGCCCGTGCATACCGTGCACTGTGTGTGTCGTACGTATGTGCCTCTCTGTGCTGATCAGCGGAGGTTGTGGCAGTGGAGGCTGAGACCCTGGGATGGGCTCTCCGCCAACCCAAAATGGATGTACAGTGTGTGCAAGAAATGATGTCTTTTATTTTGGGGGTGGTTTTCATAGCGTGATCTTGCCCAGGGGTGGCCACATAATGTCAGCCAAATGACCAGAGCATCACTGCACCCAATCATTTACAGCTCGAGTATGCCTGCTTTCATGCTACAAAGGCCTAGCTCAGTAGTCGTGTCCTAGGTCATCGGGTCCTCAGAACCTACTGTATTTACTCTGCAGCCCTTCACACAGAGAGTTTGACAACCCTACCCAAGCCTATCCTGAATGACACAGGGGTTATTCATTTTCAGCTGTATCTCAGAGTGGGGTCTATGTGGGGCCAGAGACCCTGCATGTATTCTTTCATAAGTTTAATTATTTATTTAGAGAGAAAGAGCAGGGGAGGAGCAGAGAGAGGAAGTGAGAGAATCCCAAGCAGGTTCCATGCTGTCAGCAAGCCCATTGCGGGGCTCAGTCCCATGAACCATGAGACCGTGACCTGAGCCAAGATCAAGAGTCAGACGTTTAGGGACACCTGGGTGACTCAGTGGGTTAAGCATTCAACTTTGGATTGGGTCACGGTCTCGTGGTTCCTAAGTTTGATCCCTGCCTTGGGCTGTGTGCTGACAGCTCAGAGCCTGGAGCCTGCTTCTGATCCTGTGTCTCCCCCTCCCTCTGCCTCCCCCACCTCATGCACTGTCTCTCAAAAATAAATAAATGTTAAAAAAGAGCTTAAGAAAAAAAGAGCCAGACATTTAACTGACTGAGCCACTCAGTTGTCCCAAGGTCCTGCATTTTAATTAGTTCCAAGGAATATCACTGCTGCTTGGTCCATGGACTAGCCTTTGAATAGCAAGGCTCCAGGGCCAGGTTTCTTACCTCTCAGCACTACTGATATTTTGTGTTGGATAATTCCGTGTTGTGGGGGCTGCCCTGTGCACTGGAAGATATTTAGCATCATCCTTGGTCTACATTCATAGATGTCAATAGTTCCCCTCAAAATGTGACATCCAAAAGTGTCTCTAGAAGTCTCTAGAAACTGCCAAGTGTCCCTTGGGGGACAAATCACCCCTCGCTGGACACCACTGCTCTTGGGTGGATAGGGCGTGTCCAATAGGTTCCCAATTATCTGGGGTCCTGATGACCAGCTCTTGGGCAACCGAGTTGGTATCTGCCTTGCCTGTTTGGCCCCAAGAATGACGGCAAGATTCAAGAAGATGAGAACCATCTCAGGCAGGACTGACCAGGTACTAGGGAAATGCAGAGGTTGCCAAGCAGGAGAAGTAAGAAGTTGGGCCTTCTGCTCTGCCTAGAAAATGTGGATTTGCAGAATGTTCTACTGAAACACCTAGATAAGACAGGTGGCTAAACGGGACTGGGGAGAAATTTTAGAATTTCTAGACAAGCAGGGCTGACTGTCTTCTTCACCAGACCCTCCAGTTTTGGGGACAGCCAGGGAGCAACACCACCGTGCCCCCCCCCCCCCATGCAGCTCAGTCCCAAGGGAAGGCCATTTTACATCTGTGGCGAGAGCAAACCTCATACTAGATCTATGAGAGGCGGGTGGCCACGGTGCGCTTTCAGAGAGAAACAGCACAGGCAAGGGTGCTTTGAATTCAGAGAGTGAGGATTATCGACACGTCTCAATTTTTACCATTTGCATCTGACCCTGAGACCTCCCTGACAATCTGTTTTGTTTTACTATTTTCTGCAGGCCCTTTAACATATAATACGGCTGATTACTCTATTTTTCTGGCTCATCTAAAATTACTAAAGCCATACAATTGGAAGCTTCAAGAAGTACAAAAGTGGGGGGAGTTCCCAGGGAAGGTCTTGTCACTTCCGTGCAATTCCGCTCCGCAGGATGAACCACACAGTAAGCGTTTGGGGATGATCGCGCCAGATCTTTCTATGTATTTAGCACACATATTAGTGTTCACACATGATGTCATATGACAAGTATGTAGGCTCCTCCTCCTTTATTATCTTCCTAAGGGCAGTCTATCAGGGCCAGGATCTGGTGAGATGAAGAAGACAGCTAAGGGCAACAGTTAAGGAGGCACTCACCCTGAGGAGTATGCTTGTGAAGGGTCAGCACTTGTATAACTCGGAGAATGAGCGCCTCCTTAAATTTTGCACCCTCGACATCTCACTTAAAGAAGTATTTCCTCTCCAGTCCTGTAAGTGCGTCTCAGGCTGGCTTCCTCGCTGCTTGTTACAGCGATCTTTCTGTTTTTGTTGAAGCAGCCCTGCCCCACCTTTTCTCACAGCACAGTTTAAGTTTAAATGGTAACCGGTTCCTCGATTTTACTGATTTGATTTCTACTTACCCAGCGAGGATACGACAGGAACAAAACTACTTGGATACAACTTTTAGAGACAGCTTGCCTCTATCACCTTCTAGAAACTTCTCTGCTAGTGTTCCCTGGCTCTGGAACCCCTTTTCTGAGCTGCCCAGGTTAATGGGTGGGAGGAGAATGTTGTAAAGCTCAGAGAGACAAAGTAGGTTTGTATCAGAAAACATGCAAGGCTACTCGGGGGAAAAGGCAATGAAGAGGTAAGAGGAAAGGGCAGAGAGAGTCTTCAGGGAGAGGCAGAAAAGGGGGATTTGGGGAGGACAGCTGCGTCTGTAAGTGAACATTCAGGAAGGGAAGTGTCTTCTGAGGAAACTTTGCATATGTGACATATGGTGATTCAGTCTTTACTACCATTTCCAGTCTTCTTAGAAGAGCCTGACGTTACTCCTTTAAGTTTTCTGGAGGTGACTTTGTGTTGTTTGGGGTACATCATGGCCTACAGCCCAGCTCCAAGGTCAATTGGCCATAACTGGGTTCCATGTATCTCTTTCGTCAAGTTGAGGGGGGATCATTGGGGTCTGGGAAGATTACTTATTTTTCAAGTAATCAGCACTCCTACTAATAGTGGGAATTAAGATACGGGTCATAGACCACTCTGGGAAGCTGTGAACCAACTCAGAACAACGCAGGTGAATGGATACACACAGAATTCTGCCAATAGTATTCTGGAGATCCTTAAACCCCAGAGGCCCATGCTGGGACCCTCTGTCAAGCACACTGGGGACCCTTCTGCCTAATGGTGCAGTCCTAGCCACCTGTAGATCAACTCATGTTGAAAATTTGCCAATTCAGTGAGCTTCACAGTCTCCAACAGGACTCCAAGGTGGAGACAGATATGAACTTGAAACCTGAGTATTTTGGTCTCTCCCACTTGACCAGAGAAATACTCAGCAGTTTGGCAGGAATTGCTGACCCAGAAATCTTACAATGGGAGTTTGTCTCTGAAATCCCAGTGGAGGCCATTAGTAGAACTATTGGCAGCCCCTTGCTCTGCTAGATGTGCCAAGAGCTGTTCTGTTTTCAGGAGGCAGCCGTCCAGGACCAGGAAGGGGCACATTAGAATATTCTGAGCCCCATGGAGGGGTCCCTTGTGGAAGATGAAGAAAAATGAAGATGTACATCCCTGGTGTCTGGGAGGAGCCTGAAAGACTGGGGGTCAGGTTACAGTCTTGAAAAGATGTAACAGGATACTGCAAGCAGTTGGGGGGGGGGGTGTCCCTCATTGTTCTGGAATAGCTGCCAAGGCCCAAAGCTCGGGAGAAGAGGCATTAGCTATGCCCTTCTTTCTGTTATCTGTGCTGCATGGGAACGCAGAGGCAGCACGCCGTCCTCAGTCCTCACTGAGGCTCCAGAATTGGCCCTCATCGTCTCCACTGCCTTTCTACTCTCAACACGTTATAAGAACAAGATGAGAGAGAAGAATTCTGTGGTTTTATAGGGACTGTAGTTCCCTTTCTTCCTGCCTCCCCTCCCTTGTCTTCCTGTCCTCCCCCAAGGCCACCCCCTCTTTCTCTCTGCCTTCCCTCTTCTTCTTCCTCGCCTCTTCTTGAAACCCTATGCCCTCCTTACTAGGAAGAGGAAGGGACCTTTTCCCTTTCTAAGGCCAAGCGAGGGGGGCTGCAAGAAAATCATGGGTTGTCTTAGCTTGAGTTCCTCTAGAAATAGGTCCTAAGACAAGAATATTACTCCACGTAGTTTATTTGGGAGGGAATTCCAGGAAATACTGGTGGAGGAATGGGGAAATGAGTCCGGGAAGGGAAAGCAGCCTCTAAAAGGGCGTGTTGCAGAGGGAGATGTCACTGGGGGAAAGGAGAACCTCATTCTCCTGGAGGTCTCTGAATGGCAGTTAAACATGCCCTCAGAGGTATTTCAGTTGACAGGCTGGGCTGTTTATTCACCAGCTCTGGAAAGCCATTGATTAAGGGCTGGTCCTGGTAGGTGTTAATTCCCTGGCAGTTTCAGCCTCCTGCGGGCTGGGCCGGGTGGATCCCAGCAGTCAGCGAAGTCCTGAGGCAGGGAGATTCAGGTGCTGGCTATTGGGAGTCAGGCTCCCATATACCAAAATAGTAATAGTTGAAGGAATGCACATGGCACCACAACGTCTGTCACAAGCGCGCATGAGCAGCAGAGACTGGCCTCACGTTCCCCAGTTGCTTGTCTGCTGAGGACACTCCTGGAGTCACCACCGAAGAGAGGTGTGCCGAGAGAGTTGTTGGAAGAGCTCACAAGTTGGGGGTGAACTTTAACAAGGAATCCTACGACTACTTCTGGACTGTAGATGGCCCTGTGACAGTAGGGCTTGAAGTAGCCCTGGTATATTGCAGGTGGATTGTCCTGGTCAATTCCAGGTGGAGCCTGTGGAAATTAACAAAGGGAAGCCTCTCTAGAATGGAACTCGGAGGTTGGGTGGGGGAGCTCTCAGGCTCTGCCTCTCATTATCAATTGCAGACCCAATAGAAAGGAAGCATCTTGCAGGTGGCGACACTTTAATACCCCAGCAGGAGGCGGCAAGGCTTTCCTCCTCCCCCAGCAACAGCCCAGCCAATGAGAAGCCAGTATACTTCCAACTCCCAGTTTACCCCAATGGACTTTTTGCTTACAACAGCCTTCACAGCCCCGCCCCCCCTTCCTCTATAAGAGAGGGACTTCATCACCTTTGTTCCTTGGACTTGTCTATGGTTTTTTACCATAGCTGTATTCTTCCGGACTGCAATTCTCTGCTATTCTCGAAGAAACCCATCTTTTGCTGGTAAAATAACTGGCAGTTTTATTGTTAAGGTTAATAAGCCCCGTTTTCTTCTGCAGCTGGAGGGTGCAGAGAGGACTCCAGCAGTTCCGGTAACTCTGCACCAAGAAGCCAGAGAGTCAGAGTCTGTGAAGGAGCCGTAGGTAGGGCTCACCCACATGGCCGCTGGACCACGGGATGTGATGTCTGACATGGACTAGTGCTTTCAGCTCCAGTTGCTATTGGTGTCAAAGGAGTCATGGCTGCTACTCAGGGAGAAATCATCTCATTGGAGAGGGACCTGGAAAAGCTCCCCTCAACCCTGTATGAGGTCCGCTCACTGCAGCAGCGGCGGTGGGCATCACGGGAGCCCAGGGAACCAGCGGTGCCCCGGACGCACCAGCAGCACTGAACACGGACACTCAGGTAAGGAGACCACTGTCTTGCTTCTTCTGTGTCTCAGGTCCCAATACCAAAGGGGGCAGGGAGGAGGACTTTTTTTTTTTCTTTTTTTCCCTAGTTTTATCGAGATATAGTTTAACATATAACATTGCATAAGTTTAAGGTTTAAACCATAATGATTTGGTATATGTCTGTATTGTGAACTGATCAGCATAAGTGTAATAGTTGCAAAATGTTTTCTTCCTGGAGACAAAGATCACCTCCAAGAAGATCACCTGTCTTAGCAACATCCCTGGATACACTTCGATGTAGATGACTCTAGCGATCAGGTTGTATATTACACCCCCCAGGGCCTGTTTATCTTGTACCTGGAAGTGTGACCATCTTTGCCTAATCCCCACACCCCACTCCCGTCCTCTGGCAACCACAAATCTGATCTCTGTTTCAGTAAGTTTGGTTTTATAGATTCTACCTATAAATGAGATATATAGCGTTTGTCTTTTTCTGACTTATTTCACTTAGCATGATGCCCTCGAGGTCCATCCGTGTTGTCACAAATAGTAGGATTTCCTTTTTTTTTTTTTTTTTACACAGGCTGAATGGTATTCCTTCGTGTAAATGTATGCCATATTTTCTTTACCCATTCATTCCTCAATGGACACTGAGCTTGTTTCCATGTCTTGGTTATTGTAAACCATGCTACAAAGAATAAGGGGGCATAGATTTCTCTTCAGGACAATGATTTCGTTTCCTTTGGACGTATACCGGAAGTCGCGTTGCTGGGTCATGTGGTAGTCTTATTTAAATCTTTTCTGAAGAACCTCTGTACTGTTTTCCACAGTGGCTGTACCAGTTTACAGCCCCACTAACCGTTCACAAGGGTTCCCTGTTCTCCATCATTGTCAGCCAGCACTTGTTTCTTGTCCTTTGAAGGCAGCCAACCTAACGGGTGTGAAGTGGTACTTCATTGTCGTTTTTCTTAACGGCTTACTTATTCATTTTGAGAGTGAGAGTGAGGGAGAGAGAGAGAGAGGAGGGGAGGAACAGAGAGAGAGGGAGAGAGAATCCCAAGCAGTCTCCACACTGACAGCGCCGAGCCTGATGCTGGACTTGAGCTCATGAACCGTGAGATCATGACCTGACCCAAAATCAAGAGTCAGAGGCTTAACGGACTGAGCCACTGAGGTGTCCTCTTTATTGTGTTCTTGATTTGTGTCCTCCTGATGATTAGTGCTGTTGAGTGCCTTTCAACTACCTGTTGACCATTTGAGTATCTTCTTTGAAAAAAAAATGTCTATTCAAGTCCTTTGCCTTAGTTAAAATTGGATTATTTGTATTTCTGCTATTAAGTTGTATGAGTTCCTTCTATTTCCTATTAACTTTTTATCAGATGTGTGGTTTGCAAATACTTTCCTCCATTCTGTAGGTTGTCTTCATTTTGTTGATGGTTTCTTTTGCTGTGCAGAAGCTTTTTAGTTTGATGTTGTCCCACTTGCTTATTTTTCATTTTGTTGTTTGGGTGTTGTAGCCAAAAAACACGTGCTGAGACCCACGTCAGGAAACTTTTTCCCTATGTTTTCTTATAGGAGTTTTGTGGTTTCAGGTGTTACATTTCAATGTTTAAATCATTTTGAGTTAACTTTTGGGAGTGGTATAAGATAGGGATCCCCTTTCAATCTTTGGCATGGGAACGTCCAGTTTTCCCAGAAGCATTTATTGAAGAGACTGTCTTTCTCTATTGAGTCTTCTTCGTTAGGGTGTCAGATGCTAGTTGATGCTAGTCATATTTGTGAGGGTTTGTTTGTGGACTCTCTGTCCTCTTTTGTGAATCTTCATGTCTGTTTTTGTGCCGGTACCATACTGTATTGACGACTAGGGCTTTGGGATTGAGTTTGAAATCAGGAAGTGTGATGCCTCCAGCTTTGTTCTTTGTCAGGATGGCTTTGGCTATTTGGAGTTGCTGTGATTCTATGCAAATTTAAGGACTGTTTTTTCTATTTCTTTTAAACATGCCATGGGAATCTTGATAGCAATTGCACTGACTTTACAGATGGCTTTGGGTAGTATGGGCATGTTGACATCAATTCTTCCAATCCATGAACTGAGATACTGTTCCATTTATTTTTGAGTCGTCTTCAATTTTGTTTACCAGTTTTGTCTAGTTTCCAGTGGCGTTTACTAGTTTTGTGTAGTTTGGAGGTGGAGATCTTTCATCTCCTTTGTTAAATTTATTCTCAAGGCACCCGTGCTCCTTTGCCAGCTTTAAGCAAGTGAGGGCCACCGTGCTGGCTTGCACCAAATCTCTGCACTGTGTTTGAGACCAAAAGTTTTAAAACTCTAGAGTGAATTGAGTAGTAATGGAATGCTACATGGCAATAAGACTGAACAAACTATAACATGCATAAGTCTCACAAACAAAATGTTCAGTGCGTGAACTTGAGCATACACATTCCTAGAGTCCACTCACATGAAATTCCAAAAGAAGCAAGACAAAAAGACTGCTGGTGTCAGAAATCAAGGTAGTAGTTACCTTGTAAGGGGCAGTGATTAGGGGAAAAGGGCCCAAAGAGGTTTTGAAGACTTTGATCTTGTTTTGTGTCTTGATCGGAATAAAGCTTATACCCGTGCGTTCATTTTATGCAGAGTCTTTGAACTGTACATTTGACATGTGCATATTTCTCTATATACCTTTTGTACTTGAGTATGTTTACAAAAATTTATACAAAAATGCCAAGTCTCATACCTCGGAATGAGCTCTTCTAGTAACTAAATGTGAAAATTCCTGGGATTGGCCCAAGATGTCACCAACAGAGCCATTGCCCAAAAGAAAGTGGGAATTCAGCCGAGTAGAAATGGAGGCAGCAACATCTTACATGACACATGACCTTTTCCTTCCACAAAAACTCTGAAGAACCAGAAACAAAGAAAGGACGTGGATAAGAAATCCATTATGAGATTATGCCTTCCAACAACCTTTGATTTTCCCCTAGACCCATTGCAAGGGTTTGGCAACAGTTGTGCCAAGACTGTCCTGTGAGAAAAAGTTCCAGATGAGTAGGACATTTTCTCTTGTCTCCAAGCTCTGGGGAGACTTGCGGTGGCTGGCAGTGACCCCGCCCAACACACATGCGAGACCCATTGGCTTCTTCAAGCTTCCAGCAAATGTTTGATTAACCACGTGGTGGCTGGATTTAGAGCAAATAAAAGCAACATGTTAAAAGACTAGCAGTGGGGGCACCTGGGTGGCTTAGTCGGTTAAGCGTCCGACTTTCGCTGAGGTCATGATCTTGCAGTTCGTGAGTTCGAGCCCCACGTTGGGCTCTGTGCTGACTGCCAGCTCGGAGCCTGGAGCCTGTTTCAGTCTGTGACTCCCTCTCTCTCTCTGACCCTCCCCTGCTCACGCTGTCTCTCTCTCTCTCCTAGAAATAAATAAAAACGTTAAAAAAAAAAAAAAGAAAAAAGAAAACAACAAAATGTATTTAAAAAAAAAAGAAAATAAAAGACTAGCAGTGGGGGGTAATGTGCATATCATGAATGAACGAGTTACAAATGCAAGTCTTTCCGTGGACCTGATGAAGAAGTGTCACAGGGAATTGAGATGAATGTAGAGTCTGCTGGTTTAAGGATTCACCCTGAGTTTGCCAGGACTGGAGAAGGGGCATGAGAAAGGCAGTATCCATGAAGCAGGTTGTACCAGTCCCATTTTATACTGAAGACACAGAGGTTCTAAGCAGTTGAGGAGAATCGATAAAGTTTCAGCAGTTATAATAGTGCCAGGGTCTGCCTGTATCCAAAGTCCAGCTGCTTTATTATTTTTATTATTTTTTTAAAGTACAGGAGCACCTGGGTGGCTCAGCCGGTTAAGCATCTGACTCTTGATTTCAGCTCAGGTCATGATCTCACGGTTTGTGGGTTTGAGCCCTGCATGTGCTCTTTGCTGACAGTGCAGAGCCTGCTTGGGATTCTCTCCCTCCCTTTCTCTCTCTGCCCTTCCTGCGTGCACTCTATCTTTCTCCCTCTCAAAATAAATAAACTTAAAAAAAATACAATTTATGTACAGGAAATCACATGCATCTTAAGAGCATTTGAACTGTTACATACATGCATACCCCAGCAAACACCATCCGTATCAAGATAAGGCACATTCCCATCATTCCAGAGTTTCTTCCTGCCCCTTCCCGCTCACTATCCTCCGCATAGTAAGTGCTGTTCTGATTTCTATTACTGTAGATGAGTTTAGCCTGTTCTTGAACTTCATGAATGGCATGATGTAATGTGTGCTGGTTTTTGTCTAGCTTTTTTCACTCCTAATGTTGAGATTGACCCATGTGTGTACTGCTTGAATCAGTAGCTCCTTCATTTTTTATTGCTCAGTAGTATTTCATTATATGACTATACTATACATTGTTGATTCATTCTCTCTGATAGATACTTGGCTTGTTGCCAATGTTTAAGGCCAAGTGCTTTTAACACAAATATTTCACTGCAGATGGCTGAAGGCAGCTGAGTTACTTTGTCTTAGCAGAGAGGACACTTAGATGAAAAAGAACAGGGTTGCAGAGGTTGAGACAGTGAGCACTCAGGCTAAGAAAAAAATGGAAGCTGAACTGGACCCTTGGATTTCTGGGGGTGGTGGGGGGCTCACTCTCTGGCTTCATTCCTTCAGACCTCTGCTCAGATGTCACATCTGCAGAGACCACCCTACTTAGAAGGGCACCTCCCAATAGGCTAGATGACAGCACAGGGGTCCAATCAGCAAAATCCAGACTGTGGGAGATTCTATAGACAAATGACCTGGTCATTTCAGCAGAAGATCTGCAAGAAACAAAAACCAAGAAAGGAAATGGATGGGCAACCTACAGACCGAAAGATGTGTTTGCCTCAGTATTGAAATTAGGTTTACACAGTGCAAGCAAGCACAATATGTAAGACAACGAGGATGTGTGAATACTGGTTGGCTATTAGAGCCTATTAGGAAATCCTCGTTAATGTCTCAGCTGTGGTAATGGGGTCAGGGTTATGTTTTGTAAAAACTCTATTTTAGGTTTAAAATAAGTGAGTCTTCTACTCTGTCTTGCTCATTCTGCTAAATGATACTTAGCAGCCCTTAACTTCCCCTTGACATTATTCCTTTCTGATTTTTGAATAGAAGTTTCATAAAGGCAGGGACTTTGTCGTGTTCATAGCAATTTATACCAGCCCCTCAAACAGCACCGGGGATACTGAAGGCACTCAGTAAATGTGTGTTGAACGAGTGCATGAGGTGTTTGAGCAGGGTCCCCCTGCAAATAAAATGTCAAAGAATTGAGAAACAGGGGGGTGATGAGGCCAAGGGACGTGGTTTGTGCAGTCAGAGCGCCTTGCTGTGATGATAGCTGGTTGCGAAGAGGCAGGGTTGTTACCAGTATTGATAAAGCTCTCACCTCGGCTTGACCGGACCGGAGACAGAAATCACCCTCCCCAGAGGCCTGGTTTGGTTTGGTTTGGTTTTCCGGAGCTTGGATCCACAGGGGAGCCAGTGACAGGGTGGGGCCATAGCCTTTGAAGACCTACTCTGTCACTATTTAACTAAGTCATCTTGGGCATGCCTTCTCCTAGCCTGTTTTTTCGCTTGTTAAAGGGGGTTCAGTGTGTACAAATCCACACAGGGACTTTAAGAGAAGCAAACAAGGATATTCCTGTGTGATGGGCCCTAAGGACACACACTGGATAAGCCTCGTTCTTCCCATCGCCCAGTCATTTGGAGTGGGTGTCCCTGGGAACACCCTTTGAGAAATGACACAGACCCAACTCACTTGATATACAGAGCGGAAGTTCTTTTTTTCTTTTTTTTAAATGTATGTTTATTTTTGAGAGAGACAGCATGAGCAGGAGAGCAGCAGGGAGAGAGGGAGATACAGAATCCGAAGCAGGCTCCAGGCTCTGAGCTGTCAGCACAGAGCCCGATGTGGGACTGGGTCATGACCTGAGCCGAAGTCGGACGCTTAACCGACTGAGCCACCCAGCTGCCCTCACAGAGCGGAAGTTGTAATGTTTGCCTCCAAGAAACTGCTCACAGAAAGCATTGCCCTTGAGAATTCTCTGGAAAGGTGCCTGATTGGAGGGGACAGTCATGTGTCTGTGAGTGCCACAGATTTCTGTGTCCTGGATGAGCTCTTGATGAAGGAGGCAGACACCAGGCTCACCCTCCATCTCAGGGGGGACTGTCACTGAGGAAACCACCGTGGACTGACTGGGGAGCATCTAGTCATTGGCATCGGCTGGACTGAAGCCAGGCCACTCAGCCCCAAAGGCTGGGTCCCTAACCACCCTGCTGCGTGGCCTCTAGCCGAAGACCTCCAACTTCTCTGGACGCGGCAGTGCCCAGCATAAAGTGTGTTAGGAACGTCAGTCTGGATTGAGCCCACAAGCTGACGTGAAGATGGCGAGTGGAGAGGTGTGGACACAGTAGTGATGGCCGCTGAAATACAGGTGATGGGGAGGTGAGGCCTTGGCGCTGGTCCCAAAGGGTAGGAGTAGCTCAGGTCAGCCCTGCTTAGAAATGGGCCCAGACCACAGTCCTTGGTCCCAGCCGCTTGGAGTTTCTCCTTGTTGGTTTCTTTTCTTTTCCTTCTTGGGTGTAGGTGTTCGGAGGTGGTGGAAAGGCTCCCACCAAGACCTTGGAATGAATAAAGGGTGTGGATTCTTTCAGCCTGAAAATCACCAGGGGGCTGCCTGCCACGGGTCAGCGGAGACTTGCCCAGGCATGTCCGCGTATCCCCAGGGGCTTGGGAAGAGGCTGTGCAGGGTTCCTGGTTCCCTTCCAGATGCTCTAACCTCTTCCCCTCCCCCCTCTTTCCTGCTAGTAAATTTCAGTCTCTTTCCAATCATTCCGTCTTCGTAAAGGTGGCATCATTCTGTTTCTGCTTTGGCTTTTACCTCTGAGAAGCCAGGAGCAAAGTGCCAGATAGCAGCTGGTGGCTCTGAGCCTGGACTCCAGCCTGCCCCCAGGGGTGAGTCATCTCCACCAGGAAAGGCCCTCCCTTCCACGAGCCCCGAGCTGCTTCAGAAAGGGCCATAAAAGCCTGCGCTGGCGTTGCGCCTGGCTCATTACCCTTGCCCTGGTCTTCCCACTCTCATCCTGCCGTCCTCTGTCTACCCTTCATCTGGATTCCAGGTCATTCATTGGTACGGTGTCCCTCAGACACAGATGGGGGCCCTGCCTGTGTCCGCGTCCCCTCAGGCCTGGGCACACAGAGCTGACTCAGTGGCTTCCTGTTCCCGTCAATGCCAGAAGGCTTTCTCTGGCTACCCGAGGCAGCTCAGCCCTGGTGCAGGACGTGGGTGTCCCCCAGGCTGCCAGGAGCCCTCAGTGACCCTCATCCATGGGGGGTGACCGTCAGTGGGTAAATGCCCGGCTTCCTTGCTTCTACTGGAGTACCCTGAAGGTGTGTTCCGGACCGTGTGCCCAGGTTCCGCTCAGCAGGCACGGACATCCTATGCAGCCCCCTCTCTTCCCTCGCTTACTTGTCCTCTCTTTCACGTCACCTCCCAACCTAACTACATGCACTGACATCCTTGTCACTGGCAGCTCACCCTCAGTCGCCATTTCAGGTGGTTGACGCACAGATCAGCAGCTGGTGCCTTCTTGGCCCGTCTTAGGCAGTGGAGGTGCGACAGCCAACAGACAGGCCTGACTCCACACATCGTGGAGAGTGTAGTCTGACAGGTATGAGGGTCACTGAAGCACTATTACCAGGTTTGCTAATTCATTAAAAAAAACTTTTGAGTTCCTCCGGTGTGGCAAGCCCTGGGCCAAGCCCTGGGGAGGTGGGGACGGGCAAGTTAGGCAAGGACCCTTCCTTTACTGGGGTGTACGCGTCACAGTGGAATGACTCAGAAAACGCCCATTGTAAATGTTCCTCTGCAGGTAATGTAGCTACTTTAAATTGGGTGCTCAGGGAAGGTGGTGCTGAGGCTGAGGTATGAATTAGAAAAGGAGGTGGATAATGTTGAGGCAGAAGGAGGTCACAGGTCGAGGGGGGAAAATGAGCAAAAGCAAAAGAGATGGGAAAGTGTTTCCGAGTATTAACAATGAAGCAGTTGCCTGTAAGTGGGGCGGCGACGAAGGGTCGTGCCTGGTAAGGAGCGCAGTCTTAACGAAGGTAGCTGAGCTGTCTGGGAATGAGGGCAGCCTTCTCTGAAAAAGTATGAGGGAGGCATAAATCTGAACGATCCAAAGGAGAAGTAGAGGACTGGGAAGAGAAACATCCTTCCAGGCAGAGAGAGCGTCATGTGCAAAGGGCCTGGAGATTCATGCTACTTTCCGCACGGTTGAGTGGGACATCAAGGGTAGAGGGCTCCAGACGAGGCTGGTAGGGTGATGTGATGGTGTTGGGGTTGAACAAACATTTGCTCTCCTGCCTGGCCCTTCAGGGATAAGCGTGCTTCCCCATGGACTTGAGGTTTGGCTTGGTAGCTTGCTTTCACCAATGGAATGTGAGCAAGCGTGACATGAGCAGAGACTTAAATGTGTTTGAGTGGTTGGACTTGGCCTCTAGCACTCCCCGATGCGTGAGACCGTGCAGAGCTTATGCAGGACATCTTTATGCCTCCTCAGGTTGGTCCATTGGGTTAGGAGGCCACTTCTCTGCAGTTGTCTTACAAAGGTGATACGATAAAGATGGATAGATCCTTGATGGGAAACTGATCTGGGTAAAAGAGCGGGGACAGGCTGCTGGGAATATGCCTTCACAGGGCATGAATCCTGAGCTTACCCTTCCCCCTCAGTCCCTGGAGATTGCTGGGTAAACGGTCCTTGTGCATGGTGGAGGGGGTTTGTTGAGTGGGAGGCCACGTCCATGATTTCCAAAGTGGACTCTGTGCAGGCAAAGACTTGAGGCCGGGCAAAAGCAAAGGTATACCTCCTGGCAAACAAAGGGAAAAGCAGCCAAGCAGAGGCATACAAAACTTGGGAAATAAAATGTTATTTTCAGCACGATGGTGGAGGGCTGGCCTCCATCTTGGCTCCCCGCAGAGGGTCTGCTGCCTCTGGGGGTATATGCCGCAGCCGTATCTGTGGCCCTTCCGTGGGAGAGCCTCCTCTCTCAGGAGGCATAAAGTCTCAGACAGAACAGGACTCTTTGGTGTGGAAGAGAGATTGGCCAGCTTAGGAATAACCAGATAGCAAACCATCTGGGAGAAGCTCTTTGAAGCCAATGTCAACAAACCCATCCTTGGTCTGGGTTGGCGGCTGCATCAGAATGGAGGAGAGGGTGTTACGCGCCTGTGAGCCAGGGCCCTTACGAGGACATCAGCTCTTGGAAGAACTAGATTTCCCTCATCATCTTAGAAAAATGCTTCTAGTCAGCTAATAACAATTGAAATAGTAAAACTGTCTAGTTTTTGCCAAAATCCTGCTTTCTGTGCAGCCCTGAGCCATGGGTCTAGAGTGGCTTCATGGAGCTTAGGGATCTTATGAAATCATACTTGGTCCTCTGTAGCCAGGACGGAGGAGGGAGAGGGAAAGGATGATGCTGGTGCTGGATACAACCTCTCCCCTCACTGAGGATGGAAAAGCTCTTTCTCTTGGCAACTCGTACTTGCACAGAAGTCCTCCCACAGGGGGGCGGTGGTATTGAAGCCTGACTCCCATTTCAAGAAGGTTCTTCTGAGCCTTTCGTGGGCATTTAGGACCAAAGAATGTTTTCATCTCCAAAGACTGGACCCCCATTTTATGTCTCCAGGGCAGCCCCCAGCCCACCTTGCTAATCTGAGTATCGTGCTGTTCTCTGTGTTGATTAGAGAATTAGAGAGTATTGAGGCACGCATGCTCAGTGCCTCAGGCGAGTTGCATGGGCTCCTGTACAGAGCATGGGACAGAACATGCAGAAGTTCAGAGCATTAATCAGGTGCTCCTTTTATTCATGTAAGAAATATTTGTTGATGACCTACTATGTGCCAGTCACTGGAGCTACAGAAGTGAATGCATCTGGTGGATGAGAGCCATGGTACTCAAATTTTTGATGCCATGGCACGTAGTCAAAATGATTATTTTGTGTGATATCCTCTGAGATGCTCTCATGAGAATACAGTCTCTCTCTCTCTCTCTTTTTTTTTTTTTCTCTACCAAAACCCCTCTTCTGTTATCTTTGTTTGGTTCAGATCATGGTCCCCAAAGAGCATATTAATATACTAGAATCGATAAAGGTGGTCACCATGTAAATAGTTAGAAATTTGAAGTCATCTGAATGCCCATTTCAACAAACAGATTCTGAGACAAATACTTGAGTGCATTTTTTGAATGGGGTGTGGAGATAGTACTGGAAGGGAATGGGGAAGTCATCTAGGGAAGAGCAGGCAGCTCATGAAAGATGTGTTACTCAGTCCAGTACCACTGTGGAGGGCAGCTGGCACTTGTTTCCATGGGGAAAGTTCTGGGACCTAGTGTAGAGCACACTCCTCAGAGCTGCCCCATCCAGTGGGTAAGGCAGCTGGAGTATTATATGCTAACCCTCCCTCCCCTCATTAATGGCCAAGAGCTGTTCCTGGCAGGTGTTAATTCTCAGCACTTACCCCCACCCCCATTCTGTAGTTCTAGATTAAGACTTCGAATCCAGAAATGCATACATCCGCAGTGGCATTGGGCTGGAGCACAGAGAAGTGTCAGGAACATAGATGGCTGGGACACTGGCAGAGGTTGGTGGGCCCATCAAGAAGAGACTGGGAAAAAATGTTATAACACATGACTTGAAGCAATGGATAACGTAGAACTATATCCAGCAACACCGAAATGCTCAGGAACATATTGTCAAATGAACAAAAGCCGCTTACAGAACATCAGGTAGAATTAGACCCCCGTGTGACCCATGTGTGGGAAGGCAAGGTCAAGTGTAGCCTGAGGCAAGGAGGGACTTGCAGTTTCTCTGAGGCTTCAAGAAAAATCAGTTAACAAGACAAACGACTTATCCATGCAATGTTTTAAAAATAAGAGAATTAATTCAAAAGTGTTACAATGAACAAAATATCTACATTAAATTTTCTTAACGTTAGTTTATTTTTGAGAGAGAGAGAGAGACAGACAGACAGACAGAATCCAAAGCAGGCACCAGGCTCTGAGCTATCAGCACAGAGCCCGATGCGCGGCTCCAACTCAAAAACCGCAAGATCATGACCTGAGCTGAAGTTGGACACTTAACGGCCTGAGCCACCCAGGTGCCCCAAAATATCAACATTTTAATGCACAACTTGGCATCATTCATACTGCATCCTGCTCTGCCTCTGCTGGATTCTGGCTTCTTAAAATTTGGATCACTTGTGGTAGAGAGAGAGGTGGGGAGGTGCCCTGGTTCCCTCTCTTTTCCAGCCCTTTGACCTCTTGATAATGCCTCCCTTGGCCAGTCCCTGCCACCGCTGACATTGGAACCTGAGAAACCCAACCTGCAGGGGGCGCTATCCTTCCCCTTTCCCTGTCACTGGCTCAGCCCTGGACCTAGAACATAGAAGCTGATAGGCCAGGAATGTAGATGAGATTCAAAGACCCAGGCCCAGAACAGTTCCCTCAGGAAGGACAATAACTTGTAGGCCAAAGGAACGGATTCCAGAGCAGGCCAAGAAAAGCCCTAGCAACTGAGACTTTGGTCTTCCAGGCCTGGTCAATGGCAGCCAGTCAGTTATTTCACAGTCCTCTGGGGGTGACAACCTGGGGTCGGGCTGACCTGGCCAGACTGAGGGCTGAGTGCACATGGCCACACGCCAAGGCATCTGAGCCAGCTTGTTAAAACCAAGCTGTCCTGAACCCTTGCTCCCAGACAGTCCATCCAGTGCCAAGAGCTTTCTGATTCCTGCTCCTTGGGGAGTCTGTGTACCACACGCATGTGTGGCCAGCCCCTTCCTAAGTGGGGACCTCACTCAGTCAGGGATCAAGGGCCCGGTGCATGTGTCTTCTGTCCTGTAGCTCAGTGTGGTGCTGACCACTTTCCCTTGTGAGAGAATGGAGAACCGTGAGTCCTGCCAGGTTTTTGCATGGTGGCGAACAGCAAGACCGAAGTAGCTTTGAGGAAGGTACACCAAAGGGCAGCACAAAATTCTGTGTCGTTCGAACATTCTGCTGATCGTCAGTCGTGTTCTTTCTGGGGGAATGTTGGCCCACGCCAGTGCGAACAAAATTATGTTTCCGTGTTGGGTGAGTCATTTGGCCAGAGTATCCGCTTCGTAGCCAACACTCAGACTGATGCACATGACCTTTCGTTTTCTTCCACAGAAAACTGAAGCATCAGGACTTGTTTTCAGGTCCTTGGCAACTGGCAGTGGTGGGCTTTCTTGGTCTTGTTGTACACAGTGGCTTCCATTCCCCTCGACCTTTGTGCCTGTAATGAATGTGTGGGGGGTGTGTCAGAGGCAGAAGAGTAGAGAAGGGAAGTGGGGAAGGGGGTTGCAATATTCCCCAACTAGTCTCAGTACCTTGTTGAAAACAGAACAAATCAGAGAAACGCTGTTCCCCAGGATAACTGAATGATGTCCCCCTGGTCCAGGGGACCGGAGATGAAGAATGTAATCTGTGAGTTTTCATCACGTTTTGGAGCCCAGCGAGTGTGTTGACAGCCATGGCTCTGGAGCATGGACTCTGAGTTCCAGTCCTGACCATATCACGTAGTTGTGCCGTACATCTTTGCACAGGTGACTTAGCTTCTCTGAGATTCAGTTTCTTCATCCATAAAATAAAATAGCATAGCACCTCCCACATAGTGTCATGGCAGCAGAATTCAACCATGCCTTTGAGCACAGTATGTGACAAAGCATAAGAGGTTAATAAATACTATCTTTTATTATTACTACCAGAAAAGGCCCATCTGGAAGTTCCATGTTAACTGTGTGCTCCATTTTCTCCAGTGAGCCCATAACTCTGGGTCTTGCTAAAATGCTTGCAGTCAACATGTACAAGTTAGATATATGTATTGCATGTCACAACCTGAGAAGGATGGAGGGAGAGCAAAAGATGAACAACTCTTTATCTGAAATCCCAGCCTTCTTTGCCATTCTTCACCCTGCTCAGTTCACCTTCTTACGCTTACCCCCTTCCACTCTCCACATAACACCCGGTCCACAGTAGGTGTTGAATAATGGCATCCATTTGTTTTTGGCTGAATTGCCCTCCCCACCACCACCCCGACCCTGAGACAAAGCATTGAGCATTGGTACTCGGTTTGGGAGTTGAGCCCAGGGAGCACTGGTAAGAAGCTGAAATGAGGAAGGGAAAGGAAGATATGTCACCAAGCAGGTCACTGCTGTGGGTCAACTGCTCTGAGATGCCGTCGGCAATGGCTATAGACTCTCTCCCCCTGGTAACTTGGGTGAGTCACTGTGGGACATCCCTGAGGGTTATCTCATCCTGGGAGGGAGGAAGCCGGGGGTTTAGCCCCCGACTCCTATCATTTGGCTATGGCTGCTTCTGGGGGTATGCCCCTGTGCCAGAACCACAGGTGGCTGGGCAAAAGCCATCAGGGACAGGGAGCCGGTCCCAGAGAGACATGGGCAGCGCATCGCCGGCAGTTTCCGCTGCACCATCCTAGCATTGCTGAGGTTTCGTATAACCCTTTGCATTTGACTCAGGATAGTACCGCGTGTTAAATGATTATCAGATCTGATGGGATGATTTCACGTCATTGTAATGCCCCTGGGTAATGTCTGCTATGTGGACACAGCTAGCTGCCAGTAGACCTGCCTTGAATGGAGTCTTTTCGTGAACAGAGCTACAGAGGCCAAGACCCAGTGCTCGCCCTCGGAGTTATCCGTAGAATAAGCCAGCATCTGGGGCCTCAGGTTTCCATGTGATAAGCACTGAGCTGAGCAATTAATCTCCTTAAGAGTTCACCAAGAACTGTAGCTTTTGGTCAAGGTGACCTGATAGGGCTGGGCTGACAACTGAAAGAGTAAACCATTGAGGTCAAGTCCACTGACATGGGGATGCCATGACTGTTGTCTCCAAGACCATGTTTTTGGGTTTTTCTACGTTCCTTGCTTCTTCCAACTTAACAATAGCTATCTTTTGTTGGGCTATTTTTCTATGCCAGGCTCTGAGCTACTTCTAACATTTATTATGTCACGAGGCAAATAAAAAGGTTATTCCTATTTCACAGATGAGGAAATGGTGACAATAAGAAATTAAGTAACTTCGTCAAGGTTAGAGAATCAATAAGGGACAGTAGAGTTAAATCCAGGTCTCTCAGACTTTTCAACCATAGTGTTAACCACTATGCTATAGTTGACCTGTGTACAGGTTTTCCCTGTATTTTTTAAATTAAAAATTAAAAAAAATATTTTAATATATATTTTAATTTTTTTTAATTTTAATTTTAAAATTTTAAATATTTTTAAAATATTTATTTTGGGCCACCTGGGTGGCTCAGTCGGTTAAACATCTAACTTCACCTTTTTTTAAAAAAGTTATTTATTTTGAGAGAGAGAGAGAAAGAATGAGCAGGGAATGGGCAGAGAGAGGGGGGAAAAAAGAGAATCCCAAGCAGGCTTCATGCTGTCAGCACAGAGCCTTACATGGCCAACGCTTGAACCCCCAAACTGTGAGATGATGATGAGCTGAAACCAAGAGTCAGATGCTTAACCAACTGAGCCACCCAGGTGCCCTAGTTTTTCCCTTTTTTAACCCTGAAATATTCTTCCCAGTAGTATAGTAGTAAACTGGCTACAAGAAGTAGAATTGAGGAGGTAGGGTGGGGGGAAGGTTGGAGGTAGAGAAACCAGCCCTGATTTATAGCAACTGCCAATTTCTGTGGTGTAAAAACTCCCACCATGGCCACTTACAAGCTACCAAGGGTTTAATAACCAGTTTACAAAAATTCGGAATACTTAGCAGTTGGCTTGCACAAGCCCGTTTGAACCAGCCTCAGCCCACCACTAGTTGATATCACATTCCCAAAGGTCTTCATTACCAAGATTCCTAGAGAATATTGTCAGAATAGCTTCTTTCCTTAACCATTCCACTCCTCAATGTTGCTCTGGAGCTCTAAGATTATAAATAAGATACCAACATTCATTCATTCGACAAACGGAATGAAGTATTGAAGAGGTATGAGCAGTGCAGAGCTGACGGGGCTACCTTAGGCTGAGTTTCCCAGAAGCAGAGCTGGAGGCAAGGATTTGAGTGTCTAGGAAGTGACCCAGGAGAAATCCGATATGGGGGGTGTGGGGAGTGGTGTGGTAGGAAGCCAGGTCCTGTAGAGGCTGCTTTTGCCTCAGTCCCATTGGGGGAGCTCTGGAAAGAGAGCGGGGTGCATTCAGAGTGTCTTGATAGGGGAGGAACAGGGCTGAAGTATTAAAGCTCACTACCCTCAACTGTTAGTCACTGGTTAAGGGCTAAGATTTTCAGGCACTTCTGGCTCTAGCACCCCCAGCCAAGAGGCACAGGTACCTGTTGGTGGGGGCCACAGCACATCTGGGGCTCATGCACCTAATAAGGGTACAGGGACCTGATGTAGCATTCTGAGAGTGTCTGCTTTCCAGCCATTCATATGACGTGTTTACTGAGGAGCTACTGTATGCCAGGCACTGTCCTCGGCTCGGGTGCTAGAAGGATGAGTGTAAACAGCCAGTGTTTCTGTTCTCCTGGAGCACATGGTCTGGGGTAGAGGGGAGTCTCAATAATCCAGACTTGGTATCATTAGCAATTGGGAAACATGCCTTAAGGGAAAGTCTGGGGATGTGGGAAAGTATAAGAAGATAGACACTGGATTGACGAGGGGTGAGGTGTGTTCAAAACTTACTGGATCATCTGATTAGCTGTGTATCCTGGGGCAAGTAGCTTACCCTCTCTGTATCGGTTTCTTCATATGTAAAGAGGGAAAAATAGTACTTACCTCACACAAGTTCTTTGGTGAAGAGTAAAGGGAAATGAGGTGATGTATGCAGACAGCTTAGCACAGTCTCTGAGTACATTCTCAGCACTTAATAAAAGGTAAGTATTATTTATATTGTTGGATATTAGCTTTGGTGTGAAAGGATATCCTTGATACTTTTTAAGTGAAAAGTAATTTACACATAAAAAGGTTGAATAGATGTTCTCAGATGTCTTTATACCTTTAAAACTACAGGATCCCAAAAACCTTTTTTTAAATGTGGTTTTAAGATACTTATTAATTCATTAAAATAACAAAAATTAAACAATCACATTTTCAAACTTTGTCTTAGTTCAGGCTGGTATGACAAAATATCATAGGGATGCCTGGGTGGCTCAGTCAGCTAAGCATTGACTTTGGCTCAGGTCATGATCTTATGGTTCGTGAGTTCAAGCCCCGCATCAGGCTCTGTGCTGACAGCTCCAAGCCTGGAGCCTGCTTCAGATTCTGTGTCTTCATCTCTCTCTGTCCTTCCCCCTGCTTATGCTCTGTCACTCTATCTGTCTCTCAAAAATAAATAAATGTTAACAAGGAAAAAAAGATAAAGAAAAAACCAAAGTATTGTAGAAGAGGCAGCTTATAGATAATGAATTTACTCTCACGATTGTGAAATTTGGAAGTCCTAGATCAGGATGCCTCAATGTTGGAATCTTGTGAGGGCCTTTTCCAGGCTGCAGACTGCTGACTTCTATCTGTCTTCTCACCAGGCAGAAGGGGGCGATAGCTCTCTGGGGTCGCTTATAAGGGCACTGGTCACATTTGTGAAGGCTTTCCCCTCACGACCTCCTAAAAGGTTCCACCACCTAATAACTCTCATAACTGGGGTTTAGGATTTTAATTGAGGAATTTGGGGAGGACCCACACATTCAGTCCAAAATACACATAAATTCTATTTTTATGGAAAATATCAATATTTTTAAGACACAATCTAGTTTAAAAATGATTGTTTTACACCTTTGGAACTCTTTTCTGTGCCTGTATTAATCGAAAATAGCCACATTTTCATATCTGTTCTGTATTCCATCTGTTGTGATGTGTTGTTTTGGTTGAAATAGAGGAAAAAAAATCTAGCTTCGCACAGTTGGGAAAGGAAGGAAAATTTTAGTAGCCTTTTCCGATAATTGTGATAATTTGATACTGCATGAAAACTCCCCATGTGGTAGTTTTTTAAAGGTTATTTGCAGTATGAAATCTAAAACTGGATCCGTGAGCTTCTTACACCATATTATATTAAAATCAATTGGTCTATGTTCTGTTTTAAATGGACCTTTTACCCATGCATGATTTTGTAAAACCATTTGGAAAATACTGCTTCACGGAGTTGTGGAGATCTTTCAAATGTTGACACATTTCATTATACAGTATCAAAATGTCACATTTGTTAATAGCAACACTGATCTCATCAGAAAAGTCTTCAAACACAGGAAATCTGTCAAGCACATAGTAGAGGATCCAAGTTTTTCAAAATTCCAATTTTTGCTTGAAAGCCCAAATTTTTTTCATTGGCAACAAATATTGTCAGTTGCTTTCCTTGAAACGACAGGCCACTTTGTAAATTTTGTAAAAAAAAATTTTTTTTCTGCCACATTTCCAAGAATGCAGTAACCAAATCCTGTCTGACAACCCTATTTTTAAGCAGACATGGTGTTCCATGAAAAATGGGGCTAGTTGAGCTGGCAACACAAATATCCCACAACATGTTTTCTCTGAGACAACAATCATACATAATGTGCAACAGAAGTGCTTTGTGCATTCTTGCTGTTCCGTCACCAGGAATATTGGGAAAAGAATGTGTTCTCAAGGGTAGGGATTTACTAAAATGAATAGTTTGTAATGCTCCTGCAAGGAAAATCTTAAGAGAAACCCAGTTTCACTGGAAATGGGTGGAAGTAAAGAACCCAGTGCCCGATGGTGACGATGACTATTGGTGCTATGCTTTGATTTGCCATCAGGTGCTCGTTTTAACTCCTACTGCTTTTGTACCATCAATGCAAATAACACTGTGTAAAAGGCAAATGCTGTCCTAATACCATTATGAAAATAACTTTGCCCCGAGAACTCTCTGCACAGGTCGCAGGGCCTTCAGAGTCTGCAGATCACATTATGAGAAATGTGAGCTTTGAAAAATGTACACCAAACTATTGAAGCATTTATTTTGAGGAAGAAGCATATGACGCCAGGGGCCTTGGAGTGGGTGGTAGGTTTTTACTTCTGTATTCGTTGCAGTTTTTGCATTGATCGTACGTTGTCAGAAATAAAACATATTCCCAGTTTAGAAAAAGTATGAAGGAGACTTGCTTTCTGGTCTGAGGTCTTGGTTTCCATCTGAGAAATGGGCATCCTTCCGTCCTCCTTCAGGGGGCCGTGGGCACCTTGGTGGAAGGAGTGGTAGATGTAGTTGTCTCCTCCAGGCAGAGTGGTGGGGAAGCTCCGTGGAGGTGAGGAAGACCCAACACTAATGGACTCTGCGAGGTCCTTGGATCACTCTCTGTGGAAGACTTCCTAGATTTGTCATCCCAGCTCCAGCCTTTCCTAGCTGTGACCTCGGGAAAGTGACCTAACCTTTCCATCCGTCAGTTCTGTCATGGCAAAATAGCACTAATACTATCTTTGAGCTTGTAAGGTGGTGAGGATTGAAAACTGGAAAGTATCTAATACACAATTCATGCTAGTAATTGTCAGCCTTTATGAAGATGATCACTCTAGCAGTCAACGTGGTTTTTCTTGCTGGAAGTTTCCAACGTGGCCAATGATTCCACTGTTTCTTCCCTGCTGGAATCCATGGAAACAGTCTCTGAAGAGATGGGTCCTGGCCATTGGGCAAGAGTTCCCTTGTGGATGTACATGGAAGTGTCTTCCTTGGACCTTTAGGGTCTAGAGGGGTTGAGCAGAAGTGTGGTCTGTATTCCCCTTGCCTCTAAAGGAGGCCCCAAAGATACCCCAGAGAACTGGGCCCTGGCTGAGACTGCCTGGCCTTATTTGACAGTTCACACATGGTTAGGGCAAAGAGAGGTCCTCATCTCTCCACCCAACCTTACTATCACATAAGCTTAAAGCTTCCCTCCCATGACCTCTCCTCCTTATCGTCCCTATATTGTATCAGGGGTCGTGGTTCTCATGAGGATTCAGTAGGGCTCCTTTGCAAGTGAATTGACACTATATTAGCTTCTGTGAGTTACCAGTTGTCTTCTTTTAACTTTTTTTCCGTAGAGTATGGGCAAGGCCATTATTTCTGCCTCCAACCCCTTCTAGTTTCAAATTACATTCTCCACTTCTCTGTGGAATGGTATGTTCGTTCCCGTGAGCAATTAAAGACAGGATAGGGAATCGTGTGTCATCACCTACCGAATAGCTCTTGAATCAGTCTGCTTCTCTTCCTCTTAACTCTCACAACTTACCTGGAAGTCACTGTTTTCTTTCATGGAGTTTTGGCAACAGCCCTGTAGCTGGTCTGTAAGTCTTGCCTAATATACTCCCGTTACCAGCCAACAAGCAGATCTGCAGTAGCCTGCCCCTGATGTTTTCTGGGGCCTTGGAGAATGGTATAGATGGAGGCCCAGCCCTGCACCCTTCCAGCCCCCAGCTCCACAGGTATGTGGACCCCCCCAGCCTGCAGGTCCAAGCACTGCCCCCCCACCCCCACCCCGCACATGCACAGCCTCCTCTTAGACCGGCCCTCTGTCCTGTAGCCGTGCACAAGGCCACAGAAGCCTCCCTGGAGAAGGAAGAGACATCAGACAGAGGCTCGCAGAGGCCCTAGAGGTAGTTTTGGGGTCTTTGGAGCAGGAAATTCTGAGTTCTGGGTACTAAGAGCATCGCCTGGGAGGGAGCAGGCTCCAGGGGGAAGATGTGGGGTGCCCCCGTGCGAGGACAGGAGAGTCTGCAACGCACACCTCTCCTGAAGGCCTTCGGCGGCTCCTCTCCAGCAACAAGCTCCAGCCCCCAGGTCATGGTCTCCCAGCCCTCTCCCAGTCTGGCTCCCGCCCACTTCTCAACCGACCTTGCCCTTGACCATTTCTAGCTCTCGCCTTGCCCTCCCATTGGCGGTCCCTACATCCCATGCTTTCTCACTGGCAGGGATTTTGCGGGATGTTGTGTCCTCTGGACCTTCCCCTGCACCTCTGGTGATGCCTCACCTTTGCTGTGTCCTGCACAGGGACAGTTGTTGCCTGACACTGTGTTCCCTCACCAACCCAGTCTAGGTCAGGTCCTATTCTTCAGCCTTCATCGCTTTTGTCTCCTGGCTCTCTGTCCTCCGCCCAAGAAGCACAGCATGACAGTTGCCATTGGGGAGTGTTTACTGTATTTATGCCCCTTTCACAGGTAAGAGAACTGAGGCCAAGAGTGGGAGCTAATTTGGTCAAATGGCTGACCAAGTAAGAACAGAGCCAGGCTCTGAGTTTAGACACCAAGCTTTGAACCACCGTGCCAGGGATTTTTATTTTATTTTTGGTTTAAAACAAAACACACCTGTCGTGTTAGAGTTCTAGGGCTCCGAGTCCAGTGCGGGCCTCACAGGGCTAACCTCAAGGGCTGTGTGCTGGGGTTGTAGCTTGTAGAGGCCGCCTGCATTCTTCGGCTTCTGGTTCCTTCTTCCATTTTCAGAACTAGCAGTGGCTGGTTGAGTGTTCTCACATCATTCTGGTACTAACTCTTCTCCCTCCTTCTTTGCCATTAAAGCATCCTTGCAATAACCCTGGCCCACATGGGTCATCTAGGGCAGTCTCCTTATCTTAAGGTCATGATAAGCCTGTGAGTCTTGATTCCTAAGTTTTTGAGTACAACAAAATCACTGGTGGAGAAGGGGGTAAGGGAAGGAGGCTTGTGAGATTCCTGGGCCACGCCGCTCCAGTGATTCTGAATCTTCGGATTGAGGATAGGGCCTGGGAATCTGCATCGTTAGAAGCTTTCCAGGAGCTTGTGATTCAGGGGCAATGATGGTGAATCACATGATTTACTGCCTCTCGGCAGGGCCAAAACTGCAACGTGCTAAATGTGATTAGAACTTCTGGGCGCAGTAGGGCCCAGAGTGGAGGAAAAAAATGGTCCCTGCATCCGGCCAGCTCTCTGTGCCATCTAGGACAGTGGTGGGAATAGGGTGCCCTCCTCTGGGCAAGATGCAGGCCCTAGTTGTACGGTACAGATGCCACACCAGAGCCGTTGCCACCCCCCCCCCCATCACTTTCTGTCTCCTCCAGGAAGAGGGGAAAAAACCACATGTTAGGGATGGTGTTCAGACTTGGCCTTAATTACCTGGACCCTGGTCTGTGTGGTTGCCTTGCTCCCTACCCCAAGCCCACCAGCTCTGCTGTTCGCTGGAAACCAGTGATAGGGTGGAGAAAGTGGGTTGAGAATGTAATTATGGAGCAGTTGGGCTGTGCCTACTGGAGCCCATTCCAGACCAGCCCCCAGGAGCAGTTCTGTACCTTTTCTCCTTCTCTGTCTCCTCTCTGAGGCTTGGAGACACCGAAGCAGTTGAGCAGTAGCTTCACCGCCCCCCAGTAAGTGCCATAAAGTGTGCACACATATGTGCATGGGCGTGTGTGTGTGTGCCTGTGTGAGTGCACATGTGAGTGTGTGCATGAGAGTGCATGTGTGTGAGTGTGTGTGCATGTGTGTGAGTGTGTGTGTGTGTGTGTGAGAAGGGGGAGGCAGAAGCGATTAAGACAGTGTGTGGTGGCCTCATCAGGTGGGCCTCGCTCAGACTTGGCACAGACCTTCTCTGCAAGAACAGCTCTGCCAGCAAGAATGGAGTGACCGGGCCACTCCTTGCAGGGGGAAGGAGGCATGCCCCCAACTCAGGAGACCCCAGGACCATCAGGGAGACATCAGGCTTGTCTTGTGTCTGATCATTTCCTCCACCATGAATGTTGCCTGCCCTTCGATCCCTTTGTCAATCCTGGATAATCCTCCCAGTGCACTTCATCTTCTGGGAGAGCTTGTTCCAAGAGCTGCTGCATAGGACTGCCTACCCTTGACCCCTGGCCCCTCGTCCACAGGCTAGTGACCTCCTGGTTACCTGGCATTAGGACTCAGATTGGAAGCCAGCAATTCCACAGAGTAAACCTTTAGGGTGCATGGACTCTGGATGGCACTGCCCTTGCTGGACCAGCTCTGGCTATGGTGTGAATGTTTGTGTCCCCCCCCCCGCCCCGATTCATTCGTGGAATCCTAACCTGAGGGAATGGCCTTAGGAGGTGAGGCCTTTGGGAAGCGATTAGTTCCTGAGAGACAGAGAGACGGCATGAGCCGAGGAGATGCAGAGAGAGACAGGGAGAGAGAGAAGGAATCCCAGACAGGCTCCCACTGTCAGCGCAGGGCCCGATGTGGGGCTCGAACTCCCCACCCGTGAGATCATGACCTGAGCCAAAACCAAGAGTCGGACATTTAGCTGACTGAGCCACCTAGGCGTCCCCTAGAATTAGTACTGTTAAAGAGATGGCGTGCCACTCCTGCGTGTGAAGACAGTGAGAAGCTGGCCGTCTGCAGCTAGGAGGAAGGCCTTCACCAGACGCTGACCCGGCCAGCACCCTGATCTTGGACTTCCAGGCTCCAGAACTGTGAGAGGCAACTTCTTGCTGTTGATCAGCTCCCAGGCTACGGTATTTGTTGTGGCAGCCGGAGCCGACCTGGACGGCCATGGGTGGTAGCGGTGTTGGGGCCCCGATGTGTGATGAAGGAACAAGAGCCGAGGGGCTTTTCTGAAGCCAGAAGGGGGAGAATGAAGCAGAAGAAGAGGAAAGTGTTCCCCGGGGACCCAAGGAGAAAGAGGAGAAAGCTGATTTGGTGGCCGCCAGCTTTCCACTCCCCAGTACCAGTCTCCTGTGAAGCGTTTCTCGTCTTAAGTGAGTGCGCACCCAAATGAGTTCTTGCCCTTGGGGTCCACAAGACAACCTAACTCCTCATAATTGCTTTCCCTTTATTTAAGTTAGCTCAAGTGAGTTTGTTTTTGCCGAGCAAATGATCCCTGCTGAAGACAGCCCTTCCGGGAGAGGCGAGGCCTGGCCTGACGCTCTTGAGAGTGAACAAATGCCAGCAGAGCCTGGCTGTGTGCCAGGCGGTTGGATGCGGGCACAGACCTCCGCTGTCTCTCCCGCAGCGAGGGCGGAGGCCGTGGTGCAGGGGTGCGAGGAGGGTGCTTTGTGCACAGGGAAGGGCCTTTGGAGACGTACAGCACAGGAAGGGAACAGTGTGAGGGGCCCACATTCGAGAAGCAGCCATTTGGTGTCTTCCAGCGTGGACTGGCCAGAACGTAAGGCAGAACGTTCCTGGGTCAGGGTCAGAATGCCAGGAGGTAGGCCAGGTGCTAACTGGTAGCCCTGGACACATTTCTTAGACCTCAGAGACCTCAGTTCTCTAAGATGTGACAGATGATGGTGACTCCCGGAGGGAGCTTGACTTCGAACAGTGCCTGGCGTGTGCAAGTGGTATTTGTCGGCTCTGGGTTTTTCCTGGGGTGGGTGAGGGACTGACAAGGGCCAAAGCGGTAGCAGGGCCATGTTGCTGAAGGTTTGATAGACCCCGCAGAGCAGTTGGGATTTTGTCCAGAGAAACAACGGGAAACTGGAAGAATGTTAAGCTACCAAGTGGTCTGAGGTAATTTTGTACCCCCCCTTCCCCCCCCAAAGACACATATCCGGGAGGCATTGCCACTGTGTGAAGGCACGGCTGGAGGTTCAAACCGGGGTGGGCATGCTATTGGCCTTTAGTGGGGAGGGGCCGGGATGCCGCTCAACAGCCTGCGATGCCGAGGACAGTCCCATGCAACAAAGCATCATGTGCCCCAAATGTCCACAGGACTGAAAAAGGCTGGATTCGTTATTATAAAGAAGAAAAGTTAATCGTGTTCCATGATGGGGACTCAGTTTCCCATCTTTCAAAAGGTGGACTTGGAAGGACTTGGGAGGATTGGCTGATTTTGTTCCTTCCACGGGACTCTGCATATATCACGATTGAGCCCGTGGCCTGGACCCCCTCTTACACCAGCTCTGGTGCTTTAAGCCCCTCCTTACAGGTAATCCTGATAGAGCCAGAGGGTTTGGGAAGAATCCAGGCTCAAGATCAAGGCCATCCAAGGAGTCACATCCCGGCCCCACCCCTTGCCAGTTACAAGACCTGGAACCATGTTCTTTGCCTCTGAACCTCAGTTGCTCCATCTGTAGAAGGGAAGTGACAATAACAACCTTGCTTGTAGCAGAGTTGAGAGGGTTTGAAACCTTTTAGCTCAATACCTAGCCCGTAACACGTGGTTCGTCACCGGCAGCCACAGGGGTACTGACTGCCCCACCTGTAAGGGTTTGAGATGGATAAACACAGGAAGTTGGTGAGAAATTCACACGGGGCTCTCTCTGGATGCCTGTGATCACCCCCATCAGAGAGAATGAAAGGCACTCCTACTCCTTTGAGTATTTGCTGAACTAATCGCAAAAGGGGAGCAGGAAGGGAAAAAAGGAACCCTCAGTGTGGTGCCGAGCTCACAAACCTAGTGCCTCAGGGGCTGGGGGGCAGGGAAGGCAATGGCAGACCACAGGGTTAATCAGTCAATTAATTACTTGACTGAAGGTACCAGAGACGTGGAAACAAGAAATTATTCTCCCCAAGAGATGCTGGGTGGCAGACCCGGGAGCCTCAGTGGTGCGTTCAACTCCCATTTTAGCCTCAAACTAGCTGTGGGAAATTAGGCAAGTTATTTTGCCTCTCCATGCCTCAGTTTCCCCATCTGTAGAAATAGAGGTCTAGAAATGATGACAATAATACCTACCTCAAAGGGTACTGAAAATTCAATATTTATATAATATATATAAAAGCTCAAATACCCATGCCTGGCATAGTAGGGGTACTAGGAACGTTCATTGGTGTTACCATTCTTACTTAGCCTGGGGTGGGGGAAGCAGTGTGGTCTGCCGACCCACCCATCAGCATCACTGGGGAGCTTCTTAGAAATAGGATTACTCAGGCTTCACCCCGGACCTACCCAGTCAGGAACTGTGCTCTCAGTTCTCCATGTGACATTGGTCTTCTGTCCGTTCCTAGACTGTGCCAAGCTTTCTTCTGCCCCAGGGCCTTTGCAAAGTACTGTTCCTTCAGCCTAGAATGCCTGTTCCCTGGCTCTCCCCATGGCTGACCCTGCTGTCTATCAGGCTTCAGCTTAAATGTTGCCTCACCAGCGAGGTCTTCCCTTATCACCCGCCACCTCACCCCTTGTTCTCCTCTGTCTCTCCACATTACCTATTACTGGTCTAAACCCAGCCTACATTTCTCTTATTTCTGAGTCTGCTCATTGGCTTCTTGTCATCTTCTCTCAGAGTACATAAGCCCCGAGAGGGAGGGGATGGGTTTTGGGTGCTCCGTGTCTGGCACAGAGTGAGCACACCTTCATAGAAGCAATGACTGTGTCCTACGGTGATCATGAATATAGAGTGCCCATCACACCACTGGGCACAGGGGGACAGTCCCATTATAGAAATAGTTTTACAGTGTTTTTAGAACACAGTGGATTTCTATGTAGGCCTGGGCCTCTTGTGATGATGGACCATGGCCTTTGCAAATGGCTGTCCGAGCAGCGCAGAGGCCCCGTCACGTACAGGGGCCTCGCTGAAGATGCTGTCCCACTAAAATATGGGGATGGCTGTCACACTGCTGTCGCCCAGCCCAAGCCGTCACATGCTCCAGATTGGTCTTTGACACTTTATACGGCACAACATACATTTGTTAACTTTTCAAGCAGTAAACACCACCTGCAAAGTGCCGTTAATATTTCATAAAAGTATAAAGTGTTTTGAAAATAAATCCAGCCATGTGGAGAGGTGGCAGGAGGGACAGGAAGGAAATCCAGGAATCTGCTCTGTGCCGGGCGGAGCTGGTGAAGCCGACCCTGCCCACGACCCTGGGGAGCTCTTTTGGCCCAAACCAGCTTTTAACCCCCGACCGGCCACCATGGTGGCCTTTATCATGGGAGCCTTAGGTGTAGAATTGGGTTGCTATTAATACCTACCTTGCTGCATTGCTGTAGATCGGAACGGGAGCGTGTACGTGAAGGCGTCAGAGCAGGGCTTGGCAGACTGCTTTGCCACGGGTGTGCTGTTGGGCCTGACCGGCATCGTGCAGCCCACTCCCCCTGGCTCTCTTTATTCCTATTCCAGCTGTACCCACCTCGGTGTTCCCCGCCCCCTCCCACCACTGGGCCTTTGCACCAGCTGTGTCTTCCGCTGAGAGCCCCTTTCCTTCCTTTGCCTGCCTGGCTAACTCTTGTTTATCCCTCACCTGTCGGCTGGGTCAGCCGAAATGCTGAGCTTTTGCAGAAAGGCAAGCTCACTCCTCTTGGTGTCACAGGTGCTAAGGGACTCTCTGGGGCTGGGACGGTGGGAGTTCTCCAGTTGGCCTCCATGGGCTTCTCTGCTCACTTGTCACTGGGGCCCGAGCACTCGTATCAACGGCCCTATCAAAAGGCCTGCGCTGGCGCTGAGGGGGTTGGCCCTGCCGAAGAAAGGAGCTGCTGTTCTTGGCAGACAAAACTGTCATTGTCCATCACAGTGGGATCTGTGTCCTGGGACAGTCCCCCTGGGGACCCCACCATGAGGGGTTAGGCAGCTTTGGCTTTGGTCGAGGGAGAAGGATGAGGGCTCACGATCTGGAAGACATTTCAGAGAAACGAATGAACGAGAGGGGAGGGAAAGGGGAGCATTCTGGGGCTCCTGAGTCTATGGGGGTGCCTGGACCGGGAAGGCCTGGTGTCTTACGAGTGACCTTGTTTGATGTAGCCCAAGCAGGAGGGTAATGATGTAGGTGACCTGAGACGCTGGTACCCAGCTCAGACAAGGGGACTGCTGTGGGCGCAAAAATGGAGCCCAGGGTGACTTGTCCCACACCCTTTAAGTAGACAGATAACCAGAATGCTGGCCCTGACTTGGCTAATTTAGTAAAGGGGTATTAATGCCACCCTAGTCGTTGCTTGGCCCTTCTGGCTGAATTGAAGCTAAGTCTCATTAAGTCTTCCTGCTTGCTTCTTGATCTTTCCAAGAACAGCGAGGGCTCTGGTGTTAAGTACATCTGATCGTCTGCTCCCTTGACTCTTGCCTCTCCCAGTAACCTTGCTGCTTTGTGTGAGCAGGCTGGGTCCCTTACCGAGCAGTTCTGTAATAGCTGCTGGGTTTTCTAAATGGCATATGGATGCGAATGGACCTTTGGATGGGAAGATGTTCTTGGCTCTGCTGGTCAGTGGGCCATCAGGCATCTCTAAATAGCATGCCCAGAGAAGGCTTCTTGGCTTCCCTTTCCAGACGTGACCTGCTCGTCTCAGTACATGGCATCACCATCCACCAAATCTTCAGGCCAGAAGCTAGGAACTTGCATCCCATCTCTCCCTTCCTACTCTCCAGTCTACTCATAAATCCTTTTGGCTCTGACTCTAAAATATATCCTAGTTTCTCCCTATCCAGAATAATCCCCATCACCCCCACTCCTCTCTAGTCCATATGATCTCTGTTATAATCGCTCAACTTACCTTTAGTGCAAAAGCAGCCACAGACAGTAAACACAGGCATGACTATGTTCTAATAAAACTTTATTTACTAAGACAGTGAGTGGCCCACATGCCATAGTTTGCCAGTGGCTGTTCACCTCTAAGTCCCCACTGTGTCTGGGCCAATATAAAACCTCCCAACTGGTCTCCCTGCTTCCACTCCTTCATCCTGTGCATGATCCGACGGCAGCCAAAGCAGTCTTTAAAAAGCAGTCAGATGGTGTCTCTCCCTGGCTTAAAATCATCTAGAAGTTCCCCACTGCTCTTCAGTGAGAATCCAGATTCTTCCTCAATTTTCCCTTTGCCCTCCACGCTCCTGGCTCTTCTCTGACTTTCCTGCCTGTCCCCATCCTTGTCCACAGTGCACCTCATTCACTGGTTTCCTTTCTACTCTGCTTCCTTATGTCCTCCCCTGGAACCTTCTTCCCCTAACCTCCTCCTCATTCAGTTCCTGACCCAATTACCTCCTCCCCAAAGAGAAGCCTGTGATGGTTCCCAAACGCTGCCCATACCTTCCTCATTACCCCCTTTGAAACTGTCTTATTTGGGATTTCTGGAAAGGGTGGAGAGAGGGTGCCGACTCAGCTGCGTCTTAGTCTGCTCAGGTGGCCATAACAAATACCATAGACTGGGGGACGCGGACATTTTCTCACAGTTCTGGAGGCTGGGAGTCTAAGGTCAAGGCTGGCCAGTCTGGTTTTCTGGTGATGACTCTTCCTGGCTCACAGCAGGCTGTCTTCTCGAGTGTCTTCACATGGTGGTGAGAAAACACCTCTCTCTTTTCTCCAAAGGTCACCAATCCTATCAGATTAGGACCCCACCCTTCTGACCTTGTTTAACCTTCTTTACCTCCTAAAAGCCTTATGTCCACGTACAGTCAGGATAGAAATTAGGGCTTCAACCTATAAACTTGGGAGAGACACACTTCAGCCCATAGCAGCTAGGCATGACATCATTTGCTTTTTTCTTCCTTCCTTCCTCCCTCCTCCCACATAGAATGCAGATAGAATGGCTGGAGCTTCAGCAGCTGTCTTGGACCATGTGGTGATGTTGAGAATAGGTGCCAGGTGCTGAGGATGGAGTGTGGAACCAAGGAAAGGATCCGGGTTGACTCTGTGGAGCCACATTCCCGTTGCTGGAGTGATGTTGGGATTTGCTTGGTGTCCAAGCCCTCGTTTTCAACTGCAGCTGTACATTGGAGCCACCTGGGGAAATCAGGAAAGTACTGGAGCCCAGGTGTCACGTCCAGGAATGCTGATGTAATCGGTCTTTTTAGGGTGCATCCTAGGCCTCGTGATTTTTTTCCAAAGCTTCTCTGGTGATTCTGATGTGCTAAGGTTGAGAACACTGTGTTAAAGAATAAACCCTTGCATAAGAGAATAAACTATATTTTAAACTCTGGTATTTTAGTTTTGTTCTATGAGACTAACCCAGCTCCTTAACAATGAGACTAACACAGCTCCTTAACAATCAGCAGTCTAATTTGAGGAGATGAATCACTTCCATCTTCGGAGATTTTCCGAGCAAGAACCAACCAGAGCCGTCAGAAAGCCTGGACACTTCCTACTGGTTAAGAGCCTGTACTGGTAAATCTCCGTTCAAGCAGAATGGTGACAGGGCTGTGAAATGTTAACTACTATTTTCTGTCCCTCCACCCACATGAATAAAACAGTGTGTATAACTAAAAATAAACTTCAGGATTAAAATAAGCATTCAAATTAAAAATAGTCAAATGTGACACTTTGGTCGATACTTTTTTTTGTTGTTCTCAGGAGTGAAATCCACTGGTAAGGATCATTAGAGGCCAGTGAACTCTTCCTTTCTGTGACCCAAATGGCTTCCTGTCTGTCCCTGTCCCGAGTGAGAAGAGCTAAGGTGTAGGAGATGTGCCTCCTGGTGACGGAGCTAGTTTAAAATAAGCAGGTGCCTGAGTTCAAAACCCAGCCCTGCCACTTAGAAGCTGAATGCTCTGAGGCAAGTCATTGAACCTCTCTGTGCTTCCGACGCCCCTGTGTACAAAACAGGGTCACGGCTCCACCCGGGCCCCAGGAGCGCGGTGAGGATCACACAGGAGCATGCAGAAAAAGTTCTTGGCGTTGTGCCTGACTGTGGTGACTGCTCAGGAAGTGTCAGCTGTCACTCCTCCGTATGGCCGACTGCTCTTCCTCAACTGCGCGTCCCTGCTATGAGCAGGGACGTTCTTCCCCTTCAGTTCCTGGAAATGGTGCCAAAAATAGGGCTGCTTTTATGAATAGGCCGCTAAATGAGCAAACACATGTCTGGAAATCAAGGTAATTCATCCCTGGAGAGATACCATCTCCCAGGTTCAAGGGTTAATGGGCTCCGAGGATCTGTAACAAATGGTGCCCGGGACAGACTGGCCGAGAGGCTATTGTTTGTCAGACAGCCCTTGAGCTGTGTCCCATTTATTAGCGTGGCTGCCCGAGAAACAAAAGAAAAGGCAGGCCCCCCTCCAAGATAACAGACGGGGGGCACGAGGGGCAGAACGCCCTGCAAGTTTGAGCCAGTGACAGAGAGGCCATGCTTCGCCGTCTGCTGCCCGTCCGCAAACACCGAGCTCGGGAGGGGCTGGACAGAGGCCACCCACCGTCCTCGGTCAGCACTGGAGCTGCCAAGAACCCAGCCCGTGGAGGAGCACCTACGGATGAGAGGGGGGCCCGTGGCCAGCACGCATCTCTGCACTCGTCAAGTGCAGCCCGGAGGAGGACCAGAGGAACCAGACCATTCTCTTTGGGACCGTCCATCTGGAAGCGTGTGGCCGGGAGCCTTATTTGGAATAAATGTGTCCGGCCCAGAGACATCTGGGAGTAATCGGGCCTTTTCATCCTCCTGGGACACCCGGCGGAGCTCTTTCCACAAATGCCGGACGCAGAAATCCCAACAGAACCCCCCACGCCCGGTGCCGGCGGGCCAGTTCTGCTCCTCACTGCCTGTGGACTGGTCCGCCCATGTTCCAGGGAAGGACAGTGCGTGGTGAGGGCTTACGATTCTAGACGCTCTGCAGTGGGAGGGTGTGTGGGGGAGAGACAGAGACAGGAGACCTCGCAGCCCTGGGGGGAACGTGGCCTCTGTGGCTTCCCTGGGGCTCCTCCAGGTTGGGCCGCGGCCCATTTTTTGCTCTTCTTGGAGTACTGGCTCCTCATGTGGATTCCTGTGCCCTCCTCCAGACCTCCGGATTCCACCCTTTGGGAGTGAGTGCGGGAGTCCTGCACTTTAATCGAGCTTCCCGCGCGCCGTTGCTGTGCATACTCGCCCAAGCTTGAGCAGGCCTCAGACGCCCCCACGGGGCTCCTTAAACACAGACTGCAGCCCCAGCCCCCGCTCCTGATTCAGTAGCTCTGGTGTGGCACCTGCGGACTGGCTTTTCCCGGTGCCCCTGTTGCCGCTGCGGGTGGTCCGGGGACCGCACTTTGAGTAGCTTAGTGCTAAAGGTTGGAAACCGCTGAACTACCGAGTTCTCACTCAGGCTGAACAAAGTCCCCTTTGTCAACATCCATAAATGGAGCGCAGGCCTTGGGGTCTCGGGGCCAAAGCCTCACACTTAGGTTCCCAAAGGAGCCTGAAGATGTCCCTCAAATTCCTAATGACCCCAGGAAGCCTTGGTGCTAGGGCTCCTTTTCAGAAACGAAGGGCCTAGACCGTGGTTCGGAGCTGAGTGAGATTTTAAAAACGTTCAGGCTCCCAGCGAGAACACTAAACCAATTCCTTTAGATTCTCTGTGGGTGGGACTCAGGCATCATCAGGGCTTTTAACGTTGCCCTGGGGAGTCCAATGTGCAGCCGGAGCAGAGAACCCTGTACAAATGTCATTAACCCTGACTACTGTTCACACCTCCCAGGGAGTGATGAAAGGGCCCCGCCTCTCCTCCAAGATTCCAGTGTCCTGATTTGGGGTGAAGCCTGGTCACTGGCATTAGAACAAAGCCCGCGCAGGATCCCCAATGCACCCAGATGCAGGGCTGCACACCTGCTGGCCTGGAGGGAGGAGGCTTGGGAGCAGCAGGTCTGGGGAAGGATTAAGGGGTGGGATGAGCCAGGGATTGGGCCAGATTCCTCTGGGTCCCAATAAGCCGTGAGGTTGGAAAAGCAGGTGGCAACCGCCTAAAGCAGTTCTCTGAAGTGGGACCAAAACAGACTTCCGGCCCCGATACCAGAAACAACTGCAAAGGGTGCCCTCCTCCCTGGTGGGGGCAGGCATTTGTGGGAGGGTGGGGGGGGGGGCAGAAGAAGAGGAACTTCCTCTGTGGCTTTAGACCTGCCTCCCTTGGGAGGCACAGAGAGGGGAATGTCCCTGCCAGACGTCAAGTCCGTGCAGCTGGATTTCCACAGCGTTTCAGGGGCCAAGGAGGAAGTTCTGCTTGAATGGCTGTCTCGCCGATACTATTTTTTAATCAACATGCTGATTCCCTGGGTGTCGTTTCAGCCTTGTAAACACGGGGGTGGGGCCCTGGAACCTGCATTTTACACAGACATTCTGGGTGATTCTAATGTGTATCAGAGTCAGAGAAGGGCTTGAATGAAGGTTCTAGCTCTCTGGGGAAAGGGGAATTTTAGAGAGAAGGGCAGAGAACAGAAGGGGTCATTGGTTCCCATTTTTGGTTTCCCCAAGGTCTCTGCTGGGCCCAGAATCTCTCAGAAAAACCTTTCCCCCAAAGAGAAGAGCCTGACCTTGTAACATGATTTACATCTGGGCCCAGTCAATGGAGCTAACTTTACCCATGTGAGCCTGGGTGTCACAGTCAGCTGTCTCTGTTTTGATGTGTTCTTAAGGCCTCTCTAATAGGATGAGCTAGATTTCTGGCAAAGAAATGGATTTCTCTTTCCTCTGGAGAATTCTAAATCTGCCCACGAGAGATTTAGGCCGCCCGTCCCAATAATGACGAATGTTTTAATGGCCCGGCTTTGGCCAGCGGTCCTGGCCAGCTTTGTCTGCCCATGACACACGTTCCTTTGTGACTTGCTCACTCTGGGGTCACCCAGGATTTCAAAGGGGGAGCGGGATGGGGGGATCTATCTGAAGTCCACTATGACCTTGGAATTCACTAACCAACTGAGGCATCCAAAGGTCTGTGACCCACAGCCATTGGATGAGGCACAAATTTGGAGGGTGTGGGTCTTGGGGTCGCTGAGTGGGTTTTGTAGCTGAGGCGGGGACAGAGGTGACCCCCAGCATCTTAGCTCTGTGGGACTCCCGATGTGGTGCGACTTTTGTTTCCTGGTGAGAATGGCCGTGGGGTTGGACAGAGAATTTCAGAGAATAGAAATCATCGTTAGCTTGCTGTATGGAAAGCACAGGGCGCTCTTGACTCTGAATGATGTGGGATTGGGACAAAGCCAAGGATCTGTGTCATCGTCTCTAGCACTGTGAATCCAGGATTCCTGGAGGTCTCAGAATCCACCCTCCCAAATGTCTGTGGTCTACTGCGTGCAGGGTCCCAGGGGAAGGGCCAGTAACAAGAACTCAGGTTTGAGTGCTGATTGTATGCCAGGAAAAGGGCTAAGAGCTTAGCACATGTCACCTCATTTAATCCTCATAGCAACCCTAGAGGTGCATACTTTTGGGACTCCACTTTCTAGATGAGGCACAGTAAGGTTAGTCTAGTTCCATCAAGGCTGCCACAGCTCGACAGTGGTAGAGCTGGGATTTGAACTGGTAGATTCTCTCCTTGACCGATTTCCTGGACGTGTATGGCTCCATCTTCGCAAAGAATCCTGCTGAGTCATTGAGAGAGAATCTCCCACATCCTTGATGTGGGATCGCCCTTAAGATCTGGTCGGTGTCTTCCGTCCATCTTTGATGTGTAAGTCCTTGATCTGCCCTTAGCAAGAATCCTGCGATGTCACTTTACCAAAAATCCTCCCCTACCCTTGACATCACTCTTTGTAATTTTCCATCATCCACTGATCCCGTCTCTCTGCTTATTGGCCATAAATCCCTATTTGTCCTACTGTATTTTACATCTCTCTCCCCTGTGCACTTGTCTTGAGTAAAGTCTTTCTTACTATCTTAACAAGTGCCCAATAACTTTTTCTTTAACAGAATACAGGCAGCTGGACTCTGGTCACTGCATTTTTCATCTTCACGCCATCCCCACAGACCACGGGTGTCAGATAGAACTGCAACATCAGCCGCGTACATCATTGACAATTTTCTGGTGCCACATTAAGAAAAAGAAACAGGTGCAATTAATTTTTAAAATATGTTTCTTACAGAATCTAGCCGAAATACTTCAACTGGAGTGGATACTAAAAGAAAAAAAAAAAAGAAAAAAAAACAGGGTTGGAATATTTTTAGATTCTTTTGTTTTGACTAAGTCTTTGCAGCCCAGTGCGTATTTTGCGTTCACATCCCACTCTGGACCAGCACGCTTCAAGGGCTCAGGCGTCGCAGGTGGTGAGTGGTTAAGGTACCCACCGGGCAGCCAGCGCAGTGCTGGGCCAGCCCCCAGCGGGGTGCTTGAGGTAGAGGGTTGGCGCAAGAGCCTGGGGGGTGGGGTGCGCTGCAGGAGGAGGAGAGAAGGAGAGTAAAGAGACAGGGACCGGAGAGGAACAAAGGCCCTGTGGACACCTGCTAACCGCGGAGGCGGAATGGCTGGGGAGTGCGCCTGGGATGGAGGTAGAAAAGTGACCCAGATCAGGAAGCGAGAACAGGGGGTGGGGAGCAGGCTGCGGGAACTGACTCCAGAGCTGGGCCAGAGAAGGCCTGTGTGTCTGGGAAGCTCAGGCTGGTGACAAATGAGGACAGTATCTCTCCGCTTGTAACGTCCGCTCCTGTTACCTGGGATCCTGTCCGCAGGCAGGTTCTGACTAGGTTGATCTGAGATGAAGTCTGAGAGTCTGCGTTACTTTTTTTTTTTTTTTTTTGATGTTTATTTATTTTTGAGAGACCGTGCGAGTGGGGAGGAGGGGCAGAGAGAGAAGGAGACACAGAATCAGAAGCAGGCTCCAGGCTCTGCGCTGTCAGCACAGAGCCTGACTTGACGCTCGAACCCACAAGCTGCGAGATTGTGACCTGAGCCGAAGTCGGACGCTTAACCAGACTGAGGCACCCAGGCGCCCCGAGAGTCGGCGTTTCTACAGAACGCTCCCGTGTGCTGATGTTGCTGGTATGTGGATCGCGCTTTGAGTAGCAAGGACTAGAACACAGGTTCATGCTTAGAATGGTTGACAAGCAACATGGGAGGGGATGAAGTTGAAACCGTCTGAGAGCTTTGGGCTCAAGGTCCTGCTAAGCTGTGGCAGTAATTACAGCTCGTGCCTGTTGAGCACCCACTAAGGCCGCCTGTTCTGTGCCTTATACTAGGGGTCAGCCACCTCTGGGTGCCGGGCCAGCTCCGGTCACTTCCTGTTTTGGTGAATGAAGCATTATTGGAATGCAGCCACACCCGTGTGTTTACATACTGTCACAGCTGCCTCCGTGGTACAATGGCAGAGCTGAATAGTTGCAACAGAGACCTTATGGTGTGTGAAGCCTAAAATATTTCCCATCTGGGCCTTTAGAGAAACATTCCCCACCCCTTCACGTGTTGTCCTCCTCACTCCTCATGGCTCAGTGAGGTAAGGACTACTATTGTCCCTTTCTCCAGATGAACAAACAGAGGCTTAGAGCCATCCAGGCACTTGGCCACCAGCACCTCACCGCTAGTGAAAGCAACATGGCTGGTCCCTGGGCCCGGGCTGGCGTGTGCCAAAGCGGCGGTAGCCCAGTTCTCCACTCCGCTCGTCTAACTCATGGGGATAGCAGTGGCTCCTACCAAGGCAAAATGTCTCTGTGGAGCCCAGAAGTCAGAGTGGGAACAAGTCAGTGCCTTGTGGAAAGGACGCAGACAGACGCGCGCGTATTCCTCGAGCACCACCCTTGTGTCCACGCAGGCCGGGTGCTGCCTGTTAGAGCTCTTCCCCTCTCCTTTCCCCCTGCCCCCCGCGGCCTTACCTGCAGCCGTGATGGCCTCTCACCTCAAGCTGCCATCTCTGTCCCTGAGGCTTCTCTCTCTGCTGTGGGGTGGCATTGATTAAATACCCCAACCTTGTGTCCCCTGCTGGGACACATCAGTGGTGTGGTCTATACTCTACACGCTTCCCGAAGGTGTCCCCCGTGGTGACCTGCTCACTCTTGACCGCCCCCCCCCCCAGCCCCATTGCAGGCTCTGCTCTTAGGGAGCCCCACCTAAGAGCATAGCTGGTCAGTTAGGTACCATGATCGTTGTGGAAGTGCTTGTAGACCCACCCTTCCCAGGTGAGGAAACGGGGTGCTCTCGAGGCCTGTAGCTTGTCTCGCTTGCAGGGCTTCAGAACCGGAACTGCTGCCTACTCTTTGGTGATGATGGCGATGGCGGTGATTGCTGAAGGCTTGCTGTGAACGGATGGGGAGTCAGGGGTTCCAAGCGGTTAGGTGCCTTGGCCGGGTTCTGCGCACGTGGGAAGAGGTTAGACCCAGAGCAGCCTGCGGTGCGGGGTGGTGTGGGGAGAGACCCACACACGCCAGGCCACCATGGCCTTGGTGTTGTCTGCTCCGGCGGGGGGGTGGGGGTAGCGGGGGGCACCCTCCTATGCCATGGGCGGCTCTCAGCACCGCCTGCTGGGTGGGAGGAGCATCTTCTTCAGAGACATCTCCTTGGGCTGGTTGCCATGGTTACCATGGAGGCCGGTGATGAAACTGCAGCCGCGTCACCACCTCTGTTTGACATCCCCCCCAGGTCCTCGTGCAGCTGACGCTGGGGGAGTGGGCAGGGAGCAGCCTGGTTGCCATGAGAACCCGGAGGAGCAGCCCTCACGAGCTCTGCTCTAGACACTGTGAACTTCACTGCAGAGCCTGGGACTCACTGTCACTCTCCCCTACCCTTCCTTTCATCCCCCCACCCCCAACTGGGTCATAAGCCTGGGCCCCCTGCCAACTGTGGATGGTGCCAGGGGCTCAAGCCCTTGCCACCCTTGCTGCTCAGGCCCCAGTCATGCCTGTCTCTCTTCCTCCTCCTCCTCCTCCTCCCACCCTCTGAAAAATGTAGCCCTACAACAGCTACCCCATGCTGCCTTGGGAGAGGGGCTTCCCTGAGTCCCGGATTCCCCCTCCAGAGGCTCTGAGCATTGTGGCTACTGTCCCAGTCTTCTCATCTGTGAAATGGGGACACCAGCTGCTGTAAGGATAAATCAAGGACAATGGCCTGATCCTTGCCCTGGACAGACCTGCCTTTGAATCCTGGCTCCACTGCCGTGTGCACCTGTAGGCTAGAATTTTCTGGGCCTCTGCTTCCTCTTCTAGACCATGAGGTCTAGACTTACTTCCTGGACTTACTGTGCTCATGGTTCCAGAGCACGGAGCAGAGTGCTGTCTGCTTAGTTCCTATGCACTGCCTGCCCGTGACCCTGGAAGGCTTTGAGTCTGCTCAGGGCGGTGACTTTGCTGTTCTGAACCAGGCACAGTGACACAAGACTGTGCCCTTGGTTGAGAGAGATCCCCTTGCCTTCCAGCTGGGTGCAGGGAGGAGAGATAAGACCCCTCAGTCTCCTCCCCTGACTCACTGAGCCTGTCATCGTCATCTGATAAGGTAGTACCAGTCGGGTGGGCCTCTTTGGCTCCAGAGAGAGATGAAGAGCTTGGAGCTGATGCGGACACAGAACTTCTCCAAGTCTGTGGTAGAATCTGGGGGCACTCTACAGTGAGCATCCGGGTGGGGCCGGAGGCCATGGTGGGTGAGGGGCCCCTTGAAGGCCTGGAGCCCAGGCTGGCTGGCTTTGCTGAGGTTTCACAGGACTCCAGGACAGCATTCATCCGAGCCTGAAAGAGAACCCCTTTCCTGCTCTCCTCTCCCACCTTGCACACCTAAGAGTGGTATTACCCAAAACTGGGACCCCTGGGAATTCTGGGAAAAGAGGCCCTCCAAGTCAGGGTGGGGAATTGCTATAGGTCATATCCTTTAGCACAGAGTTGATGGTGGTCACATTAAAGGTTCTGAAAAAGTCTGCAGACAACAAACATTTTTTCGCTTTGTGAGTCATTTCGAATTACAGAGAGCCAGCACTGGCTGATCCACCCAGATCCCTCACATCCCGGGTTCCCGTTTTTGTCCCATGTCTCATGCTGTCACTTCTAATGGCACCCCTGGCTCTTCTTCAGAGAATTCCCCCCTCGCCGTAAGACCTAATGATGCCTTAGACTTGACTTCCCCCAGGGCAGCCCTTAACCAATGACCAATATGCTGTCCCAGTTGGGGCAGCTCTGAGGCTAATTTAGAGCCCAGAGCTGCCCCTGTGAGACCTGGCTGTACAAGTGGTCCTGGGAGCAGGCCCTTAATCGCTCTCTCCATTCAGGGTCGGCCTCTGGGGAACAAGACCAGCAACACCTCGCTCCTCTGACATCAGGACTGTTTGTTTCTGAAACATCTATCAGTGTGGTTTGGATTGCACATTCTTCTTTGGCATGCGCTTTGATAAACTCCACCCTGGAGAATAACCTTGTACCACAGAATTGATTTTCTGGAGAGGAAGAACCCTCACTTGAGAAAAGAAGGCGTCCATTGGGGCTTGTCTCTTGCTCAGTCCCTTCTTTCTGAAGGCCCCCTGTGTTGTTTGCAGACCCCAGCAGGTGTCTGCAAAGGCTCTGAAGATAGTCCCTGTCTCCACCACTGGCCCCATCGGGGTTTCAGGAACAGAACCTGGGGCTTTCGGCAGATTGGGTTGCAGGGACTGGATTTTCAAGGCAAGCATAATTGAGCTCTGGCATGGGGCACATTTGTTTTTGGAGAATGGGTCCCCATAAGCTACACCTCTTTTGTCATCCATGTCCCCCTTTGTGGCATGAGTTTTACTTGCATAAGAAGTCAAATGCCTGCCTGGGCCAGACAGGTAATGAAGGGTGACTCAGTCATGGTGTTAGGTGACTGGGAGTGACATGGGCTGGGACAGAACAGGGAGAGTGAGTCCCATTTGAGGGGGCAGGTGTCTGCAACTCCAAACTGGCTGTTGCCGTGTAGGAACTAGACGTAGACACCAGGAATATTTTGAGAAGCCAGAGATGCAGATTTTTCTTGAAATCCTTTAACTTTCCAATATCAGCATATAGTTTCGATGTTCTAAAACATTGTGGCACCAAAGAGTACAGCTGGGCAGGCTCAGTGACAGATACCAGGTATGACCTTGGTCTTAATTATCTACAGAAGGGCACAGGAAGATAGCGAGAGACACAGCCATGGGTTAAGAAGGCTCTGCAGTTTGATCCCCCCCATCGTATACGTTCTACTCACTTTGCATGTGCTGGTCCCTCTGCCGGAAACACATGTCCTCCACCTCTTTGCCTGGCTGATTGCCTCTCATCTTTAAGAGTCTGCTTCCTCTGGGACCTTTCCCAGAGTTGGCCTTGCCTCTCTGTGAGCTCCCATTGCCTCTCAGCTTCCTCTTTCCTAGACCCCGCTCATGGATAACTACCTGTTCAAAGTCCGTCTTCCCCGCCATTCTGCTAGCTCCACAGAGGCCAGAGCTGTGCCTGCCTTGTTCTCTGTGACATTCCCACCCCAGGACACAAACCTATGCCCCAGTCGGTGCTTAGAAGGTTTCTTTTCAAGAAATGAAAGTGCAGAGCATCCAAGAAGTTTCCCTAAGGAGTAACGAAGATCCCACAGTCAGCACAGAGGACTTTGCTGCGTCCTTGAAGACCACCCTACCTGGCTGGTGGTAGGCACTCACTGTGATTCTTCTTCCCTTTCCAGAATTGAGGCCCAAAGGGTGGCAAGCAGAACCACAGCTTAGGACTATGCATGATGGGCGTTGTGAATAGAAACTCCTGGAGTGAGGGGTGAGGGGTGAGAAACCGTAGCCTTGAGACAAATCTACTCACCATTTGTTTTGGTAAATAAAATTCCACTGAAGCATAGCTACACCCATTCATTTATATATTGTTTGCAATATACAAATTTGTGCTACAGCAACAGAATCATATAGTTGAGACAGAGTCCATGTGGTCTTCAAAGCCTAAAATATTTACTATTACAGTAAAATGTGTAGACCTCTCTGCCCTAGAGTGGGGCAGTGTGCACTCTGTACAGCCATACATGGCAGCCACGGGGCTAAGCGCGCCCCAACCCAGATTCTGAGAGCCACCAGCTACTGAGATCAGGCAGGGCCTGTGAGTAGCCCCGTTTTGACAGGAACCTATCTAACATCAGCACCCTTTCTCCTTTCTCATCCATGGATAGAAAAGAGAGTGGGAGGTAGTAATTTGGGGGCCATAGATGTATGTGGGACAGCACCACCTTGTATTCTGGAAAGCGCGGAACAAGTCAGAGATGCGTGATGGTCCTTGTGGCCCAGAGTGGTCAGGCTCCAGGCTGGGGTCTCCTGAGTGTGAAGAAGGGGCAGGAAGGAGTTGAAAGAGGTGGGATAGTGACTTTGGGAGCAGGGAAGGGCAGTCTTCAGGCCCACTGTTCAGCCTAACGAGGATAAGTCATCTCCCATGGTATTACGGACTCCATGTTGGCACCACTTCCCCCCTCCCCAATCTCCCCCAGCTCTTATGCTGAAATCCCACCCCGCCCCCCAAGGTGGTGCTCTTAGGAAGTAAGGCTCTGGGAGGTGATTAGGGTATGAAGGGGGAGCCCTCATGAATGGGATTTGCGTTCTTATAACCAAATCTTTCAGCACCTCGATCTTAGAATTCCCAGCCTCCAGAAAAATTTCTGCCGTGAGTAAGCCACCCAGTCTGCGGCGCTTTGCTCTAGCAACCTGCACAGACTAAAACACGTGGGTCAGGGCCACCAGTGACAGTAGCTGGCTGTTGTCACCAGGATGGTCGCCCTCTGGGCACCAAGCAGCTCTGAGACAGATGGCCCAGAGCAGGGCCTGGTGGGTAGGGGAAGGAGGTTGCAGAGCTCGAGTCAGATCTCTTAGAGCCTGTAGAGCAGGGACCTCACTCCCAAACCCCGCCCAGGCTTTGCAGAGACCCAGTGACCATTGCTGTCTTTCTCTAATGCCCTATAGCAGACCACCCTGTTACTGGAGAGCTGACCAAAAGCACTGGGATTTATTTTGCACATGAATATGTGTTTCAGGTGGTTCTCAGCAAGGACAGCTGGAGAGCTTCTTATCTACTCATTCTCAGCACGGGGGGAGGTGGGGATATCCTCCCCGTCTGGGCTGGAATCACCTGAGGCCTTCTTTGCAGGCCTGTGTGGTGGGTGGGGGAGGCGCCAGCTGAAGGCTGGAACCTACCAGCTGGCCCATCTCCACAGAGTGTCCCCATCTGCTGCCGGCTTTGCCCACAGCGCGGTGGCTGGTCCCAGGGCAGTGGCCCCCACGGAGCCGCATAGAGTTGGGAGTGTACGCTCTACCCTCTCTGGGAAGTTACACGGCGTAACTGCTGCAGCTTTCTGTTCCTTAGAGAGAAGTCCCCAAGGCTGGCCTGTAGGCAGAGGGCCACGGGAGCAGCTGCGGGCATGTTTTACAACCCCTGCCAATATGCTTTACCAAGAATGAGTCTTTGGATTCATCCTATGGAGAACCCAGGAACCCTGCAGCAGAAGGCTGCAAGCTCAACCCGGGCTGCTGAAGGAAAAGGAAGCCTGTTTTCCTCCTCTCTCCATCCCCAGAGGGCTTGGGGGGGTGGGGGGGAGGGGACAGCTTCTGTGATGGCACGCAGACCCCAGGCACTACTCTCAGTCCGTCCCTCCCCGAGAGGTAGGTCTTTCAATCAGATGTTCGGTTCAAGCTTTAAAATGAATAGGGCTAAGGACACCTGGGTGGCTCCATGGGTTTGGCGTCAGACTTGGGTTCAGGTCATGATTTCATAGTTTGTGGGTTCAAGCCCTGCATCAGGCCGTGTGCTGACAGCTCAGAGCCTGGAGCCTGCTTCGGATTCTGTGTCTCCCTCTCTCTCTCTGCCCCTCCCCAGCTCGTGCTCTGTCTCTTGGTCTCTCTCTCAAAAATAAACAAACATAAAAAGTTGTTTTAAATGAATAGGGCTAAGTCTTAAGCTCCAAAGTGAGACAGCTTTCATAATCAGAAGGGATGGCAGTTATAGGATGAGACGAAAACTCTCTCCGTTACCGCTTGCGGCAGCAGGGATGACGTTGGGGGTGGGGGACAGGTGTCCACAAGTATTGGTAGCAGGGACTACAGAAGTAAAAGTGGTCCCTATTTACACCCCAGCACGGACAGGCTGAGACTTCTCTCCTAACGGTTTTCCTTGAAAGGCCTTGCTCAGTAGTCTGGTCCCCTGAAGTTTGCTTTAGGTCCTATATTTCGGGAGAATTGGATAAATCGATCTCTAGGGGCCCTTCATGGAATAGCACTCCCTGATTGTCTTGCTAACAGGGGCTGGGTGCTGACAGTGTACTTACTAGGAAATGGTGGCTAAGAATCTATTTATTGCATTAAAGCATCTCTGACGACAGAAATCCTAATAGTAACGGGAGAAATTAGCTCTGTTCTCTGATTTCCCTGAAAAAGAAGTAGTTACATATGGTCTTTCCCAGTGTCTCTCTCTGGTCTCTCTGGAGATGGCTATCTCACCCCCCCCCACCACCACCACCCCCCGCCCGGTTTGACAGGAGGCTTTTACAAACATGCGGCAATAGAACCAAAACTTGGGAGGCAGACTTCTTGACTACTGGGAGTGCATTTTACAACCCCTGGTCATGAGAGCTTTCTAACTCAGGATGTGGCCAGGGACCCATTAGCATTACCTGGGGGCTTGTTAGAGACTGGGGCTCCCAGGCTCTGTCCCAGACCCCCAGGATCAGAATCTGCATTTTAACAGCATCCCCACTGGGGAACGGGAGGGTCTGGAGGGGATTCATATCTACCCTAAAGTAGGAGAAGCCAATCCTTGGCTTATTATTATTCTTGCTTTGTCTCTCAAGACACTTGGAAGCAGAAGGTTCTCAGAGGTGAATTTCTTCCATTTTTGACCCCGAAGCCCCCTGGCAATCCCCTTTCTGGCTGGCTTTTCGTCGGTAGCTGGAGAATCTAGGCATAGCTCGCTGTAAATCAGTAGCTAACAAGAATCAAGCCACACTACCAGGGCGTGGATTTAAAATGCTCTTCTTTACTGTATAATCGGAGAATGCTAGGCAGAAATACTAAATGGTACATGGTTTATATTCAAGTGGCTGTGTTGTGGAAAATGATTGTCATTTTTTTCTTTTTTAATCCAGTCTGATTCTGGAGGTACTATAGCAAGGTTTCCCGACACCCCCCAGCTGTTTCCAGACTCATTTCCAGCTGTGTACTTCACTCTTTAGTTAATGTCAAATGGCTTGTCCTGTTGCAAATCTCAGAAACATTCCTGTTACAAGGTGGCTTGCCGATAGCTATTTGTCTAAGAAGCTAAATGAGCATTGGAAAGGTATAATAAAAATCCTCTCTGTGCTAGAAACATCACACCCTTGTGTTAGCCTATTGTGCATACCTTTACCGTTCCCTCCCGCCTAAACCTAGAGCATAAAAACCAATAGGGAGAGGTTTATAAGTTAGACGCCCATAGCCCTATACATTCAGGATGGTAAAATGCTCTCATCTGACCTGATGAAATACCTCAACATTTTCAGTCTAATTTCCAGGCCTTTCCATTTTGAATAGATTTTGGCTTCATCCAGTGACAACAGTCTACAGGTCGACCTAGTCCATTTGGGGGCCAAAATGGTATCTTACTAAAAGCATGTTGAACCTCTCGGGCACCAGCGAAGTCTCCGAGAGAGCCCACCTTAGACGCAAGGTTTCCCAGTGCCCATGAACCGTAGACCCCAGATGAATAATGATAGCAGTGGGCATTTTTAAAATGCCTGCTTGGCATTTGCTAAGCTTGCTTGTGATTTTATTTATTTGTTTATTTAAGTTTTATTTATTTTTGTGAGAGAGCATGCAAGTGGGATAGGGGCAGAGAGAAAGAGAGAGAGAGGGAGAGAGAGAATCCCAAGCAGCCTGCGAGCTGTCAGTGCAGAGCCTGATGTGGGGTTCAAACTCATGAACCCTGAGATCATGGCCTGAGCTGAAGTCAGATGCTGAACAGAGCCGCCCAGGCGCCCCTTGATTTTAAATCTTCATAGAGCCTGAAGGGAGAGTTTGGGTGCAGGGGATTTACTTGCAAGGTGGTTCCGGGAAGCAGGAGTGAGGGGAGGGTTACTGGGGAGGGTGATATGGAGGAGACTGGGCCACAGTAAGGGGGCTTCCCAGGTTCGCTGCCATTTGTCTAGGCCCTTGAGAAACAGAGAACACCTCTCAGGAAAATGCCCTAAAGGTCAAGGACTTTGGAGCACTCAGTGCTTCTAGCTGGCAGAGGTTTGCACCCAGGGGCATTGAGCCCTCCCCTGACCGGGCCTGTGCAGTAACACGAACCTCCGCAGGTTCCTGCAGCATCAAAGCCCACGGCCCACTGCAAAATGACCCTTGGCTTTGCAGGGCGGGGGCGGGGGGGTGGGGTGTGGGCAGAGAGAAGCGATGCTCGCTGTGGGCACGTCTGGGGCCCTTGTCCCATCTGGCAATATCTGTATGGGGCAAGGCTTATTCTCACCATGGTAGACTCAGGAATGCGACGCTCAGAGAGGTTAATAGTGCTCCCTGCCACACAGTAGGGGTGTGGGGGTCCCAGCACCAGCTCCCTGACCCCTGAGCCTCTTCTCAGAACCTGCTACCCTGCCCTGCAGAGGACTGAGAGGAGACCAGCCATTCTGCTTGTCCAGGACTGTCCCCCTTTGAGCCCCGCAAATGGCACCTCGGGGAAACCCGCGATCCCAGGAAGTGAGAGGGCTGGAGGCCCCCCGCCGCGTTCCTGCGGGCGTCTGAGGCTCCTGGCTCCCTCCTGAGCACCAGCGCGCACACGGGCTCCAGACGGTCCTCCTCGCATCTCTTGCTCCGCTTCTGCATTCTGGTGAGGCTCTTTCCAAGTAAAACCCAGATAAATTTGGATTTCATATGGTGGTTTCCCGTGAGTGAACCCTGATGTAGAAAGTGGGAGACCAGAAAGTTTTGGTGTTCCGTTTTGTTTTGCCTTTTTTTTTTTTTTTTTTTAATTCTTCTACAGGAGGGCCTATATTCTCATGGTTGTAGGGGAGTGTGACTGAGGAAGATAAATGAAATTTGATTTCTTTTTTTTATTTCTTTTTTATTTTTTTAAATGTTTTATTTATTTTTAGGAGAGAGAGAGACAGCGTGAGCAGGGGAGGGTCAGAGAGAGAGGGAGTCACAGACTGAAACAGGCTCCAGGCTCTGAGCTGGCAGTCAGCACAGAGCCCGACGCGGGGCTCGAACCCACAAACCGCGAGATCATGACCTAAGCGAAAGTCGGACACTTAACCGACTAAGCCACCCAGGCGCCCCGAAATTTGATTTATTTCTAAGCGTCCATTATTGTTTCATTGTTTTGCTGGGGGATTTTTTTATGTCAATGGGAAAAAAAGTGTGCGAAGTGTGTGTGTGTGCGTGCGCACGTGTGTGTGCAAGCAGGCACACGCATCAGAAATCTGTGAATATAGATTCCCAGGGCTGCTGTATCAAAGTGCCACAGACTGGGTGACTAAAACAATAGAAATTTATTGCCTTGTGGTTCCTGAGGCTGGAATTTCAAGATCACGGTGTTGCTATGGTTGGCTATGAGGGAGAATCTGGTGCGGGCTTCTCTCCTTAGCTCATAATTATCTCTCTTCCCCCTGTGTCTCCACATGATCTTTCCTTATGGCTCTTTCTCCCTGTTATTTATTTATTTAAAAATTTTTTTAGCATTTATTTATTTTTGAGATAGAGACAGACTATGAGCGGGGGAGGCACAGAGAGAGAGGGAGACACAGAATCTGAGCAGGCTCCAGGCTCCAAGCTGTCAGAGCCCGATGCGGGGCTTGAACTCATGAACTGTGAGGTCATGACCTGAGTCGAAGTTGGACGCTCAACCGACTGAGCCACCCAGGCGCCCCTGTTTCTCCCTCTTAAAAGTCCAACAGTCATACTGGAGGGATTAGGGTCCACCCTCATGACCTCATTTTGACTTGATTGTCTCTGTAGAGAATGTGTCTCCAATATGGTCCCATTCTGAGATACTGCGGCTGGGACTTCAGCGTAGGAATATGGGGTGGGGGCCACACAGTTCAATCCGTAACACCGTGGCCCAGAATAAGGAGGAGGGTCTCCGCAAAAGTGAGATACAGCCTTGCCTCCCGTCCCTTCCCCCGTCACCTTTGACGCTCCTCTGTGCGCCTGTCTTGAAGGATCTCACTGACTCAGCTTTACTTCCGTATGGACATCTCGGGCAGAGAATCCTCAGGTGTTCCTGAGGAGTGTGTTCCTCTGTTCACGGACTCACACCTTCAGCCAACATTTATTGAGCACTTGCCGGGTGCCATGCGATGGACCAGGGGCTGGAGGACATGTAGAGGGGAACAGGACTCAACGCCCTGCCCCCGTAAGCTTACTCAGGGTTGTGGGAAGACTAGGCCTTAGAGCCAGGGGACCTTTGGTTCAAATTCTGCGCTTATTTTTACCCAACTTTTGGAGGCCTTGGCTGGCCATGTGAGGTCTCTGAGCCTCACTTCTTCTTTTGGTGGTAGTGGTGGGGGTGGCCAGGGGTTGTTGGGAGGCGTAAGACACAGTCTAGTTAAGTGCCCAGCACAGCCCTTGGTGCCCAGTAGCCATTTACTCGATAATTGTTCAGTGAATGAAAAGTATGTGCTCAAATAATAGAATCAAAGTGATTATTAGGAACAGCAAATTGTATAAACAGATAAAGGGAAATACGTCCCACTGGGTGCTACCCCAGGCTGTGGGGGTCTGTGGCAGTGTAATTTGGGTCTGTTCAGCATTTTGCGGGGCATCCCTTCCCCATGCTGCGGGTCCCACTAAAGCTGATTCACAGTTCCCTGCATCCTCAGTTAGGACCATGATCTCCGGTGCCAATGACTGAAAAGTTTGTCTTCCCTGACCGCAGTATTGGGTTCATTGATGGGCAGAGAGACAGCGATGCCAATGATACCTCTCCGGGAGTGCTTTCTCTGGGTTGAGAGAAGATCCTGTTTTCCATCTGACTGGCTAACTTGGGACTATATGTAGATGGCAGTCATTGTCCCAACCTGTATATAAGAGGACACATGGGAAGGAACAGGAGGAAGAAATGGGGAGAGGGAGGCAGAAGGAGAGAGGAAACTAATGAAGCTGACAGTATTGTCTGAGACCCTGGATACAGCCATGCCTGAAGCTGGACCCACTCCTGAACATCAGCTGCTGGGATCTGGAAGTTCTCTATACCCTCCTAATTTGAGCTGGGCTTGGGCGTTTGTAGCTGAGGATCTCTAACAGTGGGGCATGGACAAAGTGATTGGGGACCCAGTGGCGGTTCCACTAATCCTGATGAAGGGAATCAACTTAGGTTTCTTAAAGGGCATGACATGTGGGTCTTCTTCAAAGATAAGTCAGCTGTCACCCAGCACAGGAGCCCAGGAGCATTGGAAGAAGTGGTGTGTGTGCAAAGCCAGTGACATGTGTCAGGGCAGGGTGTATGTAGGGCTGGAGAGGAGCTGACTGTGGTTGGAGCTGGACTGTATTATTGGGGATGGAGAAGATGATTAGGGCCTTGAATGCCAAGGCAACGTGTCTTTCTTCACTCAAGTCGGGATCCTCTGCTCTTTTCTCTCCCCCTCCCCCTGCCTTGGGAGTAAGACATGGGGGTGAGGGAGCTGTTTGAAACGGGGAGCGATCTTGTCTCTAGACGGTCAAATGTCAGAGGAGGTGCCCATTCCTGCCCCCCTCCATCATTTCCCAGTGTCTGAGTACCCAGCCTGAAGACAATATATGAATGGGAAGGACCAGTTCATTAGGAGGTGAGGGACCCATTCTGTTGAGGCCCCATGGGTCCTGTGCTAAAAATACTGACAAATACGGAGGGCAAAGGCCCAGAAACAGGACTTGACACTGAAACCTTGAAATGCTTTATCACAGGTTCTCTTCACATGGAAAGATGGGATCATGGAGGGGCAGGTAGGCGGGTGTCATAGAATAATGGCTTCCAGAGATGTCCACGTGGAATCCCCAGGACCCGGGGCTACGTTACCTCCCGTGGCACAGGAACTTTGTAGGTGTGATTAAGTGAAGGATCTTGAGTTGGGAAGATTATCCTGTGGGCCCAGTGTAATCACAGGATAAGAGAGAGGCTGGAGGGTCAGAGCCAGAAAAGGAGGTGTGGTCACAGAAGCTGACGCCACAGTGATTTCATTCCTCGAAGGGGCCACGAGCTAAGGAGTAGTGAGTGATGCAGTCTCATGGGAAGGTCTAGGTTAGAAGTGTGTTGAAATCTTATCTCCCCTCCTCCGTCCACCCAACATGCCAAATCAAACTCACGGGTCTGGGTGGCGTACTGTTTCCCGTGAAGGCCACAGAATCAGGCAGGGGCCATCTTGAAAACAAGAATACACACTATTTTAACAGAGGGAACAGAATGTTGAGCAGTGGTTCTTAAAGTGAGGTCCCCAGGCCAGCTGTGTCTGCATCTCCTGGGAACTGGATGAAAAGCAGGTTCTCAGGCCTCGCCCCAGACCTACTGAATCAGAAACTCTGTAGGACCGTGCAAGCAAGGAAGGCAAGGAATAGAATCTCCCCCTAGAGCCTCCGGAAGGAACACAGCTCTGTAGACATGTTAATTTTAGGCCCTAAGATCTATTTTTGGACTTAGAGTTGCAGAACTGTAAAATGAAAAATTAGCATTGTTTTAAATCCCAGAGTTTGTGTTAATTTGTTATAGCAGCCATGGGGAACAAAGTATGGAAGATGCAGCATAGTCCGTTATAAAACAAGAGAGGGAAGGTGCGTGGGCTCCAGGGCCGCCCTCACCCGGCTTTATAAGCCAGCTCTGGCCCGGTCCACTTTGCCGGTTCACTCAAGCTCTCTGGGCCCATTTCTTCCACTGTAACATCCATTTACTGATACCCACTTCTTACGAGAGCTGGAGACAAAATCAAATGAGGTAATGTACACAGTAATAATCCCAGTGCCTTCTATGTGGTAGATGATTAAGGAATATTAGTCATTTCCCTTTCACTTTTTAAAATCAGGATGTGCAGAAAAAAATTTTAAAAATATGATGGGTAGCATTCAATGTTTTAAAAAAATAGACGCTTTTTCTTGTTCCTCTTCTTTTAAATATCTATCTTTCAGATCCTTTTCCCTGGGGTGTTTAGGGTTGTCATTTGTAACATAAAGCAAGAGAACTATGAGGAAGCTTTTATGAACACTTTTAATAACAATTTTTACATTTATATGGTGTTTCATGGGCTATGCCTAAACACATAAACTAATAGGAAAGAAGAAAGCCAGCCCCAAACAGGGTTACGTTAAACACAATCAAACCACAACTTAGTTTTTACAGCAGTTGGTTATAAAACATTACAGGTGACTGGATAAAGGTAATCGGTTGTTTCAAATTATTTACCTTTGATGCAGAAATAAGGACTGTTTGCATTTTTAAAGCACTTCATGGCATCCCGTCCCTCGCACATTGCCAGACACGTTCCTGTTTTACCAGGCGGGGAACTGAGTTTTATACTTGGTCCCGCGCTGGAGTGCATCAAGGCTTTGTCCTCAGTCCCCTCCCGCCCCTCTCTGTCTCCTCTTTGATCTATACCTTCCACAGGTGATCTTACCCAGTTCACTGATGTAAAATGTCACCATTTGCTCATGACTCCAAAAAATCCACCTCTAGCTGTGACGCCACGCTCGCACACCAGACTCGTGTATTAACTGCCGATGGTACATCCCCATTCGGGTGCCTGCGAGGCACTGCTGACTTATCCTGGAAAGAACCCTTGAGTTTTGCCTCCCTCGGTTTGCTCCCCCGCCAGCCAGTCCCCTCTCAGTGGCGCCCCCATCCAAAATTCTGGGGCCTTCCTGACAACTGGTATTGTTGGCTCTGCATCCGCGGTGTGACATAAGTTTGTCCTTAACTCAGCATCTCTATTTTTGTCCCCTTTACCTAGACGCCTTCGGCTGTCCCTTGAAGTCCTGCAGTCTTCTCCCATATGACCCCCCAGCTTGGTGCTTGCTTCGCTTCAGTCTGCCCTACAGGGCCGCCAAGGTGAACTTTGAAGACCACAGATTTGATCTGGTCGCTCTCATGTTCAAACCCCCCTAGTGGCGTCTTGTACAATCAAACTAAAATCTTTACCGTAGCCTGCGGGGCCCCCGTAAGTAGGTTCTCAAAGGGCATAGAAAGAGCGTGTTCTGGCCGAGATGATGTGGAAGGGGAGGAACAGACGCTGTCTCAAGGTCTGCTTTAGGGGAACCTGAACGAAGACATCTTAACCAAGCTGTCTGTAGAAGGGGAAGATCAAGTCCCTAATCATGAATTGCCAACAGGCTCTATTCTCTTCCTAATTTCTACTGTATTCTTTTTCCTTAGTAATAACAGCTTCAATTTGTAATGTACATGTTACTGGCATAAAGACTAAATTTCCCAATCTCCCTTGCCACCATGTGTGGTTATGTGAGTAAGTTATGGACAATGTAATATAAAAGTTTGTGTGTACAGCTCTGGGAAACATCCTTTACAGGAGAGGGGATGATCTTCAACCCTCATTATCTTGCTAGCTGCATTGCAGGTGTAATGGCTGGAGCGCTGGCAGCCATTTTGAACCACGGGTGGGGTGACCTTGGAAAAGAAGCCACACCGTAGAACATAAGAATGAAGAAGGCAGGGTTTCTGGTGATTCGAGGAATGTCATACCACTCCTGAATTGCTAATCCCCACACCTCTACACTTTTATTTTGAGTTTGTCTATTATAGCAGAAATGAATGATAACTATCGTGGGGCAGGAGTATGACCAGACTAGAACCTGGGAAGACAGCTTTGAGGTGCTACAGCTCATCAAGTAAAAGGCCTGAGTGGCCTGGTGGAGATGGAGAGAGGTGGAAAGCATTGAGGAAGGAGTAGGATGCAGAAATGTTCATAATAAATTTGAAGTGAGGAGCAAGTCCATGAAGGACAAGCATCAAGGACATTCCCCGCTTTTCTGGCTTGAGCAAGCACACCATTGCTCATGCTAATTACTGAGTCAGGGACCCGGAGAGCACACAACTAGCCTTTCTGTGCAAGGGCTTCATAATGCTGTTTATCTCTGGCATTGTGTCATCAAATCACTGTTTAGTGTCACAAATTCACAGTGAAATGACCCACTGTTTAAATCAGTGCATATGATAGGGCTGCTGTATACCTTTCAGGGCTTTTCCACATATCTTTAATTGCCATGTCTCATGAAGAGAAATGCCCTTGTTAGAGTCTGTTTTGAGGGGTTGGTTCTCAGGTATGAGTGTTATTCTTCCTTTGAGTTCTGGGTCAGTACGATATATGACACGAACACATTGAACCCTGGGCTCTTGGCGAGTGAGAGAAATGCCATGAAAGAGAATTTCCCAGGCTCTTATCCACAGGCCTTCCTTATGTGAGATTTATGATTTGGTGGGGGGAGGGGTGGTTTTAAAATGCACTTGGCGCTTGAACTCATTTGGCCTTCCCACTTATTTGGGTTGGCAGAGCCACTCATCTTCTCTCTAAAGGCTTGGCTCCTGGAGGGTGGTATTTTATATTTTTTATGTTAAGTTGGAATTTCCGGATTGGGTTCTGCAGCATATGGCTCTGTTTTTACTAGGTTCTGGTAGGCTGACAAAGGAATTTTCCCTCTTTTGTTTATCTCATGCTGGAGTTTAGGATCTGATCCTCACAGAGGAGGAAGGGAATCCTCGGCAGTGGAGAGATTGTCTACCTAAAAACACGTTGATCCAGCACAAGTCACATTTCGGTTCCAGTTCTGGAGATCTGGTTATCCTCAGACCTCAGGCCAGAGTCATTAGCACGAGTGAAATGAACTGTCCCAAGGTCTTGCTTTTCACAAAACAACTGGGCTACATGTTCAGCAGTTACCCTAAGGCATCGAGTTGTGGACCTGCTAAATGTAGGATGAGGAGTCCCTGATTCTACTCAGTAGGACTGTCATTCAGTCACTTTCTTACAGACTTCCAAAAGAGTGGGCTGCTTTAGAGGAAAGTGATACTCTGTAGCCAGCCTCTAAAATGGCCTCTGGTGTTCCCCACCTCCTGATACTGACACCCTTAAGTCATCTGCTTCTACCTTGAATAGGGCTGACTTGAGTAACTGGTAAAATTCTACAGCAACGAATGACTGCCATGTCCAGGGAACATTCAGGCAATCATATAAGGAAGTCGAGGTGGTGAGGAGTTGTGGCTCCAGTCATGGGAACGAGCCTTCTTGGAGGCTTCCGTCAAGCCTTCGGATAATACGGCAGCCCCTCACTGACATCTTGACTGCAACCTCTAAGCCAGAGCCACAAAACTTAGCTTCCCAAATTCCTGACCTACAGAAGCTGTGAGATAGTAAATGTTCATTGTGTTAAGCTGCCAAGGTTTGGGAATAGTAATTGATAACTGATATAGGCGTACTTCTAAAAATGTGATGGTATACCTTGCGAATCTTATTCATTTCATCTTGAGATGAATTAAGACAAATTAAGGCTTCCGATAGGAACCATCTTGTATATTTTTCTCCTTCTTAAAGTCTTAAAAACTTTTTTTTTCTTTTCTCCTTGTGAACCCATGTGGTGATGGTCTGGCATTTGCAATTCCTCCTCCTCAATTCCCTTCATCTCAAAGCCATTCAACTCCCCGTTAGGAATACAATTCTTCCTGTATGTAGAAAGTATGGTTCAACCATCCTCATTTGGGTTCCCATAAAGCAGATCTTGAGACAGGGATTTGAGTGCAAGCAGTTATTTGGGAAAAGGTGCTGGGAGACCTGAGAGAGCTTGGATGTGGGACGTGGAAAGGAGGAGCCCACCATCTCTTATTTGCATTGAACCTCCAGTTGTCACTGTGGGCAACTGGGCTCAATGTCACTGAAGACTTTCTGGGAAGAAACACACTTCCAGATTTCTTTCTGAAGGGCAAGGGAGCTGCATTGTTCATCTTCCAGGCCCTGTTGGTTAAGAGTAGCCCACTGGCTGGGAGAGGAGCAGTCTGCATGTAGGTGAAGCTGTGGGTAACTTCTGGGGTAGGACAAGGGATTCAAGATGTACCTTGACTACAGCTTCTGTAGACAGCACCTCCTGGTGACCACTTCCTGCTGGGGAAGCCAGTGGGTGGACAGGGAGGGGGAGACGTGAGAGAGAGAGAGCATAAGATCTCAGCTGGTTCCCCAGCCACTTTCTCTGCCTACCCTAAGTCCCAAGCAGTACAAGAGGTAGACAGCTCTCCTGGAGTTAAAAGCATTTAGATTAGACTCTTCCAAGTTCTGGTCTACAGCTCTCCTTCCTGCTTCCTTGATTCTTATCTGTCCCAGACCTCGTCCCCATCGATCATGGAGGTCTCCTATAAATTCCACCAGCCTTGGTCATCCTTTCAAAAAGTTCATCTGCCTCGGTTGGCCGGACTTGTTTTCTATTGCCCGCCACAAAGAAGCCTAACTGAGACAACAATGGGTCTCCCTCAGATTAATAGTAAAGTTCATACTTTTCCAACCCAAATCCCAGCGGGATAGTATAGATTTAAGAACTTGCTAAATGGAGTCTAAAGGTCATCTATATGTGTAAGATATTCAAGAAGGCTTCGAAAAAGAAATGTGAAGCTACAAAGATCTATGGCAGAATTAAGTGGGGACTGCAGTTTATAGAGCCAGCGGTTTAAAGATAAAGGGCTGCCGGCTGGTCTAATTTGGCAGACAAAAATTTCATTTTCTAGAGCACATAAGCCTCTCCCTCTGTTGGACAAAAGATGAGATCCTGTCTATAAAAGCTTGCTCTCGGTTTCAAAGGTCACTGCTCAAAGCATGTACATCTGCCACCCTCTTAGTGAAGACCAAAGACTGGGTTGGAATGACTTGATATTTAAGTGTGACCTGCCCGTCTAGACCTTTTCATTCTCTCGCTCTCTCTTTCTCTTGCTACCACTTACACTCCAGCACCTGCAGACCTCATAGATTCAGAACTTTTATTAGCTCATCAGAAAAAGATGAGGAAAGGCTGCTTGCAGTGAGTATATCTGCAAGTCGTCGGCAGTAATGCCGGTCATTTTCGTCAGGTATAGACCAGCTACTCATCTCTTTGTACCACTTTATTTGCTGCTGGTGGGGTGGGGGGGTGGGGAGGACCAGTTTCTGAAAATATATTAGTGTCGTGCTGAAGGCGTGAACTTGGTGCGGTTAGACAGTGATCATAGCAGTGTCACATAGTGATTCAAGTCATAGTTGGTGTTCAAACAGCCTGGGTTCACTTCCTGGCCTGTTATTTCTTGGTTGTGCCATTTGGAATTTCTCTAGATCTGGAAGTCATCAGCTGTAAGATGGAATGGTGACCCCCCACTTCATGGGATCCTTGGGCAGGATTAAATGAAACAGCACTTGCATAGCTTATAGTAAGTGGTGACTAAAGCCCGTGTCATTGATATCAGTGCGGTCGCAGCAGGAAGCAAGTGGTAGACTCCAAATGAGTACCTTGGGGAGAATGTAATAAAAGGACAGTGTACAAAGGGTGAGCAGGCTGTAGGGACATCAAAGGGGAGGGTGCAGTTACCTAGGGCTACTACCAACCCAGGCCAGGGAAAGGGGGAGGGGAGAGAGGCTCACCGGAGCCCTGACACTGAGAGAGTTTGGGAGAGAGGACTGCTTGACAAAGCTGGCATCAGGGATGCTGCCACCATGGTGGGCCTTGAGGAGAAGGGAGGGGAATCACCCCGCTCACTGCCTTCTCTCCCCTCCGTCTAGCATCCGCTTGCTGGTGCTCCTGGTTGGTTGACCCAGCAGGACGCCAGAGCACAAGAGAAACTGGGAGGAGATACGAACAGGGCACAGAGCAAGATGGGAAAGGGTATAGAATGGATCTGGAAGGGACAGTAGGAAATGTCCAGGCTACCGTTGCAGGTGTTTCTGGGAGACCTAAAGGAAACTTATAGGAAATCCAGGGGCTTTCAATCAATGTGTCCATGGAATGGCCAGGCAAGTCTTCTCTTCTGAAAAGTCTGTTGTCTGAAGGTATTCCGTGTTAAGCTGTCGTGATTTGAATTTACTAGGGCTCCTCTTTTTCCAACCTGTCTACCTTGTTCTGGAAGAAGACTAGATTGGTTGAAGCAATTTCTCCCCTTCTTTGCTCATCAATTTCTAGAAGTTTCTAAATCCTGGCAAATTTACCATCACCGGCTTTCCATTGAGCTTGTGGATGCAAGTTCAATTATAGTGACTACAGGTTCAGTACAGAGTCCCCTGGTTCCAGCAAATGAGGTGGAAGCTTGGTAGGTAGACTGAGGACACGCCGTTAGATACCACGGGTGGGCCATGAGTAGCCAGCTTTGCCTGGCACATCATGGCAGCCCGCCAAACGTTCAGGGTTAGCTCAAGTTTATAGGTATGGCTTACCCAATTGGCAGGACTTGAGAGTTTCCCCCTCTTCCATTATTATATCCTCATGTTTTTATCATTTGGTTGGATTCTGTGCGATTTAAATAACCTCTTGTTTGAAACGACACTGGCTTATTTATAATGATTTAAAATACTTATATTTTGAATTTGATTAAGTAGTAAACTAGTCTTTATTAAAAAGAAACTTACTATAATCTTCAGCTCTACCTAAATATTCGAAGACAGGGCATATCTTAGGACGTTAGCAAACTACTTTGAAATGCCCGCAGTGAGTCTCCAATTTAAAAAATTGAGAGAGAAATGTTTGCTGAAATGTTTACTGACAACTAGAAATTCTGAGTCTCAGCTCTTTGGAAATGGCCAAGCCTTTATATCCCTTGGCCTTGATCAGACATAGATTTGCCCCCTCCCTCGAGGACTTTGGCAGCTGAGTCTATGCCTCAGGGCTGACAGATTTTCAGCTGACTACCAATAGCACTTCTGATCGCATGGCCACCAAGATCTTTCTTTCTTTCTTCTTCTTCTTCTTTTTTCTTTTTTTAAACATTTATTCATTTTGGGGAGACAGAGAGAGCATGGGTGGATGAGGGGCCGAGAGAGAGGGAGACACAGGATCTGAAGCGGGCTCCATGCTCTGAGCTTCCAGCACAGAGCCCGACGCGGGGCTTGAACCCATGTACTGCGGGATCATGACCTAAGCCGAAGTAGGATGCCTAACCAACTGAGCTACCCAGGTGCCCCTACCAAGACCTTTCTTTAAGGGAGATTTAGCAAGACCATCACCATGCCCGTCACAAAGACCTTGAGGGAAGATGTAATTTTATACCCATGTTGTAGATGGGGGACCAGAGATTTAAGGAGCTGAAAGATCTTACTCGAGATCATACAACCATAAATCCATAAGCCAGTATCTGACACTCTCAGGAAAAGAGTTTATATTCAAAAATATCTCTTTGAGAAAGGAAATTAAGTGCATACACCACATATTACACTGTACCTCTGTATTCATTTCTGTTTTTTCTTAACCAGTAAGCACAAACTTAATGGCTTCTCACAACATATATTTACTATTTGACAGTTCTGGAGGTCAGAAAGCCTGCAATGAAGGTGTGGGCAGGCATGCATTTCTTCCGGAGGCTCTAGAGGAAATCTGTCTCCTTGCCTTCCCCAGCTCTCGGAGCCACCTGCACTCCTTGCTTTGAGCTCCTTCCTCTGACTTCAAACCAGAAGCATAGCCTCTCCAAATCTCCTTTGTCCCTTTGACCCCTGCTACTGTCATCTTGACTCCTGTATCTCTGAGCCCTGCGCCTCCCTTCCAGAAGGACCCTGTGATCACGCTGAGCCCACATGGGTAATGCAGCCTATCTTCCGATCTCAGGGTCCTTCATTCAATCAGATCTGCACCGTCTATTTTGCCATGTAAGGTCATACCATTGCAGGTTGCAAGAGTTAAGACATAGACATCTTTGGAGGCCGTTATTCTATCTATCCTAACCCCAGAGGTGTTCCGGAGAGCATTTGTAATCAGAATCAGTGATATTTCTGCAGCAAAATGTATATATATATTCATGCCAAATCGTGCACATCGGTGGTTAGCAAACTGTAGCTTGTGGGCTAGATCCCACCTGTTTGATGCACCTGCTTTATTACACCACAGCCCCTCTCACTCGTTACAGCTGCTTTCAGGCTACAGTGGCAAAGCTGAGTAGTTGTCACCTGCGAAGACCGAAATACTTCCTGTCTGGCCCTTGAAAAGAAAAAAGAATGTGCTGACCCTTGGTATAAATAATATCTCTAAATAGTTCAGATACAAACAAGACTACGTGTTAAAAGCCCACGCTTTAAATGCAAGCCGTCCTTGACCGCATTTCCTTTGTAGTTGAGCCAAGAGTATGCTGCGTGTCGCTCTGGACCCATTTTAGGATCTCAGACACCCAGAGGCTTGGGAGCAGAATGTGGCCCTGGGCACCACTGAGTCCGTGGGTCTGAAGATAATAGTCCAAAGTCTGCTTCAGACCAGAGGTGTGTGAGCTACAGCAGTGATTTAACAGCCGTGCAGCCGAGAGCCTTGGGCCAGGAGTGTGCGCGCTGATCAGCTGCGTCACCAGCGTACCTTGCCCTCTTGTTGCCTCATCCAAACTCTTTCATGCGTTGACATTACCAGCTGGGTCCCCGAAGGCCCTAGAGATTTAACTGCTCACCTCATTTCCTCCCTCCCATCCTACAGAGGAAGAAAACGAGGTCCAGAGAAGCTTCTAACCTAAGGTCTCAGAGAAAAGAAGTGGCAGAGCTGGGACCAGAACCCCGTTCCCCAGCTTTCCTTTACTTCACTGTCAGGTACTTGGTCCTGGCCCGGGGCCAGCTGTGACTCACACACACAGCCTTTCCTGGCTTGCTCTCCCGGCCACGTCAGCCCCCTCCTCTGCCTGACTTTGTTTTCCCCTCAGGTCACCGGTAAATCACTTGCCTAAGCAGTCATCACCTTCAAATGTACAGCAGTGGTCCCAGATGTTGTAATCTCTCTTGGCTTCCTTGGGTTCTCTAGAGAGAAATTTCCTTGGAGATCTTCCAGATTCGGGGCTGAGAACTTGTTATCACATGAATTTCTGACTCCGCCAGGCCTGCGCTTTCAAAACCATCCCAGCTCACCTTTCCCCCGAGTCAGGGTTGAGTTGTGGCCTGAGGACAAAGGCACCCGAGTCTGCGGGTACCGGGGGGGGGGGGGGGGGGGGGGGGGTCCATTCTAGATGTGGTGCTGGGGTCTTGTTGTTAGAAGGAAGAATTTCTGGCCCTGGGATGATGATCCACTGACATCATTCTCCCTGAGGTCATTCCTGAAAGGATTCCAGAAAAAAGAAAAAAAAGAAATCCACCTTAATGAGAAAGGGTATAAAATCTCTTCCAGCTGTTGGACTTCTGTCAGGACGATAAAGTTCACTTAGTGAGTACTCCTCCTCTGGTTTGAGCTTAGCCAAACCTCCTCCAGAAAGTATCCACCATAGGGAAACAAATCACTTTTTAATTAGAATCCTTAACGATAAGTTCAGGGTTAGGGCCAAGAACACCCTGGTATGCTCCATTACATCTTCCTCTTGAGAGGCATTGCAGAGAGCTGGATGTTTCTAGAAGCTGAATATCTGTTTTCTCTACATTTGAACGTGGGTATTATTTTCATTACTCTTTAGTTCCTTCAACAAATATATGGTCATTGATATAGACTGAACTTTGTACCTGAAAGAGGCTTGGTGCAGGGAGGAAATTTAAATTTCCCCATAATTTCTGTCAACTAACCTTCCTGCAAGCCATTCCAAACGAACCTATAATGTGAGCAAAAATAAAGAGCTTCTCTGCAATACATCCATGCCCAGGCAAGAAGCTATTCCCTTCCCTTCTGCCATATTGTCTCCAAGCATCTCTGGAGGGAAATTGTACAGAGCCCCTGGTTGGAATTCGGGCAATCTTATTGAAACTTTATTTGCTCCTTGGATAATTACTGTTAGAATCTCCGCCAATCACTAAAATACCATTTTTTGGGGAATACAGGCAGAGATGTTTTTCCATAAGAGCCGTGTAATGCATAGTCGCCCCTCAGTATTTCATCTAGGCTACTCATGTTGGAGAGCATTCCGTCACATCAGGCCTTCATCGGGGTTAGCCCAAAGTTTCTGTGAGCCTCTTGTGTATATTATTTGAAGTCTTCATTTTTTCTCCAAGTGTGCTTGTATACGTACTAAGTGTGCAGGTTCTGTGAGGAATATTCTGTTCCCTCTATTGTAGCTATTACGAGTACATAAACAGGTAAGTGAGTTTCCTCCTACACAGTAGGCCCTGTTTTAACAGTGTACTTTCTCTGTATTAACTCATTTAGTCTTCACAAGAGTCCTATAAAGCAGGTGCTATATTGTTATTATTTACATTTTACAGAAGGGGAAACCAAATCAAGGAAAGGTTAGGTAACTTGCCCCAAGTCACATAGCGAATGAGCCTCAATGTTAGCCAGGACCCTAAATGGTTTGGACCAGTGTCTGTGCATTAGAACCATCCCACTCCACGAAGATTGAGAAGGGATGCTTTCCGCCCTTGAAGTTGCTACAGCCGGGCTACACATGCGGATGCTGACAGGCAGCAGCAGGAAATGGAAAGGAGTGAAATAGGCCAGTGGGCATTGTGGGAAAGGCATCCCCTTGCTGAGCAGGGGGGTGGGCGGCGGCTGCTTCACAGAGCCAGCCCGTCATCGCTGTGTTGGCCCAGCATGGCCACGCTTGCCCATGCTTCCAGAGAAGCTGGAAACACAGAGGTTTGAAATCTGAATTCTCTTAGTAAAAAAAATAAATAATAATAATGATGATAATAAATTCAGGTTTAGCAAGTATCTGCAAACTGAGCTGAGTGGTAGGTTGTCATTTCACAATGCTAAATTATATAACACATGTATGCTAATAAAGCATCACATGATAAGGCAGTACTGTGCCCTAACCAAGGCACAGGAGGGAAATGCTATGGGAATTCAGAATGACAGAGAAGGGCGACATCTATACGGCACTGTGTAGAAAAAGTGGCGGTTAGGATGGTCTGTGGAGAGGAGCCCGATTTGTAAATGCACAGAGGCGTGTAAAGGGCATGTAAGGGGAATAATAAGTTCTGTTTGGCCCCAGGGTGGCCTGATAGTCATCACGTGCGGTCCTGGTTGGTAAGATGGCCATTCCTCCCTCAGGTGTCCTACACCGGACCTTTCCCAGAACCAGAAACTAAAGGGTCAGTCATGGGCACCACTGACTTCTAGTCTACTGGGTGCCTGTGGCTCCTGGTCCGATATTTCAACACCACTGCCCTTGACTATAGAAAGGGTAATGGAGTTAAAACTGGTCAGGGAAGCCAGGCCAGTCACAGTGACCCTGGGTGCAAAGCCTAGAGTGTAGACCTTGACTTTGAAGAGCCTTGGAAGGTTTTCGTGCAGGCGCTGACCTGGCCAGTGTCGGGTCTTTCACTTCGGGGTCAGGTTATTGGTGACACAGGAGACTGGTTGGGAAGTGGAGGACGGGAGACCTGGTGACAAGAATTAGTGCAGAGGCAGTAGGAATGAAGTGGGAGGCCCAGGCAGAGGAGAGTCGGGGCCGGTGAGAAGGTGAATGCCGTGCACAAAGGTCACTTCCAGACTGATGCCCAGGAGCATCATGGCATCCCTCGGTGCCTGGAGCTGGCCGTGCGGGAGCAGCGGAAGGGGGAGGACTGTGAGTAATCATTGGGACAATGTGGTTTTGAAAAACTGCAGAAACTTTCAGGCCACGGATATGCCTAAATGTCTCTCCCAGAAGGATAGCAGGCCTTCGGAAACAGTAACCATACATCCATCTCCTTCCGCGCTTCCCGGAAGTAACTCATGTCAAACATATCAGAGCTTTGAGGAAAAGGATTGTGGGACGGGTAAGTCCTACTTCAGAAGATTAAACACTACATTTGGGAAACTTTTTTTTAAAATGTTTGTTTATTTTGAGAGAGAGAGAGAGCTGAGGAGGGGTGGAGAGAGAAGGAGAGAGAATCCCAAGTAGGCTCTGTGCCGTCAGCGCCCAAGGCGGGGCTCAAATTCACGAACCGTGAGATCATGACCTGAGCCAAAATCAAGAGTCCCACGCTCGGCCTCCTCAGCCACCCAGGCGCCTCCACATTTGAGAACTTTTTGATAAAAAACCTAGGTAGGACTTGCTGAAGGAAGTAACATTTATTGCATATCTGCTCTATCCTAGGCATAAACCAAGGCTTTATGTAGATTATCTCATTTTATTCAGAGCAGAATGACCCTGTCAGCCAGCTACTCTGATTATCCCCATTTTCTTACATTTTTTTTTATTATTCCCATTTTAAAGATGAGGACACTGAGGCCCAGAAATGTGAAGTCACTTGTGGGAAGCGTCCAAAGGAAAGACAAGGACCTGATTCACTTTACAGTGTGTTTCAGAGATGGCCCTAATTCCTGGGGACATAATCTTCATTAGTTGCAAATCCCACATTTCTACCCATGTCTCAGAACTGCGGCTTTTCATGAGACCCCAGCACTGGTGGTGAGTGTGGGCTTCGAGTGTCGATACAGCGAGTACATGGCTTTTCTTAGAGGTTAAGCTGTTCTCCTTCGCATTTTACATAATATTCAGAGAACTTCCATGTTAAGGGATATTTTTATGCGGTATGTGAAATCATGTTGGGGTCCCCCCTTGTTGATACTGTGGCTTCTACATGTGGGATAAAGTTGAAAAGCACGGACTTTGTTTTGTTTTCGGAAAGCAGGGACTTTGGAGTCAGACAGACCTGAGTACCCATCCCAGGTCCATCATTTACCAACCATATGACCTTGAGCAGGTCATTTAAGCCTTCTCTGCCTCAGTCTCCTCAGATTTCATGCCAGCCTCACTGGATTGCTAGGAGAGTGATGTGATCACTTAAATATATATTCCCCCCCTTATTCTCTCCTATAATTCTCTTACATTTTTCTCACATTTCCTCCTATCTTCTCTTTTTCCAATCCTACTCCCATTTGGATGCAATCTAGACCAAGATGAGTAAACTTTTTTTTAAAGGACCACGTAAGAAACACCCATAGGTTTGTAGAAAAAAAGCAGTCACAGACAAAGGATTCACAGGTGGGTGTGGCCGTGTTCCAGTAAAGCTTTATTCATAAAACCAGCCAGCATCTGATCTGGCGCATGGGCTGTAGTTTGACAACCCCCTGATCGAGACTCGAGACTCGTGGTTATGGGAACTGCCCTGGCAGTTTGGGGAATGAAGAGGGGTCTGCCGCCAGGAAGCACAGACTTCCTGATGGAGGGGGAGGAGTCCAAGGAGCTGCTTTCTCTGACATCCCTTGTGAACACATGGGAAATGCACAAAAAGGCCTTAGGGATTTCTGAAATAGCTTCTAGAAGATGAGATTTTAATCACTTTTAATGGTTCTGAGATTCAACTGATAGGATTTACTTTCAAAGAGGTGCTTGTTAAAACAAACAACAAAACAAAACCATAGGGCATTGGGGTTTCTGCCTCACGGAGAATGTGCTCTGCTTTATGACTTACAGAGAACTGCGGTGGGGTGGGGGTGGGGCATGGCATCCATACTGGGTTTTGCTCTCTGCTTGGTTTTCCCCCACTGACCAGAATACTCTGTTGCAGGACCATCAATGCCACAAATGTCCATGGTCCCTGGGGTCTGGCTCCACTGGCTCTTCTGATTTTTTTTTTTTTTTTTTTTTTTGAATTTGAGCCCCCTATAGGTCTTCTGAAGCTCAGACTCAAAAAAAAAAAAGCCCCATAAAACATCTCATTTCTCTGAATATGGGGTTTCTTTAATAATGTATGTGGTGGCAGTGAGTGTGAGGCCAGTAACTGGCCAATGACCCCATCTCCTGGGCTCTGAGGTCCATCGTTGCATTAATCCATGCTTCCTACAGATTGCTCCCAGCCAGTGACTGAGTGGGGATACTGAAGCAGACTTCCTCCTGGGACATACGGACTCCTTTGATGCTGACTTTGGCTCTAAGCCTTCTTCAACTTTCCTTAGTCTGTACACATGCTGGGATGCTTTTGTCTCTACTTCCGTCCTTCTCTCCTTCAGTCGGGGTCAGATGGGTACTGTGGTCTGAAGGCCCTCTCTGCCTTTTCTGCTTCCTTCTCTATTTTCTCTCATGAGTGTTTTCCATAATAAAAATCTTGCATATCTAATCCCATCTTGGCATCTGCTCCTCAGAGGACCCAGACTAACAATATATACTTGAAAAAATAGGTGAATCCTAACATCAGGGTAAGAAGGCCCTCTCTGTGATAGCAGGCACCTTTTTTGAAAAACAAAAAAGAAAAAAATAACAATTTTCTTTTCTTTTTTTTTTTAAGCTCATTCATTTTAAGAGAGTGCGCAGGAGGGACAGAGAGAAAGAGAGAAGGAGGGAGAGAGAATCCCAAGCAGACTCTGCATTGTCAGTGGGGAGTCCAATGTGGGGCTCGAACTCTCAAACAATGAGCTCATGACCTGAGCCAAAATCAAGGGTCACACACATACCTGACTGAGCCCCCAGGTGCCCGCAATAGCAGCCACCTCTTATAGAGCATTCTGAGTCCCCAGAGTCCCTGCCTTAGTTTGGGTCCCTCTTGAAGACCGCCAGGACTGGGGCTTGACTGTAGTAGTTTGGGTCCAGAAGACAAGTGCAGGAGCTGCAGGGGAGTGGGCCAGTGAGCCAGGGAGGCCCCAGAAGCCAGGAAAGGGTATGTTGACGTCACCGTCGTGAGCAGCTAAAGCTGAGTCCTGTGGGGGACCCCTGGGAGACAGCGCCAAACCCCCCTCCGAGCTGTGCCATTAGGGGAGGTGTGGGCGATGAAGCTGGTGTATTTTTCATCCATTCCCATGCGCCACTAGTTGAAGGCCGTTTCTGAGGGTACTGATTCCCTGACACTTCTGCCCTCTCTGAGCACGAGGGGAGCATGCCCCTCTCTCTAGTGGAAGGCGCTTGAACTAGGTGCTTCCTCTAGGAAGCCATGGGAGCAGGAATGGTGAGTGCCAGAATTTAGGATTGGGGCCCTGACACTGCTTGCCCTGATCCCCGTTTTAAGGTTTTGAGGTTCAAGTGGCACTGATCCAAAGAGTGGTCCCATGACTCCGGTACTGTCACCTCCCAGCCACAGTGACGGGTGTGGGGCCCTAACTGGAGCTGGAGCAATCACAGTTCTCTCTGGAACTTTTGCTGGCACTGTTTCGAGGGAGGCACTTGCTTCTGAGACGAAGAGGACAGTGGCTGGCAGTGACCTTGCCCTGACCATGGAATGGCCACCCTGAGAAGGAAGCCAGTGTAGATGACATTAAAATGGAGGGAAGGAGAGAGGCCGAGAGGGACTGGTACCTATTGGTGATATTATTGAAACATCTGAATCCAGCCGTGCCTGAAGACAAAGCATTTCTGGGCTTTCTGATGTCACGGTGATTAAGTCTATTTTTTGCTGAAGCCAGTTGGGATAGGGTCCTCATCATTTGAAAACAACAGGCTTCTGACTGATACGAGCAGACCCCCATCTTCCACCAGGGATATTAATGCATGGATCTTGATGCATGGATGTGAGAAAGAGAAGAGAAATCCTTTTTAGTGTAGAATCTTAAAATCTTAGCGTAGAATCCAGGAAGATGGCGATGGCCCTGCCTCATTTGTGAGGGCCTAACAGGAGACCTTAGAAGACCTCACAGGCTACACATTGGTGAAGGATGCCTTCCTAGACCCTGTTCTTCTCAAATGAAGACTTCATGGAATGACATTATGGAAGCTCTTAAATTTTATCATGTAAAGCTTTTCAAAAATCATAAAGTAAATGACCACCTCAGGGTTAGATTTCCAGGTAGCCATGCCACAAGTGTATGCTGAAAAACTATTGGAAACTTCACCAACATTTCATTTCATTTATTGTTTTTTTTTTTAAGTTTATCTTTGAGAAAGAGAGAACATGAGCAAGGGAGAAGCAGAGAGAGAGAGAGAGAGAGAGAGAGAGAGAGAGAGAATCCTAAGCAGGCTCCACACCATCAGCATAGAGCCTGATGCGGGGCTTGAACCCACTAACTGCAAGATCATGACCTGAGCCTAAACCAAGATGTGGACGTTTTACCCACTGAGCCACACAGGTGCCCCTCATTCTATTCATTGTTGAAGAATTCTCTGAACTTGGCTATTTTGCTGTTAGTGCCCATCTCCTAAAATTACTTCTGTGGCGGAGGCCCATGGTTACATGCTTTTTAGCCCAAGTCCTTGACTTTGCATGAAAAAGTGGAGAGCAATTTGCCCTTTCTGCAAAGTTTAAATAGTAATGGTAGACCTTACAATGAAGGATTTTGCCAGTCCCCATTCATACGTTAAAGCCCTAACCTTCAGTGTCATAGTATTTGGAGATGGGTCTTTTGCATGGCTTTTAGATGTAGAAGAGGTCACGAGAATAGAACCCTTGTGAAGGGATGAGTCTCCCTCCAGGAGGACACACAGCCTGCTTGCTCTCTCTCTGTACACATATGCACAAAGGAGGGGTCACACGAGCACACAGAGAGATGATGGTGGTCAGCAACCAGGATGATGGTGGCCTTCACCAGGAACCAAACCAGGCAAAACCCTCATCTTGGACTTCCCAGATTCCAGAACTATGAGAAAACAAACTTCTTTTGTGTAAGCCACTGAGTCTCTGGTATTTTATCGTGGCAGTCTGAGCAGACGGAGACAGCAGGAAAGTTGATCTCACTGTAACTGGAAAATGAATCCAGGAGTAGATGGTTCTCGGTCACCATCTCTAGCCCTACAGTCAGAGAGAGGTAGGCGCTGTTGAGCACCATCACATGGCCATGGCTAGTGGCTCTCGAGGGTTTGGGATCTGGAAATGTCTACCATGGTTTCTCAACAGGGTTGATAAGGCCATTTGGGTTGGGCAGTTCTTTGAGGCAGGGTTGTCACATGCGTTATAGGATTTTAGTGGCCCTCGCCCACTAAATGTCAGTGGGGCTTCCCAACCACTGTGACCCGGGAACTACCCCCACACATTTCCAAACACCTCCCAGGTGAGATAGTCCTGCTCCTAATTGCTGCCAACTGGAACGCCCAGGTTCTAAGTCTTTAATCACCTTGCTTTATTACCAGTCTAATAGTTGACCTGTTAAAACTTGCCCCATGATCAGAGCTGCCCAGTGGGTTCTAGGGAAGAGCTTTTCATTCCTTTGGTATTTGGTGAGAAGGTGTCCTTGTGCCGTAAGGTTTCTGGGGGTAATCAGAGGTAGTGACATCTGAACTCCAGATGCTGGAGAGGCAGACTGGCACGTGTCCAATGGACATGCAGTCGCTGTTGTACCTTGAGAAATTATTTCATTGATTTCTTGCCTCCAGACAGAAACATTAAACTTATAGAAAGTGTCACCTTTTTCCCTGGTTGACCATTTCCCATTTGTCTTAGTCTCTGATCTCAGGAATACCTTCCTTAATGAGTCCTGCTGCAATGTACACTACCTTCTACTTGTGTAGGCGGCCATGTCTTATTACACTCAAAGACGTTATAACACACTGTGGTCTAGAGATTGATCTGTGGAGTTAGATAATAGGTTCCCATCCTACCTCTGTCCTTATTAATTGTGTAACTGTTAGTTGCGCAGCTAAGAGCGATATGTTTTATCAGTCCATAAAGCAGGGGTGGTAACAATAGGCAGCCCAATGCCAGGAGGATAAAGCGAAATCCCTGGCATTCATGGGACAAAAATGCACGAGTTACCTAAAGTCTCCTTGCATAGAACATTCTGGGCCTTTACCAAGCTGCAAGAAATTCTCAAAATTCTCTGCCATCTTTGGGTTAAACTACTGAAAGCTCCAGTTTAAAATGCAAATATTAGGCCCTTGGAGCACAGAGGTTGAGTGTTATTTATCTTTGTATCCTTTGCATGCATCCCGTAGAAGAGGGGCGCTGACTGTTGAATGAGCAGTGTCCAGAGGCTTTGTTAGGCCATTGTGATGGTAATGATAATGGCAGCTAACCTTGACCGAGCACTTACTAAGTGTCACGCTATGTTCTCAGTGTTTACATATATGTTGAGTTATTTAATCCTTATAAGGTAGACAGTTTGATCATTTCTGTTTTTTTCAGGGAGGAAACTGAAGCAGTGGAGAGATTGATTTGCTCAAGTTCACACAGTTGGTAAATGTGACCTTGGAAAAAGACAAAGCAGCTTGGGAGGGGAGGCGAAGCTCTTTCCAAAGAACCCCTGCCTGACAACAGCTCCCCAGGCCTGAGTGGGTGGTCGGTGGGTGCCGAATGGTGGAGTGGATGGTAGTGGTGGTGGGTGGTGGCTTTTCTCCAAAGACTGATGGCACCGGATGTCATCTGTTCTCAATTGCCACTCCGGTTGTCCTCCGTGGCAGCCCTCCAGCCCAACACACGTGCTCAGGCTGTTGGCCAGGAGCTAAATTTATTTGCAAGCTCAGGGTTCAAACAGGTACATAAATTACACATACACACCCTCATTCCTCAGTTTAGCTTGACACAGCTGAGTACCCGTAAAGGTTTCACAGGCTGTGTACTCCCAGGCCTAAGCCCTTGTCACACGCCTCCAGCTGCCCCCCACCCCCACGCCCCTTCGCCCACAGCAGGCACCTTAATGGCCAACGACTGGCACATTTCCACCCCGTCCACAGTCTTCGTCTGATCTCAGCCCAACGTGGTCCTTGTGCTCTGCTGCATTGCCCTTTCTTCCTCTGACCTTGCGAATCATCCATGTCCTGCTTTTCCACTGCTCCTAAATCAAATAGTACCCCACTCAAGAAACGTACAAATGCCCTGTGGTTCTTGACCATGTCTCCAGGGCACCCCCAGCCTACCCTCACCTCTCTGCACCGCCCCGAACTTCCTTTGTTTCTATGCATAAGCAGGGTGTTTTGTTGTCACCGAGTCACTTTTCCTTAACTATTAGGGAATGACCTTGTAGTGACGGAAAAGTCTGTGTCCACCAGTATGTTTCCTTTTTTTTTTTTTTTTTTTTGGTAGGATTGGAGGAATACCAGCAAATCACTCATGGTGTAAATCACATTCTTACAGGTCTTGTGAACCACTGAGTCGGTCCCTGCTTCTGTTGAGTTCAGTCACATCATATGTATGGCTTTCTGAGGACATTTTAGGGAGGCCCACAAGGCAGCAATTGCAGATGCTTCTTAAACCTTTGAGAAAAGACCTCATCCCCCCCAGCTACAGTTGTTTGCTTTTTTTTCTTTTCAGGAGGTTAAAGAGTCCAGTAGCTGAACCACCTTGAGAATAGGGCCTTAGTTTGGGGGTCTTTTGCAGATTTGGCATTTGCTGAAGTGCATGGAAAGGGGTAGGGGCTGATTAGGACCCTTTAGAGAATAAGGAGGAGGAAATGCTAGTGGCATTTCTAATATTTGTGGCAGCTCTAACTGCAGCAGGTGCTTTGCATTAGACCATTAATCCTCAAAACAGTTCTCTGAGGACATAGTATTTTCCCCACTTGGTAAAGAAGGAAGCCGACCCAGAGGGGGTAAGTGGGTTGACTAGGGGCCTCACAGCTGGTGGTAGGCAGTGGCAAAGGCACAACTCAGATCTAAACTTTCCTTCTGGGGTTCTGAATTCTTGTCCAAGTTAATTAAACCATCGCCCTGGTTTCCAAATCTCTACTGAGGGCCTCTTGATATCCCAAAAGACTACAACTAAGTTCAAGTTCTGTCAGAATCCTGAAGTTTTGGAAAACAGGCAGGTATGCAGATTTTTAAGACGGAATTCTGGTCATCGTCAGTGTTTGGAAGCCACTATGTGAACATTCAGGAGAATGTCGGAAACCTAGCAGGATAATTTACCAAAGTTTCATTCAAATGTGGCTGCATTTGAATATAATCTGAAATTATAGTCTTCTTGCTTTTTCAATGACGGGAAACATTTAGGTTGAACTCTAACAGGGAGCATTTATTTATTTTTTTAAAGGGAGCTTCCTTTGTGTTAAGTCCCGAAATACCTTTGGGCTCTTGAACTGCTGCAGGCACAGAAGTAGGACCACTTGGGTTCTATGTTCCCAGCTGCCAGTCCCGCTCACGCTTTAGCAATCTGTCTCCCTTCAAAGTATGACAGTTGGCAGAAATTCTTGGGCATGTGAGGCTGTGATTGTTTCCCGACGTTAAAAATCAGCCTTCACATCATTGTCCCTACATTCCAGCCCCGTCCCGCCCCCTCCCCTTGCCTTTTGCACACAGCCATAGCTCGTCGGCGTTATCGCTCACGGAAGAGACCCCCTTGGGTGTGCCCACCGGGGGCCTCGGGTCTGATGCTCTCTACCTCGCTCTGGGGTGGCTAACGGCCGCGATCCCCTCATGTAGAGAATCCATCAGCTGCCTGGAGAAGGCAATGGAGCATGTGAGACCTGGGAACTAAGTCTATTTCCTAGCAACCGGGGAAAACCATTTCGTCTCTGTCAGCAGAAATGCTCAGATTTATGTAAGCTACAAACGCCCGTGATCACTATAATAAACCATATATTTGCAGGCGGTATTTACAGCCAGCTAATCGTGGCGCTCCATCCTGGCAGCCCCCGAGCTTGAGGGTTTCCCATTTGGAGCCCCCCAAAACACGATTAGGTGGATGGTGAGTACTAATTTAGTTAACAGCAGTGCCCGACAAAGCTACTAACCACCTAATTATGAAGGAAGATTACTGATATCATTAATTGAATGGTTGTAAAACTCCGGGTAAAGTCAGATGGTAGTAAAGTCCATTTTCAATTTACTAGGCTATTAAAAGTATTTCCGGCTGTAAAATAAACAGACACAAAGCATACTAAGCAGGCTAATATGGAAACATAAAAAGAGAAGGGAGAAGCTTGTCGTAGCAATTAGTGGTCGTGATTAGCTGCGCCACAGACCCGGCAGTGGAAATTAAAGATTAATTTATGACAGTGCTCTGGTGAAGGGGATCTCCTGGTGCCTGGGCGGCCTACAGGTGAGCCGGGCACTGTCATTTCCGTTGCCAGAATGATCCTCTCTGGCTTAGGCAGGGCTCCAGACACACTCGGGTCTGTTGTGTCTGTCTACTGTAACGGAAACTGCTTAATTGGTATAGGTTCTCATTTGGAGCCTCAATTACCCTACAGGAGCACGCTGGTTTAGAGGCAAAGCAGCCGTAGGGGACCCTAAGATGACCTGTTCCAATCCCGTGATACCAGCCTGGATCCTTACTGACCCTTAAATACAGATCACCTGTTCATGGTGTTCTTACCCAGACACTCCCCTCTTTCCGTTCTTGGGGAGGTTAGCTCTTCTTGGTTTCCACATTTTGCAGAGCTCTTTTAGAGAACCTAGTCTCCCTCGCCATTCTCCATCATTGCCTCTTCCTGCCTATATTTTCAGTTCACCCAGCTGGTAAGTACCAGAGGGTGGGAAGGCCAGATAGTGCTCAATAAAAAAGTGTGGTTTCATTGAGGGGAAAACATTCCAGGGCCACGAAGCGTGTCACATCTTGGTCTGTTTCACCTGGAAGGTGTGGGAGAGTTGATCAAGCAGAGGTTACGTAAGAAGCTCTTAGTATGCAGAAACAACAGGAACGATCCTTGGTGTGGAAGTCTGCTATCAAAACCCCTTTCATGTTATGATGTTCAGAAGCAGTGATAAGATAGGCTGTAATAAGCATGAGTATTATGCCCTTCTTGCTCCTGAGAAGACGGAAGCTCAGATAGGAGTGTTGACCTGTTTCCAGGACTCAAGATCAGCAAATGACAGAGCTAGGGATAGAAGGCATGTCCGTGGCCCGGGCTCCCATGGCTTGGACCTAAGAACTCCTCTGGGGATTAGTATAGAGCCCTTACACCCTCCAAATGCATGGAGGTCCTTGTCCGCAGAATGAGGGGAGCACAGTGAGGGAACTTTGCAGGCTCTGTTTTGAGAATGATGTATAACTATAGCTTCATCCTGTGAAATGAGGACTTTTTAGGCTCCAGCAGAAGCTTGGTCACTGTGCCTTTTTCCAGCTTCTGGGACTGGACAACTGGGGCCAAAATCTTAGCCACCCCATCACTTTCTTGTTTCTCCAGCCTAGATCGGGCTACTCGAAGTGTGGTCCCTGGGCCAGCAGAATCAGCACTCCCTGGGAGCGAGGGAGAAATGTAAATTCTTGGGACCTACCCCAGACGGACTGAATCAGAATCTGTTCCGTAACAAGGTCCCACATGTTCCCCGGGGGTGTTTGATGCGTATCAAAGCTAGAGAAAGGCCACTCCAAATGCTGTTTCCTCAAAGTTGTCCTGGGAAAAGAATCCCGTGGTGACCCCGCAGCCTCCTGGGCCCCTCTCTGGAGATTCCCCACAACAGTGGCTCAAGATGGGTCCTGGGTGTCTGTGTGGGTCATGCCTTCAGAGGTTCCTTTCCCGGAGCGGAAGTCAGGATTCGCTGCTCTAATCCTGTGGTTCCTGGTCCCAGCTGTCCATTAGGATTACCCGGCAAGCTTTCCAAAAATACTGAAGCCAGGAATGCGGGCAGAACTATTCCACTCCACTGGGTGAAGGGGGGGCCCAGGAACTTTCCTGGTGACTTTCATTTAAAGCCGTTGTTCACAGCCACTGTCTCAAACAGTAGTTCTCAAAAGGTGGCCCGCAGACCAGTAGTACAAACATGACAAAGGAGCTTGTGAGAAATGCAAACTGGGGGGGGGGGGGGGGTAAGGGGGGGAGGAGCCCACATCCCAAACCTACTGAATCAGAATATCTGGAGGTGGGCCCAGTTTTCTGTGTTTTAATAAGTTCTCCAGACGAGACTAGCTACATAATTTGTGGGGCCCAATGCCAAAGGAAAACACAGGGTCCCTTGTTCAGAAATTATTGAGAATTTCAAGAAGGAGACAGCAAAGCATGAAACAAAATGTGGAGTCCTCTAAGAACTCACGAAGTCAGCCCTGCCCCCACGCAATTCTGCTGCACGCGGCAGTTTCAGAACCATTAGTCCAGATTCTTCACCAGGTTACAGCTTCTGTCCAGGGGAGACTCTTGGAACTCACCAGCCATTGTCGCTGGGATGATGATAATCGCGCTATTCATTGATCATTTGTGAGGTTTTGGGTTTGGTACACATCATTTTATTCAGATCTCACCACAGCCCTGGGAAGCAGGTTGTTATCTTCATTACCATTGTCCAGATGGGGAAACCGAGCACCAAGGCCAATGACGATTGGGTGGTTGACTGTGTTTAATATCACCTGCCTGCCCCCTCGTTCCCCTTCTTCCTGCACAGTCATTATCAGTCCTAAGACTATCTTTAGTCCCAAATCGTGGGTGAGGAGAGATCGGAACAGGAGGGTTGAAAGGCTTTGCTTTGATAGGAAAGAAGGGTTTATAATCACACATTTTCTACTGAACCTTTTACCAATAGGGAGCTGGGGGCTCAGACAGAGGACAGAGCTAGCAAGCGACTCGAATCCAGAATCGCTATTCGAGCAATTTGTATCCAGAACTTGATAATCTCAAGTTCCTCCTACTGTTTGAGGCTGCCAGGGTCCTAAACACTCATTTGCGGGACAATAATTTTCTTCCTCTTGTAGTTCTGAAAGGGAGAGGATGAGTGACACACGCAAAAAAAAAATCAAGTTTCCAGGGAGGCGGAAAAAGAGAGTGGGGAACAGCGAATTACCCGAGAGAAGAAAGAGAACCCTGGCATTGTCAGCCAGGCGTCCCTGAGGAATGACTTCACCTGAGTCTGATGCCTCTCCTGTAATAACCACACCCACCTTTATTGGGTTATTGTGGCAACTCAGTGAGATTATATACGTGCTTCATGTAGCATGTCCTCCATGAAAGGTGACCCTTTTTGTGATCATCGAGGAGGCCTTTGCTCCAGGCCACTGGGACTCTGAGTCCAAGTCTTTGCTCCACCTCAGTCCCCATCCCTCCCACCCATTTCCGCCTCCCTCACAGCAGAGTTAAGTAAATGAGAAAATTCAGGATAGAGCCAGGAGATCTCGGGTTCTGTCCCAATTCCACCACTGTCATTTAGGCTTAGGACTTGTCTCTCCCACATTCTGGGCCTTGGTTTCATCTGCTGACAGTTAACAGGCTCAAAGCGGTGCCCTGCTCTCCTCTGAGCATCACAGATTCCATTTGCACTTGAAGCCTTATTCCTGAGCCCTTGGTGTTTTGAAAAACATCTGAGAGGAGAGCTGGGAAGGGAGGTATCCAGAGACAAGCTGGCGTGAGGTTTGAGTCTGGTCTCACCCAGCTATTGACTGGAGGAAGCTTGGGACAGTGGAAATCCCTGCCTTTCCGTGCTGACCCCTGGGTACCTGGCGTCAGGGGTTTTCCTGGCATTCCCACGGGGACTGTCCGGATCCCTGAATCTCTCTGAGTCCCACATCTGAACTCTGAATACCAAAAGTTGTGGTGCTGCTCATTTTTTCCCTGTCTGTGTTTTTGCCTCTTGGGTTCCCCCAGAAGCCTACTCTGAGGTGGAGCTTGGTGGGTGGGCAGGAGGCACCATGTGTGGAAGGGAAGGGAAGGAGAGGGAGGGGGAGGGGAGTAGAAGGAAGGGGGAGAATTGGGCAGAGTGAGAGGTAGAACCGCCATGCAGCTTTTCCAGAGAATTCTCCCCTGGGAGCACCCTTTAGATCATGTCATTTGGAGCTGGAGGGGACTGCGGGGGTGCAGGGGGGGGGGTCAGGCCTTTATACCCCCATGTCTGTCAGTCATTGGACGCAGCCCCATGGAAGGGGACAAAGCTTTGGAAAGGAGGCCGCTCTCTCTGGCCAGAACAGTCCCTTACAGCTCTGACAGCAGCCAGGGACCTAAGTGCCACCTTCTATAGGGGGACTTTGATGGCTCCTTGCCACACCCACCACACCTAATTGTAACTGAGCTCCTTCCAATACAGACTTCCTTGATCTTAGCTTTTGCAAATGCTCATTGTTCGGGGTGGGGAGGGGGGGGGTTTATACAGCCTCCTAGTTTTTTACCAATTTGGCCTTTTGCTCTTGAAAATAGTTCACACTGGAGAGTTGAAGCTGGCTGAGGGGACCAGCAGAGGCAGTGATGAGGGGTGATCCTGTCCCACTACTGACACTAAGAGCTCTTAGTTGCTCTCAGTTACTGGGTGCTAATTGCATTCCAGGCTTAAGATACCTCTCATTTTCTTTTAGCGCCCTTTCTCCTATGGAGTGAGATGCCGTGATTGCTGAATCTATACCTGGAGGTGCTGAGAACAGCCCAGGCTAGCTAGTGAGGGCTGCCGCAGGCCCTTTGGTTCCCCACTGTCTTGTATAAAAACCAGAGCTTTGCTCCTTAGCATCCACAATATTGGAAATGAGGTTGTGTGTATGTGTAAATAGCAGCCTTTGACCAGCCTCATGAATATCTGAAGTGTGCTCTCTTTGGTGAAACTAAAGGCATTCGTGATCTCTGGATTGGCTTAAATGTCTTAGAGGCATCCGCGCGTTTTCCCTGAGCAGGGTGTAAGAATTCAGGGAGCCTGGAAACGTGGCCCTAAGAAAATCACCGCGCACAGTCACTAAATGCTTCTGTAAATGTGCGTGCCAAGGGGTGGCTGCAGCCAGATAGGGCACGTGAACTGTTTTGTGCTCACTAATTAATAAAATAATAGCTGGTTAACTCTTATGTGTGAGAAGAACGTCCCTTTCTTTAAAACTCAGAAACAGGGGCACCTGGGTGGCTCAGCATCAGACTCTTGATTTTAGCTCCAGTCTTGATTTTAGCTCACGGTTCGGTTCATGGGATCAAGCCCTGTGTTGGGCTCTGTGCTGACAGTGCGGAGCCTGCTTGGGATTCTCTCTCTCTCTTTCTCCCTCGCTCTGCCCCTCCCCTGCTCACATGCATGCATGTATGCTTTCTCTCTCTCAAAAGAAATAACATTAAAAAAAAACCCTTAGAAACAAAGTGGTGCAGGGCATGGCCAACCCTCGGTACCTCAGGCTTCATCAGTGGCTGTTCTCAATATAAATACTGTGGAAGGGCATCAAAGTTGTTCCCCAGTCGCACACAGTGTTCCGTTCACTGACACCTGAGAACTAGGTCAGCTGCTGTCTGCATATACTTGATTTAATATCCACTGCGACATGAGGGGTGGGCTCTGTTGTTTATATTTACTCGATGAGTGAGAAAACCAGACCTCACAGTGATACCCTAGCCCAAGGTCCTTAGCACCGAATAAGCAGGATTTGGACCCCGGCCAGTTTCCCAAGCCTGTGTTCTTTACTCGTGGCCCGGGCTGCCTGCCAGAGGGTTATCTGGGCAGGTAAGAGGGAGAATGAAGGGGGCCTCATGCTGTTTGGCTGGTGGGTCTCTGTTCTTGTGTCACCGTGCGCTAAAATAATTTTAGGCAAGTGGCCATTCTTGCACATCTGTGTGACACATTTCTAAAGGCTTTCTGCCAGCTGTGTGTCTCGAATTTCACCAGTTGCAGCAAGGGGAGCTTATTTCTATTATTTATCTGGCTGGTCAGCAGGCCAGTATTTTCACCTGAATGAATGAATCAGTGAGTCAATGAATGAATGAATGAATCAATCAATCAATCAATTTTTTAAATGTTTTCATTTATTTCTGAGAGAGAGACCGAGCGCTAGTGGAGGAGGGGCAGAGAGAGAGGGAGACTCAGAATCCGAAGCAGGCTCCAGGCTCTGAGCTGTCAGCACTGGACAACTTGTGAACCATGAGATCATGACCTGAGCCAAAGTTGGATGCATACCGGACTGAACCATCCAGGTGCCCCACGAATGAATGAATTTTAGAAACCTCATTTCTGACTCCGTAAAAGCAAAGGTCTGCTCCTGCCTGCCTCTCCCTCACCAGCCACCCGTGTGGACCCTGAGCAAGTTTCTTTAACCTTTCCGAGTTTGTTTACTTCTTCCCAAATGGAAATGGTTCCTCCTGCAGCTTTATGTTTGTGATACGTGTGTTTGTGTATCAAGAAGTATAAAGTAGGATAGCAAGGTGCTGCGGGTCATCATGGGAACACTCAAAACTGGCAAGAATACCCATAGAGGATGCATCTTCTGCCCAGACATGAGTAGCACAGCCCTGTGGCCTGACAGAAAGAGGAATGGCTGTGGAATCAGGTGTCACAGACAGTGTCACCCCCTTGCCCCATCCCCCCGCCCCTTGGCACTCACCATTGCTATGTGCAGAGTCCTGTCTGGGGCTTTCTCTGGCCACGGGACTGTGCTTAGCTTACACAAGGGCAGGGCTGGATGTGCCCAGGGTGATGCCCTTGACCACAGCCCCAGCTAAAGATGAAGAGGGGTTGGTGGATAAACACTCCAGATTTCGTGTCCCTGAAGCATATTCTACACAGTCTCCCTACGGCCCTGGGCAGGACTGTGCCCCACTTGCCCACGGAGGTACCCTGTGCACTCTGCGTTCCACTGCCTCCTTCCTTGTTTTCCTTCCTCATTGCCCTCCAGCACTCCCTGGGACCACCTCCCAGAGGAGCCATTTGCTCTCGGATATTTGTCTCAGGGTCTGCTTCCATGGGAACCAAGATACATGATTTAAATCCCTTCTCTCCCCCTGACCAGTTGTTGGTCTCTGGGCATCTTACTCCAGCATCCTCACCTAGAACAGTGAGTGAAAATTCCAGAAAACATCCTGGGTAAATAGTGTAGAATAGCATCTGGCATATGACAGGCACTCCATAAATGCTACCATTGTTGTTGTCTTATTATTTTTGGTGTTATTATTACAACTGATAGCTCCTGAAATTCCCTGGGCTGAACCTGAATCCCTTCTGAGTGCTCTGAGCCCTCAAACCTCAGATGTACTGTGGCGGAATCTCCCTGGTTATTTCAGGGAATCTAATTCATGTATTCATTTGACATCTCTTTAGCAAATATTGACTTCACACCTATTATTGAAGGCACAGTGCTACGGTGGATATAAAGAATAAGATGAGGTCACTCTCTCCAGGGAGATAGGACACAGCCACACATAGCTCTGGTCTGAGATAAATTGTGGCAAGTGCTCGATAAAGTCGAAAATGAGTTGAGAGGAAGGTGAAGATCATTCTATCTGGTGTGGAGGAAGAAGGGCTATTGGAGGTGGGTTTCAAAGTTGGGTAGAATTTCAGCAGAGCAGAGGGAGGGAAAAGAATGTGATAAAAGGTAGGAGGAGCCTGGCCTTCTGAAGAGACCTCATCCATATCCTACGGGAGCACCAAGAGTCGAATGGCCCTCCATCTCTCAGCTAAGGAGACAGCGATTCTCCAAATGATAATAGTAAAGGTAATAACACCTTACACTTACATAGTACTTACCACGTGCCATGAACTTTCTATGTTAACTCATTTAGACCTCACCTTCAGAAGGTCGGTTCAACTATGAGCTCCGTTTTACAGATAAGGACACTGAGGCACTGAATGTCTGGCAGGTGTCTTGCCCAAGCTCACTCAGATACTGAGTGGAAGGCTGACGTAGAAACCCCATAGTGGTTTGGCCGGAGGGTTCACACTCTGCACTGCGTCTGGAGAGTGACACCTTTTCAGAACCTTCAGGGAATAGGTTCCCGGGATGTTGACAACGGAGTACGGAGTGTGAAAGAAAGCCTTTGAGGTCCATAGAAGAGGTCTCCAAGGGATGGAGATAGTTCTGGAAATTGCAGTTACTGTGACAACGCTCCTCTCGGCCCAGCCACACCCCCAGGCTCCCTCTCACTGGTTCCCAACTCGGGCTTTGCCCCTGCACGGAGTCCTCTTTCCCGCCGGGCCCTCTGGGGAAGTATCCATGGCTTGTGGTGGCTGCGGTTTGGCGCTTGGGACCCAGATGTAACAAGACCTCCTGGGGCCGAGGCATGCGTTTGTCTCCAGGACTCAAGCCCCAGGCGGCCTCAAATAGGTGGTAACATCGCCAGTTTGATCCAAATCAAAACAGGGCAGGATTTTTCTGTTTGTTTTTTTTTCCCTTCCAGCGGGGAGAGGAAGGAATGTGCAGAGGCTGCTAATTGGATAGTGAAGTGACCGATTCATTATTTTCTTATCCATGCTGAGCGGAGCGGTAGGAAATCTCAGGGCGAGGAAGGACGCAGTGGGGAGTCTCTGGGTCTCTCCGAGACAGAGTTCACAGTCTGGACCAAAGCTGTCGGCTGACGTGTTTTATTTGGCCTGCCCGGTGTTTAAAAGGTGTTTTTAAATAGATGCTGACTTTTTAAAATGAGGGATATTATACATAAAATTCTGCATTCCTGGCTTGTATTGAGAAACTGGAAGATCTGGGCCCAAACCCCCCAAGTCAACAACCTGGGCTACTCAGCTGGGACTGCTCCTTTAGACAGATGGCCGGAGTCCCCACCGCCACTTTCACTCACCTGCATTACCTCTCTGGTCCCCTCAACGTTTGAGTCTGTGGCCTCAGAGGAAAGAAAGCCCTTCCTCCTAGGCACCAGCCCGTCTCAGGACAAATGCTACCATGCAAGTGTCGTAGTTCAACAAGCAGACCAATGGCCAAGGCATCTGGCAGCTTCTGGCAGTGAGGGTGCTTCGAGAGTCCGTTTAATGGCAGATTAAGTTGCCCATTAGGAAGCCATTAGGACACAGCGTGATGCATCACTGGGTAAACGAGAGGGGCTGAAGTCAGAGACAGGTTCCTGGAGTGCTCCATCCAATTTGATTCTACTTTTTTTTTTCCCCTCCAACCCCAGGCAGATGAGAGTAGAGACTGTAAATCACTCTCTATGCAATGGCTCATCATAAAGGATATGGAGAGAAATTAGAGGAGGCAAGAGAAGGAAAAGCAGTGATGAAGAAGAAGGCAGGGTTGTTACAGTGTGATTGAAGACCGGCCGACAGTGCGTGTGAGGCTGCTAGAAATCAAGCTGGGTCTCCTGGCCCGATTTTGACCATTCTGGACTAACCGGAAGAGCCTCGGGCTTGCTTGGTCTCAGTGGCTGCGATGGGGGGAATCCGTGGGCAGAGAACTTTCTGAGTCGGTGCCAGATAGCGCCAGCTACACGGAATGTGAAGTCACCCCGGGTGTCCCCTGATCCTGGTTCTGTCGCTTTGGGCTGTGTGACTTTGGATTAGTTACTTAACCTCTCCGAGTCACACTTTCCTCATCTACTAGATGAAGTAAGCGTCATAAATGCGAAGGGTGGTGCCAGGAAGTCCTTGGAGGCACTCACTAGGTGATGCGTTCTTCAAGGTCATGTAAAAGCTATAAACTGGGTGATCTCTACATGGAGGGTGAGTTCATGGCCCCCTAGCTCGGGGGGCAGTCAGTTGAACAGGGACATCAGCAGGTTCTGTTTTTTTCCTCCCGAGGCACGGTGGGAAGGCTTTCTATTGGCAGGCTTTCCGGGGTGGCCACACAGCCTTGCCCTGAGGTACAGGGAGGCAGAGTCCGAGTGAGAGGCTGGCTGCCGTAGGCTCACTGCACCTCTCCGGGACTCCCCAGGCCTGGGCACGAGCCTGCTTCGCTGGGCATGCTGGTCCCACCACACACAGGGTCCCGTTCCCTGTCCCTCTGCTCGGTGCCCTGGGATGCCGACCCCAGCAGGGATTCACCCTTTGTCTTTGGGCTTCCCCCAAAGCGGAGCCTTAGATGAGGAGTGGAGGCCTTGATTGCTAGTCTCAGAGGTCGGCGAACAGGAACCTGCCATACTGGTCCCCCTTCAAGGAAGGACCAAGTGCCCCACAGTCACTCCTTCAGCCTCAGCCTCAACTGCAGAGAGAGCCGCTGTACTGCCTGAGGTCGGGCCCTCCCTTCCAGGGGCCGCTGGCATCGTCTTCTGCACCCACACCAGGAGCCGGAGCCGGAGCCGGAGCCAGAGTGAGGTGGGAGTGGAAAGACCTGGCCGTTCTGCCCAGGGGGGCTCGCTCCAAACTCCGCCCCCCACCCCCATCCCCAGGCTGCCAGAGGCTTTGGTGACCCCGTGTCACTTCTCAGCTTTTCCCTCTGCCCAAGGCTGCTTCCCTCCCTGACGTTCGCAGGTGTTGGTTTCCTACTAGACATCTTGCTCCCTAAATCCTGCTGGAGAGCCCCAGGCTGTGGCAGAGCCGGTCCCAGGAATCAGCAGATGGGGAGCAGAGAAGCAGGGAAAGGCAACATAAAGGTGTGTTGTCAAAGGGTCTGCTGGGGGGCCGCCTGGCTGGCTCAGGCCGTTGGGTGTCCAACTGCAGCTCAGGTCATGATCTCAAGGATTGTGGGCTCAAGCCCTGCGTTGAGCTCTGTGCTGACAGCTCGTTCTTCTTCAGATTCTGTGTCTCCCTCTCTCTGCCCCTCCCCTGCTCATGCTCTGTCTCTTTCTCTCAAAAATAAATAAACATTAAACACAGACACACACACACACACACACACACACACACACAAAGGGTCTACTAGGACCTGTAAGGAGGACCCCAGACTTCCTGGCAATTGCCCACGAGCTGCCCACGGAGGCTCTAACAGCCCCCTGTTCCTGGGCATCACTGTGCTTTACATTGGCCGAGGGGGCTCCCCACCTTCAGAGAGGACCGTGAGCAGCAAGTGGGTGCCCTGGAAATGGGATGCTGTCACCACGAGCCTGAGCTTACGAGGAATCTCACCGTGGCTATGGCTGAGGTCAGCAGAGGGTGCAGGGGGCATGGTGTGGGGCACCCCAAAATGCCTGTTAGGCATAGGTGCAGGGGTCCAGCAGAAGGACCATCAGGAGTTCCGAGGGTGAGGGAAGAGGAGGGGGTGCAGGGGTGCACATCCCTCCCATTTCCTGCTGCCTGCACCCCGGCGCTCGGGAAATAGCTCAGCCTGCACAGCCTCTGGGTACCAGCTCTCCCTGGGGTCAGAAGCCCCAGCCCCCCTCATCCCTTCCCGCTGAGGAACGGAAGGGCTTCTCTGGATTTCTGGCCTTGGGGTGTCTCCACCCCCTTACTGCCTCCTTTGACCCTGTCCTCACTTCTGTTGCTGGGGTCCTCACGAAACGATCTTCAGTTGGCCACTCTGTGGGGTTCCCCGTGGACGTGACGGACCAGGCTACCTCCTGAGGACCAAAGCCTTGTTTTTGCGTGACCCGCCAGACTCTGTCAGCACCCCAGACCCAGCCCCTCCACCTCTCCTCTCTCCCTGCCAGGCTGGGCACCCCGCCCCCCCCCGCCCCCCCCGCCCCAGTGTCTGCTTGCTTTTGAATCTATTTCTTGGAGATAAATTTATGCCCTCCTCCTTCACGGCTTTGCCTTTTGATTTAGAGGAGGAAAAACTCCATTTCTATAAAGCTATTAAATGTTTTCCTTTCACAGACACCAGCTCTGTACATCAGAAGCCTTGCCTTTCATGACTATTGAATTCTCGGAAATGGGCTTCAAGTGCCTATTTCGGGAGTTAAAATCTGAACATCAGCTCTTTTTTCCCTCTGTGCATTCCTGCCACGCAGTCCTAATCCTGTCCGTGATGGATCCCTCTGGCTGGGGAGGAGGCTCATTTCAGGGAAATGGGAGAAAGAAAAGAAGACCACTCCATTTCAAGAGATTTTTTTTTCCCCTCCCAAGAGGTATTTTCCACAGGTGAGAATGGCAGCGAGGTTTGCAGTAAATACGTAACCCCTGGTTGCCAACACGTGCGTTCTCCGGAAATGCTGGCACACCCCGTGCGTGCATTCATTCGACACGCATTGAGTGCCGACTGCATGCCAGATAGCCAGGTGCTGAGACCAAAGTGTGTGAGTCTCTTTCCCCAGCCATGGAGCCCGTAACCCAGGTTGGGTGTTAGGGGCGGATCCAGTGATTCACAGAGTGTCACACTGCAGTCATGTGTTCGCCCTGGCCCTTCCCTCTGCCTGCACTGCTTTCCCCTCAGGCGTGCACGTGCCTTCCTCCATATCCCCAGGGCGGGTGTGTTTGGTTGGTTGGTTATTTTTTTTTTTTCCCAGTCATCACCCTTTCTGGAAAATGTCTGTGGCCACCCAACTTCCCCGCTCTCTTTTCTCTTTTGTTTCCTTGCGGATGGTTATTCTATCCCAGAATGTAAGCATTGTGAGAATGGCAATTTCTCTCTCTCTCTCTCCTTTTTTTTTTTTTTTTGTTGTTGGCTTCAGTATTCTCAGAGCCAAGGACGGTACCTGACACATAGGAGGTGCTGAAATAAGGCTGAGTGAATGAACCGCACCAAGTACTGATAAGTGTGGGGCTGAGAAGGGCTGGAGGAGAAAGGCTCCTGGGGGAAGCGCCAGGTGGGCTGATCTAAGAAGCATCCGGAGCAGTATCCATGCCTCAGAGGGAAGGGACGGATTGCCTGCAGGAAGCCCGGGCTAAGCCGGGGGGTGGGGGCGGGGGGGGGCTGGACTGAATGGAAGCTGGGGGAGGGGGGGGGGGGGGTGGCGAGAGCACGAGAGCACTTCAGGAACTAAAAGGAGTTCAGTGAGGCCAGGAGCAGAGGGTGGGATAGACCTGGAGGGACATCTGGCACAGAACTGCTCACACAGTGCTGGGAATGACTCCAGTCTTCACACACTAGGGAGGAAGGTGTGATACGTATCCCCATTTTAGAGGTGAGAAAATCAAGGCCCGGGTAGTGTTGGTAACTTGTGCGAATCACAGACCTAATGAAGGGTGACAGAGTTAGAGTTCAAACCCAGGTACTTGGACTCCAGAGCCTGTGGTCATGTCCCCTCTGGCCTTTGGGCCCCAAGGAAGTAGAATCATCCACCACCTGTGTTGCCATGGCCTGATGCAGAATCCAGCGTGGGGGCTGCAGGTGCAGCTTGAGTGTCCCCTGGGGGATGCTCATAGCCCTTCCAGCTCTGCGTGCCTCACCCCTGCACCCCCCCCCCCCGGCTCTCCAGAGCCATACCTCCTCTAATTGGACAGACTGTCAAAACCTTGTTCCTCATTTCTAGTCTGGATGGGCACAATCAGCCTAAGGTCCCTAAAAGTTTGGCTGTGTACCAGGAAGATCCCTTCAAAAATTATGATAAAGCCAGCGCTCTGTTCTCTGGGATGAGGAGTTATTTTAAAAAGCATTAACTAGGTCATTTGCAGCACAGTGTGGGTGGTTCTCAACCTTGGCTGTCCACTAAAATCAGCGGGGGAACTTTTTAAGCAGGTCTGTGTCTAGGCCACCTCCTGACCGTTTATATCAACATCTCTAGGGCGGGACCCAGGCGGCAGTGTTGTTATAGCTCTCCAGGGAGGCCCGGTGTGCAGTCAGGTTCAAGAATCACAGCTCCTCACTGAGCAAAGGGTAGATCAGTGGCCAGTATCATCCCTGTTGCTGGGAGCTTGTTAGAAATGCAGAGGAGCACCTGGCTGGCTCAGTCAGTAGGGCTTGTGACTCTTGATCTCAGGGTCGTAAGTTTGACCCCAGGTTGGGGGGTAGAGATTACTTAAAAAAATAAAATCTTCAAAACAAACACAAAAGGCAGACTCTCAGGTCCTCATTCCAGACTTATTAATTCAAAGTCTGCATTTTAATAAGGGGAGTCCTGTCCACGCTGAAGTTGGAAAAGCACTGCTCTAGAAACACACTGTCGAGCGCTGTGGCCACTAACCACAGCTGGCTCCTTGGACTTCAATTAAATAAAAAATTTAGCTCCTCAGTTGTACTAGCTCCATGGCACATGCGCGCTTGCCACATGTGGCTTGCGGCCACGGGATTGGACAGTGCAGACACGGACTGCTTTGATGACTGCAAAAAGTTCTGTTGGAGAGCATTGCTCTAGAACATTCTGGAAAGGGGTTGTAATTAGCCACCATCTGTTTCTTTTAGCTGCAACAGGCATACAGATAGCAGACGATGCTACTTGCTTGGATGGGCAAGATTGACGTATGTGCAACTTGGCACATGGGGGGGGGGGTTGATCTAGATTATCTTCCATTCATATCTTCCAAGCCCTGGATAAGTGCAGTTTGTGGGGGAGTGGGGTGAGGGGAGCAGATGGGTAGGGGGAAGGAGGGGGCAGTGGGAGAGGAAAGACCATTTTGAGGGCTAGCACAGAACGCAAGAGTGCTCCCCACTCCGGTCCCCACGCTCCCCTTCAGTCCCCGCCAAGGCAGCAGGACACACAGGCATAATCACCACGCAGAAAAGCACTCGGCAGCCAGATGTGACTGACTGGGGACTCCGGGCTCCAGGTGCACATATAAAAAGTGGGCATTTTGTCAGCTGAATAATAACCAGGCGACCGTGTGACGGGGCTGGGGGCTTAGGTGGCTTTTCTTTGCAGAGGAGAGTTTCTCCTTTGGGGAGAGAGTTCAGTCCCTTCGGCAAAACCCTTCCTGTTTCTTTTTTTTGAAAAAGGCCAGACAGTGTTTCTCTTGGAGACCTTTGGTTGGTGACAGCAGGCTGCACAATGACAATGACAGCCCACACCGGCACTGCAAAGTGACGTGCATTTTCCTGAGAGAAGGCTGCTCTCCAGTTAGAGGCCACTTTACTGGCTGACAGACTGAGAGGGGCAGCGCTCAGCAAGCAGGTCGTTTATTTACTTACGCAGCCTTCGGGGTGCTCATCCCCCAGATGACTCCGGGGCAGGAGAGCAAAAGGAGAGCATGTAGCCCCAACCTGTACCCCCCTGAGCAGCCACGTGTGCCGCTGGGTGCTGGGTAAATCTTTCCAGAGTGTCAGCCCCACGACTCAGTTCCCATTGGTAAACAGTAACGCTTTGCCTTTTGGAGTTGTTTTGTGCTTGTTTTCCGAGGCTGGTCCTCAGGACTGCCTCTGGGGGAAGTCACCACAAGTTTCACCATCCCCCTTAATAAAGCCCAGGGTGGTCCAGTGAGTTTTCCAAGGTCACGCAGCTCCTAGAGAGTTGAAAACTTAAAGCCATCATTTATTTATTCGTGACTGTTTATTGAGAAGCCTACTAGGGGCCTGGCTCTGGAGATGCTTTTGGATAGTTGCTGTTTTCATGGAGCTTGAATTCTAAAGAGGCAGATAGAAAAAAAAGGGGGGGGGGTGTGGAGGGGAGCAAATTAGCCCGTGATGACATATTATGGTAAATGTTGTAAAGGGAAAACAAACAGCCCAACAAAAACAAACCCAAATGGCAAAAGGTGGAAGGGCTATGTAGGTAAGTGGATTTGCAAAGGCTTCTCTGAAGGGGGGACCTGTGTGCTGAGGCTTGAGGGATGGGCTTTGACCCACCAAGGCAGGAGAGGGGGGCGGCTGCGGGAAGAGGGGACAGGAATGGAAGGCTGTAAGGGGGGCAAGGGTGTGCCTCCGGTGGGGGGGTGCTGCCTGAAGACCAGGAGACAGTGTGGTGTGAGATGGGCCACTCGCTGCCCCCCCTCCCCCACTGTCCCTCACACCACTGTACCCGAGCCAAGGGGGAGCCTCTCTCCCCTGGCTCCGTTCCTATTGGAGGTCTTCTCCTGAGTCACATCCACACCCGTTCCAAGATTTGGTGCTACAGCATCAGGAGCATGGCGGAGACAGATGGGTCTGGAAAGTTGGATGCAAGGGTAATAGGGCTTCATAGACCCTGAAGCCTGGATGGGGGAGCTGGGAGTGGCCACCTCTTCAGTCTCGTCTGAGAGGTCCTCTTTGGTTGTCTGTCTCTCTTGCTTCGGACAGGCTATTGCCCAGAGATGGGATTACATAGGTTTGTGGAGGTTGTTCTAAAATACAATAAATCAAGGCTTGATGCCCAGCTGAGAGCCCTGCAGGGTTTCTCAAAAGACAGTCCTAAAGATGGGCTCCTGCACATGGAGATTTGAGCCAGAGCCATTCAGCAAATAACAGAGTGTTTTTCTTCTCTGTGCTTGCTCAAGTTGGCCCAGCACAGTATCTCCAGCGACTGCTGCCTCTGGGACTCCTAACTTATGGGATGGAGCTGTAAAGCGTTGTGGGGTTGGCCCTTGTTGAGTCAGAAGACAAGGAGTAGAAGGGCTAATAAATACTTTGATAGTCATTTCTTGAACTCTTACTAAGGTCACCATTCACAGCAGCCTATTATGTGCATTGATTTGTTTTAATCCACATAACAGCCTCGTAGAATTGAGGTATATGTAATCGACATCCCCATTTTACAGAAGAGGAAACTGAGAGACACATTCTTAAGAGTTAGTAGGTGGCACAGCCAGAACTTGAACTCACTGTGACTTCAGAACTCTTGCTCTTTAGCCCTGTAGAGGTGATACAAGAGATCCCTCAGGTACTACCTGACCACAACAACCACTCTCATGGCCACGGTTCCTGACCAAACATGACAGTCACTTCTAGAACACTTATTAAGGGCACTAGTATGTCACTAACATTAGTGGAAGCTCTCTCCTCCGTCACAAATATGATAAATATGGAGTTTATCAATCAGGAAGGGCAATTGGTGGGAGAAGTGTAGCTTACAGGTGTGGAATGACAACCAAAGGTTGAGAAAATTTGAGTTTCTACCAACATATTGCAAAGTACATTGCAATGGAATAACCATTCAATCGTTTCTAAAAGAACTAGTGAGAGAAAGAAGTGCCCACCGCGTGAATTCAGCAAGCCACTGTTACCTACTCGTAAGGTGTCATGGAAGACAATTAATGTTCTAGTGTGGGCTGCTGTGACAGACTTCCACCAAGGTGGGGGCGGTGGTGCTCGGAGTACCAGAGGCCTTATGCTCTCCCCAATCTAGAGGCTTAAAGTCGGAAATCAAAGTGTGGGCAGGACCATGACCCCTTTGAGGGTCCTAGAGGAGAATGTGTTCCAAGCCTCTCTTACAGCTTCTGGGATGCCCAGCAACCCTTGCCATCCCTTGGCTTGTAGATGCATCAGTCCAGTCTCTGCCTCTGTGGTACCGTGTTGTTCTCCTTGGGCTTCTTCACATTGTCTTCTTTCTGTGCACGCTTGTTTCTATGTCTCTTCTCCTTACAAGGACACCAGTCATATTGGATTAGGGCCCCCAGTCACCTCATCTTAACTTGATTATACCTGCAGAGACCCCCATATCCAAATAAGGTCAAAGTCACAGGTACCGAGGGTTAGGGCTTCAACAGCTTTTAGTGGGAAACACTTCAACCAAAGCACTTAGAGATAAGATGAATCAGATTCTTTCCCGACCATGGTAATTGGAGACCCGTGCATATCTAACAGCAACCCATGTGGTGAGCAAAAGCGTAATTTGGGAATGCCTCATGGGCAAAGTGCCAATGTCATTGGCCTTCAGAGGATGAGTAGAATTTTGATGGTTGGAAGAGAGGAGGCAGAAGAACCAAACTGAGCAAAGACAAGAAGACTAGAAAGCAGAGGAGCTCTTGAGGGCTGAGGAATGGCTTCGTGGCTGAGTAGGAGGGTAGATTTGTAGCCAGGTGAGAGACGTATTGATTGCTAGTCTAAGGAATCCACACTGACTCTTGGAACAGAAAAACTATAAGTGCCCTACCCACGTCCCTCACCTCCCTTTACCATTTCCACTCCTGGGTAGAAGTGGGGGTACGCGATCTGGCAGGAACAGTGGGTGAGGCAGCTCTGCCTTTGCCCAAGGGTGGCTCTCTGGGGAAGGTTGCAGGCAGCAGCTGGGAAATGGGAAAAAGAACACCCCTGTGGCATCTGGGCGAGCACCCCAGCCTCTGCTACACTAGGGAGAATTCAGGTCCTGAACCAAGGCAATGGAGATTTGGTATCAAGTCAGGGCTAAAGATGTGAGCTTGGGATTCATCCATATATCGGACACCTGGGAGTGAGTGAGGTCACCTAGTAGACCTGAAGAGTTCAGAGAAAAGGGGGCCAGAGGACAGAGATGGAGAGAAATCCGGATGAAGGAAATCAGTGTGCCTGCACTTGTTTAATTAGGCAGCCTCGGGCACTAGGTTACTGCCAGCCAGGGTGAAAGCCGGTGCCTGGGGAAGTTTCAGTAGAACTCATCCCCAGCATTCTTTAGGGACTGAAAAAAGTCCCACTGCCAAATGGCTGAGGCTTCTTTTAAAAGGGACCTTTGAGAGACACAGATCTTTACTCAAAACAAGTGCCCCGTGTTAGTTCAGAACTCAGGCTCTGGGATTTGACTCTTGGATTTGAATTTTGACTCTGTCACTTATTTAACCTAGAGGCCCTGTGGAAATTACTTTTTCAAGGCTCCACTCCCCATCTGTCAAATGGGAAGAAGAGTAGCAGTACTGATCTAGAAGAGCTGTCAAGAAGATCGTGAGATGCTGCCTGTAAAGTGCAGAGCACCACGCTGCGCCTACAGTAGGCGCTCTATAAGTGAGTGTCACATTTAGCCAGGTCCTGGGGCCACACTCTTCAGAGGACAGTTGCAAGTCTGGGTTGTGACCTGTGCTTCTAGCCTACCTGCTGTAGACTAGAGATTCCGTTGACCCTCTCCTTGGGTTCAACTGACTTGCTAGAGTGACTCACAGAACTCAGAGAAACATTTTACTCACTAGATTACCTACCAGTTTATTGTAAAAGAATAGAACTCAGAAACTGCTAGATGGGAGAGATGCCTAGGCAAGGTATGGGGAAGGGAGGCGGAGTTTCTATGCCCTCTCTGAGCAGACACCGCTTTCCCCAAATCTCCACGTGCTCACCAACCTGGAAGCTCTCCAAATCCCCTCCTTTTGGGTTTTTATGGAGGCTTCATCACACGGGCACGACCGATTAAATCACAGGCCTGGTGATTGTACTGGATCTCCAGCCCTACTCTGTCCCCAACCCCAAGTGGGGGAGGGGTGGGGGAGGACTCAAAGTTCCAACCCTTGAATCACAAGAATCACCTGGGGTGTCCTCCTGGCAACCAGCCCATGTCCTGAGGTGCTGTCCAGTTGTCACACCATTAAAATAACAAAAGACACCTTTATCATGCTCCTCACTTAGGAAATTCCAAGAACTTTAGGCGCTCCAAGCCAGAAATGGGTGGGGGACCAAATGCACATTTCTTACTATAAATCACAATATCACACCATCCCTTGAGGGAGAGGGAGAGATGGCTCTGAGTTAACTCTTGAGCCACAGAACAGTGGGGCTGATATCAGAAGCTGGGGTAAAGATCACGAAAAGGCAGAAATAACAGATGGCCGCTTGGGCGATTGTGAAATAGTATCCAGTCCTAACAAGCCTAGATTTGACAGCGGTGTGGCATGGGTGCTAAGACTCAGGGGTATGTGGGCAGAGGAAATAAGGACAAAAGCTCATCAACCATTTTGCTGTGCTGTTTGGGGAGAACCCTGTGTCTCTTGATCACGTAGAATACTAAGGAAGACGGGGCTCTGTAATCTGATGGGTAGAAGTTCAATACCAAACTCTACGGATTACTAGCATCGAACCTCCCAGACCTTCAGTGTTTTTCATCTGTAAAATCAGAAAAACGGTACTCACCCTCTGGGATTATCACCAAGATCAGGTGACGCTGTGTACGTAATGTAGTCAACAGAACATGAACGTGTGTAGCTGCAAGAGGAGAATGGGAAAATTATAAGGGATGAGGGATTCTTTGTTTTTCTGGAGAGGGAGGACATTTCTCCCCTGCACGTGTGTTCTGTTCTTTTGGCACTGTGTGCAAGATTGATATCCCCAGGAGAGACCCTCAGCTTGGTCAAGCTTGAATGATGGGGAAGGCCAGGTGAGGCCAGCACCCCTTGCTCGAGCAGCCCACCAAGACTGTCCAAGATGGGGGCGGAGTGGTTCCCCAGAGGAAAAATTGGGTGCTGCTGGAAGAAGAGAAGATTTGGACACTGGGTGGGAAGAGCACCAAGGTACACTGCAGACATTGTCCAATGCAGTGTTCCAGAAAGCCCTGTGATACTTTGGCCCCTGCCTGCCTGCCTCCCTGTGCCAGTTTTCTCCCTGGTGGAACCCAGAGAGGAGGAGAGGAGGAGTGAGTCCTTATGGTTGACACTGTCATTTGCCTCCCTGAAGGGCCTTTCTCCCCCTTCCTCGTAGTTGGTAGAACCTTGGTTAAATTCAAGAGTTCACTGTCCCATGTTACGAGGGGAATGCCATTTACTCTCACTTGGTTGTGGTAGGTTCACCACCTTTGCTAATAACTGGGCGTGTGGCTATCATAGCCAGCGGGTTTTAAGGAGATATCGGCTAGGAGGCTCTTGGACAGACATTCCTCCTGAATAAAAAAAAGACATATGGTGGCGCCGGGGTGGCTCAGTTGGTTAAGCGTCTGACTTTGGCTCAAGTCATGATCTCACGGTTCGTGGGTTCAAGCCCCGCATGGGGCTCTGTGATGACAGCTCAGAGCCTGGAGCCTGTTTCAGATTCTGTGTCTCCCTCTCTCTCTGATCCTCCCCCTGCTCACACTGTCTCTCTTTCATAAATAAATAAGAAAACATTAAAAAAAAAAGACACATGGAGGAAAGCCCTCTGCTCCTTCTAGCAGATATTAATGAGTTCCTATGTGACACCCGGAACTGTGGCAGCCACCTTGTAATAATGAAGAGCAACATGTACATGACGGCGATTGCAGGACAGAAGGATGGCCAGAGGCTGATCCTTCCTCACATCATCATTTGCCGATCTACTTCTTGCAATGCCTATCGTTCAAACTATATTCGGACAGCTTTTATGTTCCTTGTTGGCAAAACATCTGAATGATATATGCCCTTCCGCTTCTCAGTCTCCAGCAGCAAGAAAGACTTTCAGGTCAGCGGGTCTCCTGCTATGGTCCCTGGACCAGCAGCATCAGCATCCCCCTAGAAACTTAGAAAAACCAATTCTCAACCCATCCTGTCTTCCTGGCTCAAAAACAAGGAGTGGAAGCAACAGTTACCTGTGTTTTAATAAGCCCTCCTGGTGATATTGATTCAGAATGGAGTTTGCTGATTCCTGCTTTATATACCACTCCCTTGTTATAGTCACATCAGAACCAACCCCTGGTAGTGATTTTACACATTATTCCTTCCAGTGCATTTTGTCCTGTTATTGCTTCATTTGATTCCACTCTCCCTGGAAGGGAGGGAGGGAGGGAGGGAGGGAGGAAGGAAAGAAGGAAGGAAGGAAGGAAGGAAGGAAGGAAGGAAGGAAGGAAGGAAGGAAGGAAGGAAGGAAGGAAGGAAGGAAGGGATTTGAAAACTATTGACCAAATATCTTTATGCCCATCATTTCAATTTGCTTATTTGAGGTCATCACCTCCTTCCGGACAGTACGTTGAATTTCTTAAGATGCCTATAATAGCTAAAATGTGGCAGATATTTCCAAAATGTTTAGAAATGCTAATAATCTTTATTAATAATGGTCCATGGAAGTAGCCACTGAGCTTTGGGAAGTGAAATCAGTGAGGAAGTTTGAGGATTTGTACACTGCTCAGGGTAAGCAAATAGAAATCAGAGGAGCAAAAGAACTCTGAGAATCATAGATGAGGAAAAGAATGAAGAAAGTCACTGCAAAAGAAAGAAAGAAAGAAAGAAAGAAAGAAAGATAGAAAGAAAATCACTCTGATTAGGACACTAGGTGAAGATGGATTTATTTTCTGGGGGTCAGTGCATTTAAACAAACAGAGGGGGTATCTGGGGAGGTGGTCCAAGTCAGGGAGTGCCATGAACAAGACATCAGTGAAGGAGGGATGAGATGCATCTAGAAAAGTCAGCAGCAGTAGATAGAACAGTCCACAGGACGCCCCATGTAGGATTGAGGACCACAGTAAGACTGACCTCTGGCACCACTGCCTATTAACTGTGCTCCTGGACACCTTCCGTAACTTCTTGAAGCCTTAGTTTTCTCAGAAGTCACCAGGCTCAATAATCCATGCTTGGTGGGAGGTTTACATGAACCAACATGCTATGGACTGCATTGGATCCCTCCCACCTCCCTTCACATATGGGAGGTAATTAGGGTTACATGGGCTCACAAGAGGGGCTTTTAATTTTTTTAATGTTTTATTTATTTCTGAGTGAGAGAGAGAGAGACAGCGTGAGCAGGGGAGGGTCTGAGAGAGAGGGAGACACAGAATCGGAAATAGACTCCAGGCTCTGAGCTGGCTGTCAGCACAGAGCCCAACGCGGAGCTCAAACCCACGAACTATGAGATCTTGACCTGAGCCAAAGTCAGACGCTTAATCGACTGAGCCACCCAGGTGCCCCGAGAGGGGCTTTTAAGAAGAGCAAGATCCAGCTCTGTTTCTTCACCGCACGAGGACGCAGCGAGAAGGCAGTGGTCTGTATGCCAGGAGAAGTCTTCCCCCGAAACCGAATTGGTCTACACATTGCTCTTGGACTTCCGCTTTTAGAACTGTGGGAAAATAAATATCTGCTGCTGAAGCCACCCAGTCTCTGTGATTTTGTCATGGTGGCCTGAACAGACTAATCCACAGCGTATGTTAGGGACCTTGCAGGACGCTTGGCTCAGTGTAAGTGCTCAATAAATAAATGAGATTCATGACAGTAAACACATTAATAGGCAGTGAGTTTGGAGGATGAGCTTGCTAAGATCTTTGAATGCTAAGCTAAGTATATAATGTATTCTGGAGACAATGGGAAGTTTGTGAGCAGGAAACCAAAAGAGAAAGCATATGTGTGCTGAGTCTGAGAACACTATGACAATAGGGCATTTATATAAGGCAGGATCCGTCAAACTTTAGCATCAGAATCACCTCGAGGGCTTGTTAAAACATAGATCTATGCTGCCCCCATGCTCCTTTCTTTTCACATTTAGTGGGTCTGGGACCGAGTCCAAGCATTTGCATTTCAGATAAGTTCCTAGGCGGTGCAGATGCTGCTAGACCAGAGACCCCACTTCCCGAAGGGTGTTGGGGGGGAGAGAAAGGATTCAGGACTGGTGTGACCTCTGGTGACTTGCTGCCTGGGATGGCAGCAAAATGCTTGCTCTGCAAATGTTCAGTCCACGCTGTGGTAGACAACAGATAACATCGGCGGGAGAAATGGCTACAAGCACTGCAAGCAGCTACGGCATTGGGTTTCTGTTTGTGCTTTATGGGTAAACCACGATCATGATAAAACGTGCAAAGCCCTGACTTAGGAAGTGAGTAGATACCGGAATTGGAGAAACACCACTCTCCGGCCTTCTCCAACTTGTGGATTTCTGTTCAGGGCTAACAGTTTGGCACCAATTGCTAATGTGACACACCAGTTGCAGGCTAACGTCATAAATAATGGCGGTGAAGTTAGTTGAATGGCAGCATCATTAAGATGTTCGGTTGCACATGGGATGGTGGCCTGAGACCGTCTTCCGTGTCATATTTTGTATGGCCCTGAGGTGAATGGTGGCTGTTTCGTTTTCTTTCATTGCTTTATGTTAGATCTTCACCCTCCCCTTCTCTTTCCTAGGGAAACCGTTTGTCACCATGAGCTGCACTTGGGGCCTGTCGGGAGGCCATGCTCCTTGGTCCTCCCTTCTGGCCACAGGGTAGTCACGAGATTGAGGTCTGACCAATCACAGAGCCCCACCCTCCTGTCCCAGAGATTGAGCTGATGAGGCACATCGTGATGCAGAGCAGCCTATCAGATCCTTCCTTGGGATTCATCCGTGATTAACAGGAGGGAAACCCTCTTTCCTCTGAAGACACTAAGCTGGGGTGATGTGAGTAAAGATCATGCTACTCACTAAGCACCCCCGGCATGATGGAGTCCTCCTGTCATAGGAGGGAATGAGGCCAACCCTTAGAGAAAAGATCTCTCAGAGAGATCCTTATCATTTACATCACTGGAATCCCGAGGCCAATACTATGGGCAGATTTTCATTTGCATGAGTCAAACACTGTCTCTTTTACCTAAGCTTTGAGTTGGTACTTGGCACTTTTTTTTTAATGTTTATTTATTTTTGAGAGAGAACGTGCAAGCAGGGGAGGGGCAGAGAGAGAGGGAGAGAGAGGACTGGCAGTGGGCTCCACTCTGAGAGAAGAAAGCCCCATGTGGGACTCGAACTCACAAACCTGAGCCAAAGTCCAATGCATAAGGGACCAAACCACCCAGGTGCCCTGGTACCCAGTGCTTTTAGTTAAGAGTCTGAACAACAAAGCTCACCTACCTACTTGTAACCCTCTAGCTTCTAGAAATCAGGTTGTGCCTGAGAAATTGCATATTCCATACTCAAATGCCTACATCAGCATAGGAAGGAGTCCTTTGGAGGTGTTTAAAATTTCAGGGGGGGCGCCTGGGTGGCTTAGTCGGTTAAGCGTCCGACTTTCGCTTAGGTCATGATCTCGCGGTTCGTGGGTTCAACCCCCACGTCGGGCTCTGTGCTGACTGCCAGCTCAGAGCCTGGAGCCTGTTTCAGTCTGTGACTCCCTCTCTCTCTGACCCTCCCCTGCTCACGCTGTCTCTCTCTCTCTCCTATAAATAAATAAAAAACATTAAAAAAAATTTTAAAATTTCAGGGCATGGTCCCCAAGGAAAGCTTTGAGCATTCCATTTGGAAATGGTAACGAGAGATAGGGAAAAAGAAAGAAAAGGCTTATCAGTCTTCAGATGCCCGAGTTGCTCTGTTTAGGAGAGAAAAAATAAAGGAAAAGCAGTGGAGCGCATTGGTAGTGTTTGTATTTGATGAGAAAATGAAGGCTGTTTATTACCAGGTAGTGGAAAACTCAATGGTCAAGCACTTTTCCTACCAAACGCTCCCTCGTACTTTTCATGTTGGTAGTGGGGACAGGCGCTCCTGGGCTTGTCGATCCGGGTAAAGTTACATAACCTACATTTTTGGCTAAAGTGAATTCACCCCACGTGAGAGAGCCAGAAAAGAGGGTGACAGTGCAGCAGTGGACGGCAGATCTCCCTCCCACTTCACCTGATGGACACACGGATGGTGAGCTCCTGCCTTGCACAGTTGAGCATCTTGCTGGACCTGTGGACATTTGTGGGGATTTTCCAAGAGCTCACCATAGCAGATTTTCGCCTTTGTGAGAATTGGGACTCTGACTCCCTCCATAAGAGGAGATATCCGTACAGGAAGCCCCATATTTCACATTTTTATTGAAGCATGTTCCGAGGGCTTGAGGGGTGAGTCTGTGTATGTGCGTGTTTCTCAAAATATATCTGCTGATTATTTGAGGCTCAGTATTAATAAGCCATATAATTACTGGATTCGGTAGCATTTGAAATTGGAATCATTTTTGGATTCCGCTCCTCCTGCGGGCCCTTGTAATGATAACCACATCAGAATGCTTTGTGATGGGCTATGTGGGAAAAAAAATCCTCTCCGTGCAAATTACCAGGCCACTTTTATCCTGTTGAATAAACTCTAGGCAGTGACTCTGCCGTCAACAACACATACGAAAGGCTGAACTCTGTGGTTGATCTGTTTTGTGCGAGGTGGACACTTGCTGTTCTATTTGCCCAGTGGCGCTTTTTAATTGGAGTGATTTTTATTTGGTCTGATTTCCTGAAATAGAATCCATCGCCTGCTAACCCCAGAAGCCTATCAGCAGAAGCGCCAACTGTCCCGGGCTCTTGGCTTAGCTCTTCCGGGAGGAGACATGGCCTTGGGGGTGGGGGACTTGCAGTGTATTCAGATCTGATATTGAAACAGCTTGTGTGTGTGTGTGTGTGTGTGTGTGTGTGTGTGTGTGTGTTTAGGGAGGAACCACAGAATTTGACCCGCCATCCCCACCCAAACCCCAAACCGATTCCATTCCAATAGCCAAGCCTGCTTCAGGCGGCAGTCTCAAAGCCTCTTTTGAGTAGTTTATTTCTTCCTATTTACAACTCCCAAAGTGAGCTGTTTTTTAAGGGAAAATCAGTTTCTATTAATGTCTAAGACCCCTGAGCGGGCCTTTGCCTCTAATCTGTCCTGCTTTGTTTAGGCCAGAGAACACGTTGAACTGGTACCCAGGCGAGCAGGGGCATTTGCCTGGCACAATCACCTGAAGTTGATTTATGCACAGGGACTCAAGGAGCGATCATATTTTAAATCAGGCTAATCAAGCTGTCTTTTTGTGAAAGCCCCCCAAACCACACACAAACCTCACCCTCCATGTGTTCCCCTTTCGACTGAGTAAAAGCGAAGGGGAGACGCTTATTAGGAGCCTGACGCTGGCACGTAGAATCCAGCAAATGCCGCCCGGTGTGTGTGCACAGTGGACTTCTTGTTGTGGGGAGGATGACGAGGAAGCAGCATTGTTTCTGCAAATTAAGGGGCTCGATGCACCGCTTCATGTGTGAGTTTCCTGTTTCATTTGAGCCCACTTTGGGTTTCCTTTCTTTTCTTTGGTTGACTGTTTCCCTTCATTCTGTTTTTGCTGCTTAATTGCCCTGGCTCCGGGCTTCCGAGGCAGCCTACCAGGAAGATCAAGTTTACTTTGCAAGTTCTGTCCTCTCCCATTCATTCATTCCTCACCTTGTCTCACTTCCCACAACCACTTCTGAAACACCAGCTGCCTCTGTGTGGCACCGGTTTTTGTAACCCATCCAAGCCTGTCTTTGTTCTTTTCTTTCTTTTTTTTTTAAAGCTACTACTTATTGAGTTTCTACTCTGTCCCAAGGATCAGCACACTTTTTCTGTGAAGGGCCACAGTAAACAGCTTCAGCTTTGTGACTCATATTGTCTCTGTTGCAACTTCTCCACTCTGTTACTGTATAATGAAAGTAGCGTGGCCATTACCCATCCATAAACAAACAGGGTGTCTCAATAAAACTTTATTTACACATAGAAGCAGTAGGTCAAATTTGGCCCGAGGGTCAAATGGAGTGAATCCCTGTGACATACATAGGAGACATACCAGACTTTTGAGAGTATTCTATCAGCAGAAATACCATCAGACTGAAAGGGACAGCAAGAACAAAGTGTGAAAGAAGACTGTCAAACCCTCCGAATTCTACAAGCAAGAAATAGGCTGATAAAACTAGTTAGCTATAAGCAGGTGCTACCCATCACAAAAAAGGAAGGAGACAGCAAAGCCATGGGCTCAGGGCAGAGCTGGGAGCTGAGCCTTGAGACCTAATGGAGTTTGCCCAGTTGGAGTTAGGAATTACTTAGGACCACTGACCCCTTCTTTCTCCCTTTTTGATCAGGAATGTCTGTAACTGTTATCCTGGTGGGATTTGCTCCACCAGGGACCCTTAACTTGTTCACTAGTTTCACAGGTCTCTCGATGGAGAGGAATTGTGCCCCTAGATGGATCATACCAAGAGTTGTACCCAAATCTCCTTTGGATGATTTAGGGGATGAGATCTGAGACTTTTGAGCTAATTGAGACTTAGGTGAGATTCTGAACTTGAGTTATGCTGTTATGGGTTGAGCGTCTGGGGGACTTGGGATGGGGTAAATGCATATGAGGCAGACCTGAAACTTTGGGGGTTGATAGTGGATTGCTATAGGTTGAATAATGACCCCCCCCAAAGATGTCCACATCCTAATCCTCAGAACCTCTGAATATCTCATCTTACATGGTGAGAGGGACTTTGTAGATGTGATTAAGTCAAGGATCTTAGGATGAGGAGATTTTCCTGGTGGCCCCAGTATACTCACATGGGTCCTTGTGTGGGGGTGGGGGGTGGCACAGGAGTATCAGAATTACTGCAGTGATTCTCAACAGTGGGTGATTTTTGTCCCCCAGGGGATATTTGGAGGTGTTGTGGGTTGTCACAACTGGTGGAGAGGCTACTGGCCCTTTCTGCCAGGTAGAGGCCAGAGATGCTGCAAAACACAGGACATCCCCAATGAGAAAGAATTTTATCAGACAAAAAAGCCAATAGTGCAAAGGTTGAGAAATCATGTCTTATCAATCCTGTACAACTGGTTAAGGCTGTAAGGGTGGGTGTGGTTATCATGCCTGGTTCCTAAATGAGCAAACAAGGTGAGAAAGGCTGGATTACAGAGACGCAGGAGATCCACCAGGTGGGATGTAGCAAAGCTGGAGCAGAAGTCCTTGTCCCCAGGCCTCCAATGCACTGCTGTTTCTTCATCCCTCCTTCACCTACCAAGCCTGGCTGGAGGTAGGTTGGTTTCAACCTAGAGTCAATAGGTAAGATGATTCATGATTCAGCCCATAGGTGGGACCATAATGGTGGAGACTTCCGGTACTGGAGCAGGTAGGACAGAACTGTTTCAGGAAAAGGTATTTTCAGTGTCTGTTGGTAGGTGGGTAGGAATACGGTTGATGGGCATCTTCTGCCAGGATCCAAGCCTTTCAGCTTCAAGTGCAGATTGGTTTCCACCATGGAACAGAGCCCCCTGTGCATAGGCTGTGTGTGTGTGTGTGTGTGAGTGAGTGTGTGTGTGTGTGTGTGTGTGTGTGTGTGTATGTGGTGGGGGTTGTAAAATATTCCCTCCTTCTAAGGAATTTGCTACCTAGAAGAGGAGGTGGAGTCCTAAGCAGGTAACTAAAATGAAAGTAAGAGTGAGAACACATGTTTCAAATGGTTTTGCGCTCCACACTTCCCCAGGGAAGAGAGAGAGAGAGAGGTTCTTGGGGGTGGGTTGATGAACATCTGGAAAGTCTACAGGGAACAGGTGCAGCTTAAACCGAGGCTTAAGTTGCAAGCAAACCAGAAGACCACTGTCCCAAATCAAACAATAGATTCACTTCTTGAAAGCGGTTTCTGCCTCCAGATGCTGAAAGAAAAACTTCCTCGTTTGACTTTCAGCCAGTCCTCAGTGACGAGCTTTGGGACTCCATGCACGTTCTGATTATTGCTCTTTTTTTCTCCATTCATAAGTGAACAATCCAAGCAGTCTAAGTTCTGTAAGCTTCTGATCGGGGCTGCAGATTTGCCGTATTTGGCAGCCTTGCGATTTCCATCGTCATCACGATCATACTAAGTTTATGAGACAAGCTTCTTATCACTGCTATCAGCACTTTTGTTTTCCCATTTTCTGCTCATTTTTCCAAAATTATAAGAGCCAAGTGCTCTTAAAAGAGCCAGATAATCACACTAACGAACACTCTCCTGGGCAATGATAGCAGCAAGGTGGAAATGAAGACCACACGCTCTCTGCTCCGGTACCGTCCATTCAACTGCTCAAGAACAGAATCCTGATTGCTGCCAGTGAGGGATGATTTGGGGCTCTCAGAGCAGCAAGCATGAATGTGCAGATAATATACATTGATTTATTCATTCCTCTATGCATATTTATTAGATAACCTCTCTGTGCCAGGCACTATTTCAGGAACTAGGGATACAGCCACAGGAGTCTACATCCAGGGCTCTGGCAGGAGCTTCCAGACTAGACTGGGGAGACCGACGCTAAGCAAGCAGGCAAATCCATATACAAGGGAGGCTCAAATTGTCACACGTAGGGTTGTCAGATCACAGAATCGCCCTCTTGGCTTATCCAGGCTGAGTCAGCTGCCTTCTAAAGCTCGGGGCTCCAACCCCCACTGGTTATATATACAAAGTCAGGGAATTCAGCCCCTCTGGTTTGCAAAGCCAGGGTCCTGGGGATTTGTCTTCCCTGTGCAGGCTCCCTGGTGCTGTTCACTCTCCGTGCGTGCAGCTCCCTCCCTTTGGCCCATCCGGAGCCGCTCAGACGCTGCTGCTTCTCTCCATTTTAGTTGTGGCCTTGGCTCTGCCAGACTTCAGATTTCCCTCCAGGTTGTGTACATGAATGCGAGTGATAGCTACTCGTAAACGTGGGCCAGCGCGATCTCAGGGCCCTCCTCCCTGGCCATCCCCCGCTCTTCTCCAAGGTTGCCAGATCAAATACAGGACGTCCAATTCAATTTAAATATCAGATTTTTATGTGCTCACTTCGGCAGCACATGTACGAAAACCAGAACGCTACAAAGAAGGTTAGTGTGGCCCCTGTGCCAGGATAACACACAGATTCGTGAAGCATTCCATATAAAAAAAATGAAATAAATATCAGACTTTTATAAACCACTTTTAAAAGCTGTATTTACCAAAATTGCATCCTGCTTTTTTTTTTTTTTTTTTTTTTTTTTTTTAGCCGAGCAATGCTAGTACTGAGGAAATGAGTGGGGCATCTGGGATGGTGTATCGTCCAGGGTTCCCCCAGAGGAAGAGAGCCAGTAGGATATCTGTTCTGGGGTCTATTGCGGGGAATTGGCTTAAGCAATTTTGGGAGCTGGATGGGCAAGTCCAAAACCGGCAGGCAGTCTGTGGGGAACGGTAGGCTGGAACTGGGCATTTCCTGAAGCTGCTTTCTCCTGGCCAGATTTCAGGGAAACCTGAACTTCGCTCTTCACACCTTTGAACTAATTGGATCAGGTCCACCCAGATTATGGTAGATAAACTCATCGTAGACGGAATCATATTTGTAAAATACCTTCCCAGCAACAGCTAGACTAGTGTTTCTTTGACTCAGTGGGGACTTTAGCCAAGTTGACCATTACAGATAGAAAGGGGAGGGGTGTCCACAGTCATTAGGGAAGGCTTCGTTGAGGTGGGGCCATGTCAACTGAGTGAACATTGAGACACTGAATGTCAAACTGCATCTAAGAGCCAGGACATCCGAACATTCCAGATGACCAAAAATAGCAGGTGCAAAGGCCCTGAGGTAGGAAAGAGTCAGTTTTGTTTTAGAAACAACAAAAAAAGTCCATATGGTTGGGAAGGAATATCAAGGGGAGAGTGGTACCTGGTTGGGTGGGAGAGGAAGGCAGTGTCTGGGTCACAGAAAATTGTGTATGAAAGTCAGGTTTATAAAACTCCAGGACTATGACAATTTGCAAAAAGGTATTGCTGGGTAGGAAAAAGAGCATGCCTTTGAAAAATATCTTCTTTCGGAAGTATTTCCTGGTATCTGGATGGTATTTGCTTGCCTAAAAAAAGTTTCTGTGGGTGATTTAGGCATGAGACTCCCCCAAACTGATGTTATCTGGGACTCCACGAAGTAATACCAACCCTTATTATTGTGTCTGAAAAGGAATCTTTTCAAGAGGTGAGGAAGCAGCCCAGTAGGTAGGCAGCGACTATAGGGCATCTCCAATTTATAGGTTTTTTCCTCAACCCATCTTTGTATTCAAGAACGTTCCTTTTGAAGACTGGAATAGTCAGATGGTCAGTCACTTGTTTGCAAGAAGTCACTGGATAGAAGTCAACACTTTTCGTCTGTGTCTCAGGACTTAGGGTTTGTTTAAGGAAAGATTCTAACAATTTTCCTTAAATAGAAAAATCCGTTTTATGTATTGATCCTCTCTTGGAAATCAACCAGTAGTTTGATCTCTTGACAGTTGTACATATACCTGTGAACCTTCAGGGCTGATGCAGAAAAGTTACTCCCTGGACTTGCGGAGTTTCCTGGAATCCATAACTTTTGAATTTGCCTGTTGCCTCCAAGTCCGACCCAGATATCTCCAACATGGATATGATGTCTTTGGGAAAAATCACCTGTTTTCTCTTGAACTTAAATTTTTCTATCTATTATATATTTATTTTGCTATCAATTTCTAACAAAGAGTTTTCTACTCTGAAGTTTTGTTCAGCTCCAAAATTCTGGTTCCCTGAGAATTCTCTATATTGTAAATTAGCCTCAGTGTCGCACACTGGTTTGGTAGAGAGGAAGGCAAGAAATATTGGTCTCTGTTTTATGTCATGTGTGAAAGCAGTGTCAGTCTCTGAAATCTTGATGGTGAATTCTTCCTGTTTGTCTCTCCATCCCCACTAATAATCAAATAGAATGTAGCCATCTTGGCTATCTAATTGCTGGGTAACACATTACGCCTGAAATTCAGTGGCCTAACACAGCAGGCATTTACTATCTCCCAACTTACAGCGGGTCAGGAATTTGGGAGGGACTTAGTGGATTCTGGCTCAGGGTGTCTCGTAATTGCAGTCAACATGTCAGCTGAGGCTGTGGTCATCTGAAGGTTTTGCTGGGGCTGGAGGATCACATGGCCATTGGTAGCAGCCCTCAGTTCCTCACCATGTGGGGCTTTCCATAGGCTGTTTGATGGGGCCCCATGACATGGCAGCTGGCTTCCCCCTGAATGAGTGACGATCTAGTCTCGGAGGTTACGCATCATCAAATCCAACCCTATCTATTTGTTAGAAATGAATCGCTAATTCTATCCCCACACTCCACAGGGGGGAAACTTGGTTCTACCTTTCAAGGGAACAGGGTCAAAAACCTATGGACCTATGGACGTATTTTTAACTATCACAGTTGTGTCTTGTGTGTATGCTGCAGACGTTCCACTCCCTAAGATCTTGATGTTATTCTTCCAGCTCTACCTGTCTGCTCTTATCCCCACTAGCAATTAAATTGCATATAGTCTACAACTTAACCATCCTTCTTTCTTCTATAACTTATTCCAAGCACAGTGTGACCTGGCTCAAGAAAGTCTGAACGTCACAAACATTGCGGCTTTGCTCCTTTCAAGTATTACTAAACTGTCAGGGTAGTAATTGACATACCCTCCCTTCTCCCAATCCTTGGGTAGTCCGTTGCTTGGGGACAGATGGAAGGGAAAGTGGAGGTAAAATAAGATATTTTTTTCCTGTAACTCTCTTAGATAGATGGGCCATTTTATGCACCACTGCATCCCATGACAGATGGTGCAGAAATAGTCAAGAGCCTGGCTTGGTGGAAGATGGCCTTCTCAAGAAGCAGCAAGCCGTGTGCTTGGAACACTGGGAATTAGCCACCGGGTGACTCCCACCTCAGGCAGGGCTCCCCTAGACGTAGACATGAGACAAGGATTTGTGTGCAGGTTGTATATTTGGGAGATCTCAGAAACACTGGTAGGAAGTAGAGACATGAGGCAGGAAACCATTGGTCATGATGCTGTTTAACCGTGTGGGTGACTGGAGCCAAATCCCACTGAAAAAATCCTGGAAACAGGTTTCTACAAACCCACATCTCTAAGGGAAGCCGGAGAGCCAGGTTATTTATCTACCAGATCCCCTTAGACTTTGGTTGAGAGCTGCCCCCGATGAATTCCATAGCCTTCCTGTACAAGGTTACGAGGGCTGCATAGCAAAGACCCACAGACCGAGTGGCTTAACATAACAGAAATCTGTGGTCTCCCTGTAATGGAGGCCAGAAATCCGAAAGCAAAGTGTTGGCAGGGAGGGCCATGCTTTCACTCAAGGTGCTAGGGAAGGATCTGTTCCAAGCTCCTTTCTTAGCTTCTGGTGTCCTCTGTTGTTCTCTGACTTGAACACGCACCGTTTTATCCTCTGTCTTCCCGTGGCACTCTCCCTGTGTATCCTCAAATCGCCTCTGCCTCTGTGTCTTAGTTTCCCCTTTTTCTATAAGGACAGCAGACATATTTGATTAGGGCTCACCCTAATAATCTCATTTTGTTACCATTGTAAAGAACCTGTGTCTAAATAAGGTCACAGTCTAAGGTGCTGGGCCTTATGATGTTGCAGGGTAGCGGGGGGGAAGGGTGGGCAGTCACAACTAAACTCAGAACACTTTGTGTATTCAGAGCTGGTGTCAGTGGTTGAGAGCAAGAAGATGTGTCCTGGCTCCACGTCTTCAGGGTTGGCTTCTAGACCTGGAGCTCTCTGGTTCCTGTTGGAATAGCCAAGGGTTCAAGCGCAGCAAGACACAACATAGGAGGTGGGAAGTCCCAGCTGCATGAATCCTTAGGGTCTAGGTGCTCAAGGTACAAATCTCGGAGTCCTCTCCAATCCTCTTTGCATTTACTTAGTGCTTGCAGTCCACAGCAGATACACCAGCTCTACCCTAAACTCTGTGTCTGGAGTCCATCCCTGGCTGTCCATCAGCACTGACGCCATCTTGCTCCAGGACATCCTCATCGCACCTCAGGTACAGCTGCAGCGTCTGGCTGGGCTCCCAGCATCTGAATGGACGTGCCTGGGAAGCCAAGATTCTCTGACAAGTTGCCATGGGCTGCTTTGTGTCCCCCCAAAAGTTAAGTGCTGAAACCCTCCCTGCCTCATTCTGTTTTCCAAAAGGATGCACCACACTGGCTTTTCAATCTTATTTCAGTTTGCCTTCTTTTTTCTAATCTTTACCTCCTCCCCCTTTCCTCTCCTCTACTCCCCTGTCTCTCATTCCCCTTGAATGCATAGCAGCACTCTGAAAAGATGGAAACGTCAGAGGCATGGAATGTTTCCACAGAGTGATGTTAATATAAATATTCTAGAGAGAAAAGCGGCCCAAACACACAGACCCATCTACCGTTGATTTCGGCAAAATGAGGTCCCAACCTTCCAGACTATCATTCCCTCTCCTCCGGGGTTTTTCCGTCACTGCCAAGACACATTTTCTGCTGTCCTTGACCTTGCCCCACGATGTCCCTTCCAGAACTATAACTGTATGTATATAATTATATACTCCTTCTCCTAGGATAGATTATTTCCCCCTGAAGTTATATCTGCCCCCAGAACACAGGTAGCAAGGAAGTGATTGAAGCATTTGAATCAGGAGTTTTGAGCTGCAGTGTGTGTGTGTGTGTGTGTGTGTGTGTGTGTGTCTCCAGCCAGGCTTGGCCTGTCAAGCACAGGGTAGGAGATGGCGAGGATCCTACCATTCCCGCGGAGCTTGACTTTATAGCTGAGCCTTCCGGCCACCGTCAGACACCATCATGAAGAGAAGGATGTGGGGCCATGTCTCTCTGGGATCCATCTCTGGGTCGGGGTCTGGAACAAGTCACCATATGGGTCAACCGCCCATGACTTAGCTCATTCCAATATTTTTAATACGAGTGATACTCAGTTAAAAATGAGCAGCAGAGATGGCTTTAGAAGAATTCAAGAGCTAGGGATTCAAGGATAAGAGGTAGTTCATTCCCTCTTGACTTGGTAATGGTGAGGTGGTCTTGGATCTAGACTATGTCAGACACCGCCAGGCCTCGCCTTTACCCTCTCCCTGCCCAATTCTGTCTCCCTCTCTCTGCCCCTCCCCGACTTGCTCTCTATCTCTCTCTCAAATAAATTAAAAAAAGAATAAACTTTAAAATCGGGTGGCAAAGTTTTAAACAAACATTAAATGTTAGGAGTTCTCAGACAGCCTATTTGTTACAGTGAAAGAGAGAGAGGAAGGGAGAGGAAAGGAGTCTAGTTAACCCAGCAAGAACCTCAGGGCAAGGAGTAACTCTGTGCATCACCTGAATCTTCGTCTTTGTACACCCAGATCCCTCTGGGGGATGTGCATCCAGAGTTGACCTAGCTTGGAGAGTGACTCACGTTAACCAAGTCTCCAAGAGTCCTGGGTGTAGACCAGAATTGCCAAGTTGTGAGCTAAGAGTAAGTGAATTTTTGCCAATTGCCAGGCAGACTCAGGAACAGGCTCAGTAGTGCTTCTTCTCTCCAGCTCAAGCCAACTTGCAGCAGTCCAGAAGTCACGAGGCTGTTTGGGAAGCCATGAAGCAGAGCCAACATCAAGGCCTAGCGAAGATGCACAGAGATTTTCAGACTGAGAAGAGAGAACCTGAAGTCGTTTGTGTGTGATGGTTTTGGATGTCCCTTAGAAAGGGGAGGGAGAAGGAGTTTTCAGAAGGTCTGGTTGGTGAGGCTGGGGTTCAAGAATAGCCAAGTGTACAGCAGCCATTGTGAGGAAGACCGTGCAGACAGAATAAACCAGAATGGCAGGATTGTTGAGCAGGAGTAAGTGCTCCTTGCAGCCACCACACATATGCTACAACAACTTGCATTTGAACGTGGTCAGAATATGGGCTTTCCAATCAGGTAGACCTAGGATTTAATTCTCACTTCACCAGAAATGGACTGTGTGTGGGCAGTAGTCTCTGAGCCTCCTCTGTAAAATGGGTGTAATAATACACCAGGCTCCTCAAGCAGATGAAGATTCAGGGAGATTATGCATGAGAAGTGCTGAGCATGGAGCCTGGCTCATAGTAGGTGCTCAGTGAATGGTAGCTAGGTTATGGGTTTCTTTTGTTATGGTTGTTCAGTTTCCACTCACGTGGCTTTCTGCAGTCCGGGGACAGTAGCAGACAACACAGGTGTCATCTACACTCGGCAGTCACCAGAAGTTCAGTAGTTGGGCAAGGAAATCCAGGCAACAGGGAAGCCCAGGACTGAAGTGAAAGTCAAATGCGACCCCAAGGGGAAGGGAAAGAGAGAGCAGTCTAGGACAGCTTGCTTCTCAAGCTTCACCGTGCAATCATATTACTTGGGGAACGTGTCAAGATGCAGATTCTCATCTGGAGGGTCAGGGCTGGAGCCTGAGATTCTCCATTTCTGACACGCTCCTTGATGACATCACTGAGGCTGGCCCTCAGCCCATGCACAGAGTTGCAGGATCTAATATCAAGCCCAGAGGAAAATAAGGACTGGATGTTGGAGACAAAACCCACATGTGGTCAAGGAAAGCCAGTGGTATGAGTGGAGTTATATATTTTCTATCATTCAACTGGATCCATGCTGTCCAATATGGTAGCCACTAGCCCCATGTGGCTATTGGCACTTAACCCTGATTGAGATGTGCAGGACGTGTAAACTAAACATTAGATTTTGCAGACCGGGTGCCAAGAAAATATCTCAGTACTCTTTTATGTTGATTACATGTTGAAATGATAATATTTTGGATACTATATGAAAAATAATATATTATTAAAATTAATTTCACCTGTTTCTTTTTAGTTTTCTTTTTTCAATGCGGCTGCTAGACATTTCTCAATTACATTTGTGGCTTACATTAAATTACTACTGGACAGCCCTGGTCTAAAAAGAGCCTCTTTCTCTGGGCTCTGAGCTCCTGCCCAGAAATCCATCCTCGGCAATTCTCTGGGTACCTCGGGGAGAGCCCAAGACTAGCGAGGTTCATTGCTCCGAAGGGGAGCCAGGCGGGCCCGCGCAAGGGAGCTGTTTGGGATGAACAAGGCAGAAACATGCCAAGTCATTCTCCGCAACAGCAGAGCTATTGCCATGGGGCCGGCTGGGCGGCCTGGATCCCGGAGATGCCAGCCTGCCACGCTCCGGTGCCTTCTGTCTGGGCCTCTTCAGTCCTCTCTCAAGTTCCCTCCCCATCCTGGGCGACAGGTAATTAGCAGGGCCAGCTGGCAGGCTCCACTGGGCACTGCGGCCAGAGAGCCGGCGGCCGGCCTGCAATTACTGTAATCTTGGCGCAGCCTTGCAAAGGGAGCTCTGTTCAGCTCTCGCTCCGCAGCTCGGCTCTCGGGTGCCAGGGCTTGTAACCTCCACGTTCTCGGGGCGTCTCTTGGCAGAGAGAGGCCCACAGAAGAAAGTCCCCAGTGTGCGCACCTGCCGCAGACTTCCCTTGGTAAATAACCGGGCCGTCGGGCCTACCTCGCTGCCCGCTGGTGGCATTTGAAATGTCCCAGACGAGCCATATTCCTCAGGCAGTTTGTTTTATGCGTTCCCAGTATCTCCTCTTTCAGGAAAGCCTGTCCCGGGACTGGCAGCTGGGCCTGCCACCTCCAGGCAGCTTGTCTGGGGCAGATCCCAGGTTCCTTAGGCATTAAGAATGATGTTTGGAAATCCATGAATCTCAGGCCCCTCGAAGCGCCAAGGGGGTGAGTAGTAAGGTTGCTTTATCAAGTGGGATCTCTAGGCAAAGCCAGGTCTGCACAGAGGCAGCACACAGATCCTCACAGTCACAGGCTAACTTTGGAATTTCTCAAGCCTCAGTCTCCTTGTGTGTAAAGTGGTCCCTTGCAGGGCTGTTGTGGGGATTGAAGGAGATGGTCCCTGCCAAGGGCTCAGAATGCAAATACTCAAATGTGTGCATTACAAACTAAGGAAAAGGAGAGGGAAGGAAGTCTGAGAAGCTAGACAGCTGAAATACATGTGGGCCTAACCCATCAGAATGTTCCAGACTGGAGCACAGAGGTTTAAATAGGGAGGCGCTACTTTTAAAGGGATGGTCTCTGCCTCTACATCAGGAGCGAGAAGAGCTTCTGTTGGAGGCATAGTGAGTGTAGGAGCTCTCTCCACCCCATCAACGGAAAAACTTCACAGTCATTCGTGAGGTTCAGCACAAGATGCAAATGCAGGGCCCGTTGTTCGAAAAGATGCCACTGAGGGGCCCCTGGGTAGCTCAGCCAGCGAACTGTCTGACTTCAGCTCAGGTCATGATCTCGCGGCCCAAGAATTTGAGCCCCGCGTCAGGCTCTGTGCTGACAGTTCAGACCCTGGACCCTGCTTCTGATTCTGTGTTGCCCTCTCTCTGCCCCTCCCCCACTCACGCTCTGTCTCTCAAAAATGAATAAACGTTAAAAAAAAAAAAAGGTGCCACTGAAGATACTAAAATAGAAAACGTTTTCCATTCTTCCACTGTCTGTCTCTCTCTGGCTCTCTCTCCCCATGGTTCTATTTGCTATTCGGTGTCCCCACGCTCTCTGGCAGGGGGATTCCCACTTGGCCAATGTGGAACGTCACAGGCACCTGGGGCCCTGCAACTCAGCACAGGCAAGCACTCCCCGCTCCCTCCCTCCCCTTCCAGCAGCCAGCAGACTGAAGCCCTCCCCTCCCCCCTGTGCCCCACCCATGGCTGGAGATGTCAGTCCCCAACTCACAGAGGACAGACAACCCCAGACTCTTTGGGTGCTGGCTCCCAGGCCGGTCGACCGAGGGTGGAATAAATCGCTGGTCAGCACCTGGGGTGTAGGTGGTGGGGGGTGGCTGCAGTCAAGGGCAGTGGCAGAGAGGGGGATGCCAAGTAGGGTTCTAGGGTATCTGGGGGTACAGGCGCAGGCAGCACAGAACTTTTATCCTGGGGAGACAGAGGTGGAAGGGCAGCAGGAGGTGGGACCACACACGCTCCCCGGTCCCTCTGGAACTGACCTACAAAACCCTAAATCAAACACACAGTTGTTGGAAATTTCAAGATGGCAGCAGTAGAGAATTAGTGCCCACGTGCAGGGCGCCTCTGAGCACGCCCCAGCTGATACCTACTAAGGCTTAGACACCTAGTGAGCAGACCCTGGATGGAGGTAACTGGCGTGTTGTAATTCCATACCTTGTTTCCCACCCAGGTAGAGCCTGGGATCCACATCCCAGCTCTGACACTGGCTAGCTCTGTGGCCTGGGCCAAATTGTTTAATGCCCCCTAAGCCTTGGTATCTTTGTCTATAATATGGGAAAAAATGATAGAACCCAACTCCTAAAGTTGTTGTGAGGATTAAAGGAGATCATGCAAGTAGGGTTTAGCTACTTTTAAAGGGAAGCGTCCTTCTCTGGGTTTACCTCTTGGAAAAGTAATCCTTCACATTTTTTTGAAGCTCAGGGAGCCCATGTTTCCCTTCTTCACAGTACCTGGTGGGTAGTTGAATGAAACAAACCGAAGGGCAGGGATCCATTAACATAGATAAGAAAGTGGACATACTTAGTCACACCTAGGCTTATTTGGTGACAAGCACTGCTCCTATCACAGATTGAACTTGGTCCTATTTCCTAAGAGAAAAATGGAGAAGCAATCATATAAGTTCTATCTAGCCTTACCTGTTCCTTCTTTTAAAAAATATTTTTAAAATATTTAATTAACATCAAATATTAATGTTTAATTTTGAGAGAGAGACAGAATGTGAATGAGAGAGGGTCAGAGGGGGAGGGTCAGAGGGAGAGGGAGACACAATCCAAAACAGGCTTTAGGTTCCGAGCTTTCACCACAGAGCCCAATGCTGGGCCCAAACTCACAAAGCCTGAGATCATGACCTGAGCTGAAGTCAGATGCTCAACCAACTGAGCCACCCAGGCGCCCCACCTGCTCCTTCCTAAAAGCTAACTTCATTCCCCATTTTCCTAAAAAGCCCTGCTGTAAACTCCCTTTGAGAACTCACACTCTGCCACTACCTGCATGACCTTGAGTAGCTTCTCTCATGTGTTTAGCGACAGTCTGTTTACTAGAAAGTAAGCTACCCAAGGGCAAGGTCTATGTCTGGTTTTGCCTAAGAATGAATACCCTGGCACCTAGCATGATCCCTGAGTTGTGGGAGACACTCAATAAATATTTGTCAAAGTAAGGGAATACTAGATGGAAGGATAGATGGATGGATGGATGGGAGGGAGGGAGGGAGGGAGGGAGGGAGGAAGGAAGGAAGGAAGGAAGGAAGGAAGGAAGGAAGGAAGGAAGGATAAATGGACAGGTAGAAGGAGGAGAGGTTACATTTTATGACCTCAGAAGCCATTCCCAGCTCTGACAATCTGTTATTCTGTAAGTCTACTCCATTGTCTCAACTTCTTCCCTTGAAGGATTACGTTGAAAGCTCCAGAGCCTTCTCTCCACATGATGGACCATGCAAGGAGGAAACTAAATCATAGGGTGGGTTGGTTGGATGTCCCTGACTTGGTGAGGGATTGAGATCCATATATACTAGTGCCATTTTGATCCTAGTGGAGCTTTTCGTCCAGGTCATATTATTTCTTTTTTTTTTTTTTTTAATTTATTTCTAGGAGAGAGAGAGACAGCGTGAACAGGGGAGGGTCAGAGAGAGAGGGAGACACAGACTCCGAAATAGGCTCCAGGCTCTGAGCTGTCAGCACAGAGCCCGACGCGGGGCTCGAACCCACAAACCGCGAGATCATGACCTAAGCGAAAGTCGGACACTTAACCGACTAAGCCACCCAGGCGCCCCATTATTTCTTTAGATATCTAAGGCCCTTCCTGTGTTCCCAGGGGCTGGGGTCACAAGAATAGTGAGTGGATAGTCAGACCGGGACTGAGGCAAATTCTTTGAGCACAGAAGAGCTGCAATCCTCCCCTGTGACTGGCTGGCATTATGTCCATGAGTGTTCCCCAACAGATGGCCATAAGATGGGCAACTGGGCACTGACTGGGCTGCCATGTGGTCCCTGGCACAAGAATGGATGGACTCTCTTCATCTCCTTGAGACCTGGATTCTCTTGCTCTCACTTAGCTTCTATCTCCATGGTCTTTCTTCTCCTTCTCACTCCCAGGGGTGGAGTCCTTTAATTTATCTGGCAGTGGGGAAAGATGTGTTCCCTAAGTATGCATGTAAATATTTCTGCCTTGAATTAACATTAGTGGGTTTTATTTTTAACTCAATAAATTGGAACTTGTATACCCCCCCTTCCTGCACCCCCCTTATGGTGACTGCTTTCCCACAAAGCAGGGGGTGACGCAGTCTAGCTGTCTGAGCTAAGGAGAAAGACCCCTAGGCTAGGGATTGCTTCTCAAATTTTAATGTGCATATCGATACCCTGGGAATGTTGTTCACCTGCAGTGTCTGATTCTATAGGTCTGGAGCAGACTGTACAGTTCCAGCAAACTCTGAGCTGATGCCAGTGCGGATGGCCTAACTAGCTCGCTCTGAGTAGCAAGGCTTATGGAAAAAAAGGAAAATTCTAGTTCTAGGATGAAAGAGCAGAGAACAGGCCCGTCTGTCTGATATTTCACAACGTTCTTGTACCACACAGAAACAAGCTCTAGGAACAAGACTGAGAGCAAGAGAGGGAGCGAGAAGGAGGGTGGGAGGTAGGGAGAGCGAGAGATTGAGAGAGATGATTGCAGCCAACTGGTCTCCTCCTCTGTTATTCCTCCACATTGAGGCCGAGAACCAGATGGCGAAGAATTTGTTGTCACCAGTCCATTTTCACAGGCTGGGGAGGTCACAGTGACCAAGGGGAAAAGAGAGGACACTGTAGTGGGGAGGTATTTCCTCCGGGCCTCCCGAGGCTGCCCTTCTAAGACACGATGGGAGCTGCCTGTGCTCACCACCCTAGGCCCTCCTCGAGATTGAAAACAAACGCTGGCCCTCTTCCCGTCCATCTGCCCACCGGCTGGAAGGCACTTGGCTTGCCCTGCTGCTGGTCTCTCACACACAGCTTCCACAAATGCTCTGGGCTACTTGGAGCTGAGACAGGGAGTCGGCTTCGGGCTTGAAGTGGCATTTTCCTCCTGCTTCTTGGCCAGGAGCCAGGGCCCTGGGATGGTTCAGGACCACAGAAGAGAGGGGTGTGAGGGCCCTTGAGAGGCCAGCACTCACACTTCTGAGCGTCTAGTGGGCTTGGACTTTGAGCCCACTGGGGGGATGGATGGCAACTTTCATAGGCTTCGTGTTGTCCTTTATTTTATGTAGTAGGAGACAATGACAGTCCCATGTGGATTAGACGCTCAAGAGCCCTTATGGGCCACTTCTTCTTCGTCCGTTGGGATCTTCAGTTCAAAGACCCACAAGTGTCCTTCCACATTGCCTTTCAAGCCAAGCTCCAGCCAGCCCTCTGAATCTTTCCAAAGAAACACCAAGTAGGATTTAGGCGAAGACTGCCCACTCAGCTAATGAATGAGGATCTTGGCCTGCCTTCGTAGGTCAAGGTCGGAACTGAGGTTTTGTGGACTCTCCAGCTCATCAATCTGGGATTGGGGATTGCAAGCCCAAATGCCTACAGGTCCCTCACGGGAAATACCCACAAGCAGAGACGGCTGGAGAAGAGAAGATCAGATGTGGTGGGGAAAGAAGACAATAGTTGCCATATGGGTCTGTGGGACCACCATCCCCCAGGTCCTGGGCTTTATGGGAAGATTCTAGCAAATGTTTTAAAAATAATAACAAAAGGCTTTATACAGTATATACAACATGCCAGGCACTTCTCTTAGCACCTTAGATATTTTACCTTATTTTATTCTCACTGTAACTTTAAGAGGAAGGTACTCTTAGCAGCATTTCACAGATGAAGAAACGTGGCCCATGGGGATTAACTAATTTACCCGAGGTTTTCCAGCTTGGAAGGTAGCAGAACCGGGATGTGAATCAATGAAGTGGGGCTACCAAGTCCCTAACCACCATGTTCTACTGTTAGCCAGAAAAGAAACTTCTAGATTCTTAGGTTCACACTGGTATTAGTTTTCTATTGCCAGGTAACACATTACCACAAACTCTGTAGCTTAAGACAGCAGTCGTTTATTAGTTCTGTGGATCTGAAGATGGAATGGGCTCAGTTGGGATCTGGGCTTAGGGCCTGACAAGGCCAGAATCGAGGTGTTAGCTGGGCTGGGCCCTAATCTGGAAGCTCTGAGGAAGAGTTGGCTTCCCAGCTCCTTCTGGTCATTGGCAGAATTCAGCTCCTCGTGGGCGTGTGACTGGGTGCCCATTTCGCTGCTGGCTGTAGGCCTAGGGTTGATGTCAGCCTCTAGAGGCTGTTCCCGGATCTTCCCTGAGATCCACTCCATCCTGTGGAGATCCTTGGGTCAGATCCTTCTTGGGTTGTCAGTCTCTGACTTCCCTTCTGCTACCTGAGGGGGACAACTCTCTGGTTCGAAAGGACTTGCCTGATTGGGTCAGACCCACCCACATAATCGCAATTAGATTGATTGACTTGGCACTTTAATTCCATTTGCAAAATGGCTTCCCAGCTGTGCTCGGATTCCTGTTTTATTGAATAACCAGGGATGGGAATCTTGGGGGGGGGGGGGGGGCATGCTTAGAATTTGGCTTACCATAGCACTTCACTTTAATAGGTATTAAAATCCTGTTTATGACAAACAGGGCATCTATAGGAAGGGGCCTGGGAGCCTCTGACATTTGGTCTTTTATTCTGTTTATTCAACACGTTTTTATTGAGTGCCCACTGGCTGGCTGCACCATGCTAGGCCCTGCGAATACAGCAGCAAACAAGACCCAGCACCCCTGCACTTGGTCTTCCAGGTACCACGTCCCTAGGGCATTGTGGGAGTCCACTTGGGGAAGTGGCAGCCATGATCCCTGGTCTGTGTTCCTGTTCCTCTGCTTGAGTGTTTATTTGTCTTCAGTTCCATGCCCCACAAACCCTGTTTGTTTTTCTCTCCTTCCTGAATATTCATGACCAAGGACTGCTCAGATTCCCTAATGAGTCTCCCATGTGAGCTACATTCAAACAGGGGCCACATCTAACACCTCTGTTCTCGTGTTATGGCCAAAGCAAATAAAATGACGAATGTACAGGAGCCGGCTACACTCCTGGTCACATGAGGCAGTTTCCATGGGCAAGGACGACTGCGAGTCTTGTGGCAGGGAGCAAGACACCAGATGCTGGCTGGCCTGGGAAGCAGGAAGAGAGGCAGTAATTTCCCGCCCGCCGGTTTGCCTGAGTCCTGCCTGTAGTTTGAGATACCGGTAGCCTTGCAAAAGCCAGGAATTTCTCCCTCTGTTTCAGGCTTAGTATCTCTTAGAGCTTGAGCTGTTAGCCTCCTAGAGAAGGGAATTTCCCCCTCCATTTTGGGCTTCATATTCCTGAGAGCTTGAGCTGTTACCTGCTGCTAAAATATGATTATGCACACCCAAATGGTCTGATCCAATATGCACAGCCTTATGGTGTAATATTCTCATTAGTTCAATTTCATTAGTATTTACTGAGCCCCTTGTGTTAGATGCTTGCACAATTCAAGTCGTTTCCTCACCCCCACCCCCTCCGCCCTTGTCGGCACATACTCCACCTACGTGCCACATCCTGTGTAGCCTAGCAATTGGTCTGTGTGTCTGAAAAGATACATCCATGTGCCAGTGTCCCTCAGAGTGTGACATCCACAAAGAAATAGAATAATGCAGCTGTGGTCTAAGCATGACCCTGTTGGTCGGAATGAGTCTCTCCTTCCTCCACACTCCTCTCAACCCTGACTCCTGAACGCCGGGATTACTGTGGGATGAAACCAGACCCTGAGGGTGCACTTGCACTTGACTGAGCAATGTCTCCCCTCTCTCGCTTTCTGGGAAAACGTGCCAGGCTCCAGTCAGGATCCTGCCTTGGGGCTGCAGCAAGCATGGGACTCACCAGCAGGCCACCAAAGTTTTTTTTGCAGAAAGGTTTCATGGCCTATCAGAAGGGTGGGTCACCAACACACTGAGTGAGACTCCCTGGCTCTGCCCCCAGGATGAGAATCTTGATATGCACTGTGCTCAGTGTATGCCTGTAGTATTTCATTTAAGCCTCATGATAACCTCCAGAGGTGGGTCCTGTTATTACCAGCCCTTTAAAGATGAAGATATGGAGTTTCAAGGCATTAGGCATCGGTGTGATGTAGCAAGTATCCATACCCAGGGGGAGAGAATCAAGAGCCCCCCCCACCCCCCCGGCCCTCCGAGACAGTCTAAGACCTTGATTTCCATCAGCTGAGGGAGATCATCTGTAGCGAACTCTGTGGAGCAATATTCGTCTCCTTCCCCAGTCTGGCCTGCCATTCTAATGAGAGAGGGATGGAAATCTGCAAAAAAAAAAAAAAGGGGGGGTGCTTTTTAAAACAAATTTCAGTATTTGCATGGAGGGGGCTGGCTGGGAACAGACAGAGCAATAAGTCTTGGGTTTCTCCCGGGAGAGAGTGCTCATGGTTTTACTTTGTTTTAATTTTCTCTCCTGATGAAAAATTTGCCATGGTTAGAGAGGCATCGAATAAACAGGGCCGAGACTGATGTTTTCCAAGTTCCTTAGCGGGTTCCACATATTTCTTAGAGTTCCATCAATATTTCAACAGTTTCGACATGGTTCCCCACTGGGAGGCTGGGGTGGAAGGCAGGGTCCCTGACATCTCCTTTTGCCCCACAGTGGCCAATGCTGGGCTCGTGTCTAGGGCCCTGAGGTTCAGGAATTTTTTGGAAAGGGGGGTGCAGGCAGTATTGGGGACCCACTGTATGCTCTCGGCACTCATCTCCATCCATGAAGGCCACGACTCCCTGCTGCGCGGACTCTCCTTGGGGACGTTCTCCTCCTAGGGGAGATCCTCCAGGAAGGGCAGAGAATGCCTGTCTGGAAGCAGTCTGTTATAGACTGAATATCTGTGTTCCCCAAGTTCTTTTTTTTTTTTTTTTTTTTTTTTTTTTTTTTTTTTTTTTTTTTTTTTTTTTTTTTTTTTTTTTTTTATGTTTATTTCTAGGAGAGAGAGAGAGAGAGAGACAGCATGAGCAGGGGAGGGTCAGAGAGAGAGGGAGTCACAGACTGAAACAGGCTCCAGGCTCTGAGCTGGCAGTCAGCACAGAGCCCGACGCGGGGCTCGAACCCACGAACCGCGAGATCATGACCTAAGCGAAAGTCGGACGCTTAACCGACTAAGCCACCCAGGCGCCCCTCCCCAAGTTCTTAATATTGAAATCCTGGCCCTCAAGGTGATGGTCCTAGCAGATGAGGCCTCCGGGGAGCACAGCCTCATGAATGAGTACAGTGCCTTTATAAAAGAGACCCCAGAGCACTCCCTTGCTCCTATCACCATGGAAGAACCCATGAGCCAGGGAGCAGGCACTCATCAAACACTGAACACGTCAGGCCCTCAATCTTGAACTTCCTAATCTCTAGAACCACGAGAAATAATTTTCTGCCATTTATAAATCTCCCCTCCTATGATATTTTTAAAAAATGTTTTTAATGTTTTATTTATTTTTGGGAGAGAGATAAAGACAGCATGAGCAGGGGAGGGTCAGAGAGAGAGGGAGATACAGAATCTGAGGATAGGCTCCAGGCTCTGAGCTAGCTGTCAGCACAGAGCCCAATGCGGGGCTTGAACCCATGAACTGTGAGATCATGACACATGATCTGAGCCAACGTCAGACGCTTAGCCATCTGAGCCACCCAGGTGCCCCCTTCAGTGACATTTTTTATAGGACAGCCCACATGGATTAGGGCACCCCCTTAGCCAGTATGACGGTGGACAAGACCCACGTGCACCTTCAGGTGAAGAACTATGAGGCACAGTCTGTAGAGTCTCCCAGGGCTCTCCAGAGGAATGAGCCCCAACTGCCCTCCACAGGACCTGGCTTTCAAATGCCCTCTACTGGCTTCTTTCCCCTTCCCCTTGCTTGTATTTCCTCTTTGCATTCAAACCTTTGTCTAAGGCAAGGGAAAGGGTTCAATGTCAGAGGGCCGCCTGGGAGATCCAAATCAAAGAGCAAGAACTGGTAACCTAGGGGAGTGTCCTCTGTTAGAACAAATGTCTCGACTCTCCTACCATCATAGGCTTGGGAACGCTTCTCAGAGGCATACCTGCCTTCTGCCCTTATTTTCCTTTGCCTCTTTTAGTGGCTGGTCAAGACTGCCAGAAAGCAGGGCTGGGCTGAGGTTGAGATACCCACAAATGGGTGTGTGTGTGTGTGTGTGTGTGTGTGTGCGCGCGTGCGTGCACACGCAGGGGTGGGGGTTAACCCGACTCAAGAAAAACTCCAAGGATTAGCCTTAGCCTCCCAGGCAGGGCACGATGGGAGTACTATGGACCGAGAGCCCATCCGGGCAGCAGAGACAGATGTAGACTATGAGAAGAGTTACTGAAGATTCTACCACTTGATCACGCTCGGCATGGCACACTCAAGAGTCTGACTACTCCTCTCCTTCTGAGTTGGAATGACCCGGAATCAGTCTTGTGAGCGGGGTGTTTCCCCCTCCCCTTGCAGATCCAAGCTCCCCCTCCCCTCCAACTCCATTCCCTGTCCCTGGCTTTCTCTTCTTCTAGATCCCTCCAGGACAGAGCCTAATCAGTCAGGAGTCATTCAGCGGTGAGCCCTGGGTTAACTACTTTAGATGATCATCAGATTAAATTCTGCTAAAAATCTTGTGTAGTTCCCTTTCATATGGGAGAACACTGAAGCACAGAGAGCTTGAATAATAGGTCCCACGTCACACAGCCAATGTGGCCCATTGGCTGGCTACCTCTGAAACTTGGGTTCTTACCCACTGTGCTCTTTTGCCTCCTGGAGGTTTCTTGGGTTACAGGTATAAGTATGTGAAGCAGGTGGTAATTCTAATTAGACCTTGGATATTTATAGCACTTTGCAGTTTACAAAGCTCTTAAATTTCCATCATATAATGAAATGCTCACAGTAATTCTTTGAGTCATATGGGGCAAGAATCATTAGGATGTAGTTCCAAGCACAGTACGTAAATGGTAGCAGTCAGCTCAGCATGCCCTTCCTTTTACAAGTGAGGAAACGGTCTCAGTTCAAGTGACGTGGCTGAGAACCCCAGTAAATAAAGGGCCATGTCTTGTGAACTTGCACCCGCCCACCCTGTCACTCATCCTCTTTGCGCCCCCAGTGGGGGGCCTGGTACCCCCTACCCATGTGTCCTTGGACCCAGCTCTCTTCTTCAGCGCCTGCTGACTGATCTTCTCTGGAATGCCCAGGGCTTGCAGAGAAGTGTTTATTCCGTACTGTAACCTCGCACAGAAATCAGGAAGAGGATGTCAAAACCACAAAGGGCTCAAGTCGCACTGCTTCTAGAAGGCCAGATGAAGGAACGTTCCCTTCTTCTCTTGAGAGGTTTTAATGGGATGGCTGGAAATTAACTTGGACTTTTCTGGGGCCTGAGAAGGAGAGACAAGCACAGACATGGTTCACCTGGACCTGCTGTAATTGGAATACAGGTATCCCACCCACCCCCACCCATTCAAGGGGGACACTGGTGATTTTATGGTTCCTGGTTCCCGTCTTTATGATGAAACCCCTTGAGTAAACAGAAGACAGTGGCTCGCTCCTGAAGGTAATTTTTTCCCCCCAGGGATGGATATTTTTGGCCTGCACAGATAGGGGAGGAGGTGGAAAGAATAGTTCTGGCCTTTAGTGGGAAGAGGCCAGAGATGCTGTGAAACATTCTATAATACACAGGACAAATGATCTGAGCAAATGTCTATCCCTAGTGGCCAGGCTGAGATGCCTTTCAGGAAAACACCTGGAACATTCTTCCTAAATTAATCCTGGTCGGCAGAGAGCAGCGGAAAGAGAAAAGTCATGCCCTGAGGGTGCAAAGGGGATATTTCCCTGAAGCCTTTGATCTGAAAATTTCCAAATATTACCGTGATGTTGTGATTTAGAATACGAAAAATATTTTGGTCAGCTCCTAAAGCTCTTGGAATGTCCTGCGAAGAGGGCAATAAAGATGACTTCTGCTATGTTAGTGCAGGGACTTTGGGACCACACTTAGGGCTCCAGGCTGGCTGCCTCGAGAACTAACTGCCTGATCAGAAAGTTGGAGCTTTTGGGCGCCTGGGTGGCTCAGTTGGCTGAGTGTCCGACTTTGGCTCAGGTCATGATTGTGTGGTTTGTGGGTTCGAGCCCCACGTTGGGCTCTGTGCTGACAGCTCAGATACTGGAGCCTCCTTCCGATTCTGCATCTCCCTTTCTCTCTGCCCCTTCCCCGCTTGTGCTCTGTCTCTTTCCATCTCTTAAAAAATATATAAATATTAAAAAAAAAAAGGTTGGAGCTTTTAGTTCCTCCCCTGAATCCTCTGAGGGGGGAGAGTGGCTGGAGATGAGGCCAGTTGCTGTCTTCAGTCGTGCCTGTGAATGAGGCCTCCATAAAAATCGAAAAGGAGGGGATTTGGAGGGCTTCCCCGCTGGTGAGCATACGGGGAATTGGGGACAGTGGCGTGCCTGGGGAGGACACAGAGAGAGGAGCCTTTGTAATACACCCGCAATCTAGCTACTCACATATTTCTTTGAGTTCTGTGAGCTGCTCTGGCAAATTAATCTCACCCAGGAGGGGAACATCTCTTGCCTGTCGTTCAGAAGCACAGGTGACAATCTGGGCTTTCGAGCACCTTCTAAAAAGGAGCAGGAAGGCAGTCTTGAAGGACTGAGCCCTTAACCTAGGGGCTCTGATGCTATTATCAGGTAGATAGTGTCAGAAGTGAGTTAAACTACAGGGCAGCGAGCTGGGATCTCAGAGAATTGCTTGGAGGTGTTGGGGAAAAGAAAAAAACCCCATGAATCAGAATTGTTGCCACAGTCTTAATGACGTCATACCCCAGCCACAGCTCATTCACCACCTGCTTATTCTTGGCCTCTTGAGTGATTTCGGTTTAGCCTTTGCACAATTCGTGACTCTTAGTTATTTGTCACCTCTGTGGTGGGTTGTTTCCTTAAGGACAAGAGCCGTGCTTATCTAGCTGTAGCCCAGTGCCTTGCTCTGGGCTGTGTTTTAAATGCACAATCTTATTATCCCATTTTACAGGTGAGAAAACAGAGGCAGTTTTTTCCATTTATTTGGTAAATGAATGAGCAAAACTGAAGTCCCCTCCCCTAAAAAATGCTGTAGTTAAGCTGCAGCTTAATATATACTGGCTGATCTCATGTTTTCTGGAGTCACAGCCTCATCTGAGAGGTTAAGAGAAAGGACCACGCTGAGGGTCAGGTGTGGGACTGCAGCTCCCTCAGGTACTGGGTGATCTGTAAGTCAGGTCCTCATTCTGAGCGTCAGTGCACTGGGGAGCCAAAAAGAAACCAAAACAGGATTGGATTCGGTCCATTTTCTTAAAGTATACCCCTTAGAACATCGACTCCAGAAAATGTTACTCGATTTTCTTCCAAAAAAAAGAAAAAATAGAGTCCCTTCATTGAATAAATGTGGGAAATGTTTTCACGAAAGAAAGATTTTGAAATGCAGGACTTTTCAGAGCCTTTCATTCCACTGCATGATGTGAATGGCCAAGAAGAATATGTCTTTGTCATTGTTTCCCAAACATATCTATCTGTTCAAGGAAACCCATTTTGGAGAAGGATGTGTGCGACTTGAATTCTGTTGGGTTTCACCTGAGGCAATGTTGGAGGGCCCAAGGGACAGGAACCCCCTTACTCTGAGATTTAGAAGCTCTACAGTGAATATAGGGAGGTAAGTGTCTGTTATTATCAGCTGGGACCCAGTATTTGGGTCAGAGGTCCCCTCTCCTGCCCAGGCTCATTGTTAGCAAGCAGTTCTCACCTGCCTGACCTCTAGGGGCGGTGTCTGTACCTAGTCCTGGCCTGTGGGAAGAGAGCAGCAGACCTCGCCTTTGGAAACTGCCCTCTCCCCCACTCAGGTCTTCCGTCCCATACTCCGCACCGCCTCCCCCACATCACTTCCCAGCCAGATACTAAGATTAGCCGAGGCTGCCTAACAGTGCTTATTCTGGAAAGCATTCCTTTTTTTAAAGTTTATTTATTTTGAAAGACAGAGTTGGGGGCAGAGAGGTGAGAAAGAGAATCCCAAGCAGGCTCGACACTTTCAGGGCAGGGCCCGACGTGGGGCTCGAACTCACAAACTGCGAGATCATTAACCAGAGGTGAAGTCAAGAGTTGGATGCTTAACCAAGTGAGCCACCCAGGCGCTCCCATTCAGGGAAGCATTCCTGCAGAGCTTGGACCACTCCTGTTAAACAGGAGTGGGAGAGGGGCGTCTGGGTGGCTCAGTCGGTTAAGTGGCTGACTTTGGCTCAGGTCACGATCTCACTGTTCGTGGGTTCGAGCCCCGCGTCGGGCTCTGTGCTGATAGCCAGCTCAGAGCCTGGAGCCTGCTTCAGATTCTGTATGTCCATCTCTCTCTGACCCTCCCCTGCTCACACTGTCTCTTTCTCTCTCTCTCTCTCTCAAATAAATTTTTAAAAATATTTTTTAAAAAGTGGGGGGCGGGAGAATGTACAGACAGCCTCGCCCAAGGGACCAGTGCTCACAGGGACACCCTCCTACCTTCCTTCCTTTAATTCGGAACCAAAAACAAGATGGACAAGAAATCCCCAGAAATCTGTGAGCTGCCCTCAAGCACAGCCCAAGCTTCTGATTGCTGTTGTCAGTTTCCAGAGGATAGAGTACCTCTTGACACCTGTCAAGACCTTGACCCTTCCCAGCTGCCTGTGGTTGCATGGGAGGGCACTGCAGGAATTGGGTGACCCCCGGCTGTCTGGCCCTGGGATGCCCCAGGGCTGCTGGGTCCCCTGACCAGCACCCGCATGCACTCTGCCACAGGAAGAGGCAGGGTCGTCACCGCCTCTGACAGCAGTCTGCGCGGCTGCGATTTGGCACCAGGCAGCCTCAGGGAGCAGGAGGAGGACCAGGCCAGCCCGGGTTCCGTTCCATCTGTCTCCGGCTTCTGTTTGGCATCCTGGCTGTGTTGATAGGAACCCTCTGCGGCGCCCTGCCTCTCTCAGCCGCCGCTCAACAGGACACAGGAAAATTGCCATTCTTCCACCAGACTGATCTAGGGAGGAGCCATCCCCGGGAAGCCGTGGGCCCAAAGCAGCCCCGGGGGGCCAAGGCCGAGAGAGGCCAGGCCAGGCACACATTTGAACCTTCCCACGGAGGGAGTCGTGTCTTTATTCTTTCCCCATCCAGCATGGCCGCTCCAGGCTGAGCTATTAGCTCAGCTAAACCCAACCTGGAAATCATAATCCAGCAAGTCATGGCCATTCTTGTCAATTCTCCTAAAGGCTAATCTGCTTTTCTTCTTATTAATGAAGGGTCTCAGAAATGCAGCCAGGCCTCTCCCATGTTTTGGTAGATTTGGGCTAATAGGCTGTTTTATTTCCATGGTAACAGCTTCCAGTGTTACAGTAAGATAATTTTCCAGACAAAAGATTGGTGGGTCTTATTATTCTGCAGAGGTCTGATTGTGAAGGCTGAGAAAGTGGGTTCAAGGGCTGCCCAGGATTGCCAGTTTGACCCATTCAGGAGCACCTGTTTGCCTCTGGCTTCTGGATCTCAAGGCTTGTGAGGGGGATGCATTGTAGGAAATTGGCAGGGACTGAATAGGAAACTGGGCAGGGACTGAATAAAGATATTCTTTGAAAGACAATGCTCTAAATTCATTCTCGTGTCAGCCAATGGGATTTGAGAGAGAAGTGGCTCGAATGATAGTGATCGCTGGCACCCGAGCCCCTGCACCGTGGTCAGCTAGGAGCCAGCCTTCTTACAGGGAGGGTCTCCTGGGGAGGTGTCTCTCAGCCGTCCTCACCCTCCTCACCTCCCAAGTCTCAGGGCAGATGGGCAGAAGTGGCTCAGGGGCTGAGTGCATACTCTGCAACTACCGCATTCCACGCAGGTCACAGGGAGACAAAGGATGAGCGACACATGCGTGGTCCCCACTCTGAAGGAGCTTGGAGTTTACTGGTGTGTTAGGGAACGGGTGCGGTGAAATAGAAGAAACCAGGCGATGGCACTGCTTTGGGTGCTAACAGGGACATCCAGTACTGTGGAGATTTGCAGTCGTGCCAGAAAAGGCACACAGGGAAAGGACTCTCTTAGAAGGACTTGAGAGTTGGGTATGAAGGAAAGCTGCTCAGACATTCACTAAATGACTGTTAGGAGCCAGCACAGTCATCGGTCCTGGGGATTCAAACACAAACAAAACCAGACAGGTTTCCTATTCATACCCTGGTAAAAGGATATTGATCAGCATTGCAATTTACAATTGTACCTGTGATCAGTACTACGGAGGGAAAGTCCCTAATGCACCAAACAGGAGCAAGACGGGAATTTGACGAAGATGCGTATCAGGACACTTGTGTATGGTTGGGTAGGCTGTGCACTTCACAACGCTACGGAGAGCCATTCATCATAGATTTGAATATTTATTATGATAGTTTTCTGGAAGATGGCATCCAGAATGCCTTTCCTAAATTTTACAAAACTAATTCTGCGGCCTAGTGAAACTTCTGTCAGGGAAGGAAGGAGAGTCTTGCCCAAGTAAGTGATGATGTCTAGGAAGTGGACAGTAGGTAGGAGCTCAGTGGGTAAAGAAAGGTAAGGAAGGGTGTCCCAGGTACAGGGAACAGCAGGCACTCCTTAGGAGTAGTTGCATCCCAGAGTCTGGAAAGAGGCCAGGAAACTAGGGCACATGGACTTAGGGGAGTGCCGGACAGGCTGAGGGGCCGGGACAGAGGGCCAGCTCAGAATTTGACTTCCCTGCCTGGCGCTGCTGGTGATGCTGGACATTCAGCACCCTGGGCCTTTAGATGGAAATAAGTGGGTATTGCAGACGCAGCTGTGGGAAGGGGCGATTGGTTAGTTAAGAAAACCAGGCAGACTTACTAGCCCCTTGTCACACCGGTGAACCTGAGCGTCTGGTCTGCGGACCATGCGCATCAGAATCACCGCAGCTACATGTATCTCTACAGCCAGGTAAGTCCTCCCCCAAGACCTATCGAAACAGAATCTCGGGGGACAAGGCCCAGGAACCTGCGTTTTATCCAGCAGGCCGTGTCACTTTGTTGGGACCTGGGTTTGAAAATGGTGGGTCACGCTTGTGGCTGGGGCGGCGACATTCTGCTTGTTAGTCTGCCTCAGCTGAAGTACCAGGCTTCCTTTGCATCTCATGCTTTATTGCCAGAGACTCCCATGATATCTGTCCTTTCTTCCCAGAGGATGGTGTGTTCCTTCTTTCTACATGTTCACTGAGGAACTACTCCCTCAAGTTGGCAAAACAGTTCCGTTTCATGTGTAATCTGCAGCTCCTCAGGGAGTAGTTGCAGAGAGAATGGTATCAGGAAGGCTTTTGATGCTCGATGCAGATGGATTAAGAATGTCCGTCACAAGCGTTGGAAGGGAGATGGTGGCCCATCGGTTCTCAAGCTAGGGCTGTCTGAGGTGATCTGCCAAGTCCTCAGAGTCGCTTTCCCTGACCACCTAGAGGAGCAGTGAGCACCTCCCCCATGTGGCCCACACTACCCCATGTGATTCCCGACAGAGCCCCCATTACCATGCATCCCTCTCTTGTTGACTTAATCACTCCATTTATTTCTTTTTCTCAGATCTTTCCCCCTGCATTGACTGTAAGATCTGTGAAGGCAGGATTATGTCTCTGTGTCACTTTGTCACTCACTCTTGGCACAGTGTAGGTCCTGACTAAGCATGTGTTGGGTACATGGAAAAAGAAATCAGGGAATGGCCATCCTGGAACTCAAGGTGTGACACTTCAGACCTTGGGGCACCGGCGTGGCTCTGTTGGATAAGCATCTGACTCTTGATTTCCGTTCGGATCATGATTTCAGTTTGTAAGGTGGAGCCCCATGTCGGGCTCTGCGCCGACAGCACGGAACCTACTGTGGGTTCCCTCTCTCCCTCTCTCTCTGCCCTGCCCCTGCTCACTCACTCTCCTCCCTCTCAAAATAAGTAAACTTTTTTTCTTTTTTAAAGAAAGCACAGAAAATACAGCGACACTTGACAGAGGCCCACATTTAGACAGGGAGGCAAGACCTGCTCAGAAGGAACCTAACACTTGAGCCAAATAAAGGAAGCTAAAAAAAAAAAAGAAAGAAAGAAAAAGAAAAAGAAAAAGAGGAAACACTTAAAAACACAAGGAGATACCTCTTCTATGAGAATGTTCTTGAAATATGTAAAAAGCAATCAATGTCCATTTGCTCCGAATTGTCAAAAATGCTTTACAAACACCTGAGATGGTAAGGTCAGCACCAGTGAGATCTCAGGAGGGAGGAGGTCATATCGATGAAGGTACAGATAACGGTGGGCCAGAGTAGAACTTCTGTTCACGCAAAAACCTCTACACAGATGTTTGTAACAGCTTGATTAGAAACAAGCCTAATGTCCTGCAAGGGGTAAGTAGTTAACCAAAGGGTGGTGTAGCCCTACCGCTGAATTCTACTCACTAATAAGAGGAAACAAACCACTGATTTGGGAAACAACTGGAGGAATCCTCAGGGAATTACCCTGAGTGAAAAAAGCCAATGTAGAAAGTGGTGTGACGTCCTTGAAATGACAAAATTAGAGAAACAGAGAACAAATCAGTGGTGCCAGAGGCTAGGGAGGAGGGAAAATGAGCTTGTCATGAGGAAGGTGGGTGGGGTTAAAATTAGGCAACTGGGTGAATCCTTGTGGGAGTGGCATTGTTCTTTATCTCCAAGGTGGTGGTGGATATGCTAACTTAACCCGTGTGATAAAATTGCATAGAACTCAGTACACAGATGCACATTCAAATGATTCCAAGTGAAACCGGAGCCATCAGACTCAGTGTGTGGATTGTATCCGTGTGGAGAACCCAATCCTGATAACTCGGCTAGAGATTTGCAAAATGTTTCCATTGGGAGAGACTGGGGACTGGGTACCTGGGATCTGTGTGTATTGTTTCCTACAATTTCATGGGAAACTAATCTGAAAATAAAAAAGTTTAATTGGAAAAAATCAAATTTTATATCCTCCCACCTGGTTGACAGTTGGAAGCTTTCCCAGAGTGCATTTCAGCCCTGTGGATTCCAGCCATCTCCGCCCCCCCTCCCCCACCCCACCCTCCTGCCACCATGGGACCAAATTGTTTACAGTCCATTCTCTCAGAGACACTTGGCATTTCACAGAAGCTGCGCAACCTGTTACAGACTACAGCTCCGGCAAATCTTTTTGGAAGATAACGCTGAAACTCTGTATGTCCAGTATGGACACAAAGCTAGTTTACTGGCTTCCAGGGTGGCCCAGTCTGAGGACATTTGGGTCTTACTTCTATCGCAACCATACTTCCCACGCTGAGGTGATTTACGTCCTTGATTCTTGGTGCTCTTTCCCCACCACGCTTCCCTCCTAGAGTGTAAGCATCTTGAGGACAGAGATGGTGGTATATTCTTGCTGTTGGCCCTGGTCCACAGGGCCGGTCACATAGATGTCTCCGTAGGGGCCATTTGTCGTTTCTGCCTGTCTAGCATCCTTTGTCCTTCTTCTGACAGTGGTTCCTTGTTCTTCTCTTGAGGAGTCGCCTCTCTCCCGTTGCAGACTGTCTTGGGGAGACTTTGAATCGAAGTGCCCAGGCTCCTCCTCTGGCTAAGGAGAGGCAGGAGACCCAGGCCAGACCCATCAGAGTTAAGTGATGAGCCCCAGATTTTCACAAAAAGTATTTTAAAAGACAAGCTCTCTCCTTCCCCTATGATAACTGTTCTGATTGGATGTCCATTGGGAGTTATTGGAAGCCTTCTCCTTACCCTCCCTTAGAAGAATTTATCTGCAATGAAATCAACACAGTGGGGAGCAGAGCTGAGAAATGGAGAGACAACGACTCCTGATGCATCATTTGAGCACCTGGATGTAGCCATGCCTGAAACTAACACATAGACTTTACAATCACATGGGTTACCACCATGCCTTTTTCCTTGAGTCAATTTGATTTGGCTTTCTGTCACTTGCAGTCAAGACTCCTAAATAATCCAAGTAGTTAGTATTCAACAAATGAATGCATGAGCAAATGCAAATATGCAAATATTTATTGAGTGTCTCCTATTTGGCAGGCATGATTTTACGTCCCAAAGAAGGAAGGAGAGGAGCGGCAGAAATGAATGGCTCCCTTGACAGCCAAGAATGTGGCCTGACAACCTAGAATTTGGGTCAAACCATCCAGTTATGGTGGCTGCTCAGAAATAGCCCCTTTCTTCCCAGCCTCTCCCTTTCTTCTCCCACCAATGGAACTGTGGCTTCTGTCAGTTCTGAGACGTGGCCCACGAGTCCACGAACACCAACGCTCACATTCACCCTTGTGGCCAAGTGCCTTGGTTCTGTCTGGTTATCAGATGCAAACTTTGTCACAGCAGGGACTTAGACTAGACATTAGGGGAATATGGTGGTACCAGATGGTGCTTCTGAAGAAGGTTGTCCTATTTTTGCAGTTCTGGGATTTGACAATAAATCCGGCTGGCAGGCCTCAGATGTGATTTGGCCTCAAAATGGGCTCTGTTAATCCTCGATGCTGTGTGTATCTGTCAAGGTCCAACTAGGAAACAGAACCCGCTTTAAGTGTGCAGACAAAAGGAATATAGTACAAGAAACTGTTTACTCAGATGAAGGGGCTGTGTAGCAGGGGACAGGGAACTGGGAGCAACCCAGAGATGTGCACCAGCAGGAAGATGCTACCACTACCAGGCTAGAGAGAGGAAGGGAGCAAATGGTGTTACCTGCAGCCAGGAGCCACCCGGCAGAGGCTGGAGCTGGGCAGGTTTTTGGAGTGGGAGCTGATGCCAGGAAAAGACATAAGGTTACTGCAAGAAATGCAGAGAATGAGGAGACAGATTTTGCCTTATCCATTTCTCCCACCTTCCAAACTCACAGCAGCCTCCTCCCAGTGGCCACACCCACCTCCCAGCGGCCACATCCATCCCAGCACCTCCCAGTGGCCACGCCCATCCCAGCACCTCCCAGTGGCCACGCCCAACAAGGACCGGAGGCCTTGAGCGTCGTCTGATACTGAGCAGAGCAGGGGTGGGCTGGAATGGATCGGAGGTCCAACAGACCCTGACCTGTCCACGTGTATCACTCCCCTTCAACCCTGGGAAGAAAAGGACCTTTAGAAAACAAAGATGTCCCCAAGTCTCTGTCAGAAACGGGGATCAAGTTCTAAGACTCTCATAGGCTGCTGACGGGAGTATAGAGTGCACAACCACTTTTAGAGAACTTTTCAGCAATGTCTCATCAATTAAACATACATCCACCTTAATGACCTAGAGATTCCATTCTTACGTACCTGCTGAAGATCAATGAAAATATTGCATAAAACAAAGTATACAAGAATGTTTATTGCATTATTTTAAAAAATTGTTTTAATGTTCATTTATTTTTGAGAGAGAGAGACAGAGCACCAGCTGGGGAAGGGGCAGAGAGAGAGGGAGACGCAGAATCCGTAGCAGGGTCCAGGCTCTGAGCTGTCAGCACAGAGCCCAATGTGGGGCTGGAACCCACGAACTACGAGATCATGACCTGAGCAGGGGTTGAAGGCTCAAACAACTGAGCTACGCAAGTGCCCCTGCATTATTTTTAAAATAACTAAAAATTGGAAACAATGTAAAGGTCTGTCTGAGGGAGAGGAGTGAGCACAGTTATCATATGGCCATAGGGTGGGATCCTACTCAGCAATAAAGAGGAACACACGACTGCTACACTCTACAGTGTGGAATGGACCTTAAAACATTGTGAGTAAAGGGGCCAGACACGTACTGTCTCGTTTCATATGTAGATGCCAAGGAAAGACAAGAGCCTAATGGGTGGCAGTAGAAATCACATAGTGGTTGTGGATTGGAGGCCAAGAAGTGGCTTGCAAGGGACCTGAGGAAACTTTCTAGTATGATGAAAATGTCCCAGAACTTGTTTTGGGCAACGGCTCCCCCGGTGTATTTAATTATCAAAACATTAACCTGAAACCTAAGAGTGTGCATCTCCTGTACGTTATTTATAGGTCACGTTAGTCACAACCACAAAACAACAACAGCAAAGAATCCGCTTTTAAAATGAAGGAAAAAAAAGCCCATGTTTCTTTTCTTGGTCTGTACTCTCAAGAAGGAAAGCATTCTTCTATTCTGGCAGATTTCTTACTCTGTTTTCCACTCTGTGGGGTGTCACCCAGGGGGAAGTTGAGGGCACTCTGTTTCTCAAACCAACTAATATGACAGACAGACCAGGAGTCAGATGCGGCCCTGATGCCCCCACTATCCACATGACTCATGAGCATCAGGTGAATGTATATTTTACGTTACACTAAATGACCATAAATGTTTAATCACGTGACCACCCCTTTTAAATACCTCACTGATGACTGTGCATTTCTTTTGGAAATGGTGCTCATCTGGCTTTGTCCAGATACCCGGTAAGGATCACTGGGAAAAGATACTAAGGCAAGAAGTATAGGTACTCTACACACACTGCGTCTCCAGAAGTCACTTCTTGTTTTTCTACCCCCACCGCCATTTTGTACTAAGGGTCCATGTGGTTCTAGAGAAGCTGTCCCCCCCTCACCCCCCAACACGTGCCTCTGATCTCACCAGTCCTGGGCTTGTAGCACATGACCTAGACTTAGCCAGTCACTGCATGCCAACCCTGCCCCTCCCTTCACCCCAGAGATTGGGTGAAGGCGGACATGTGACCTATACCAGCCCAGTCATATGGGATCTCAGTACGTTGGTTTACTCTGTTCGTCACGACGGCTGTAGTTTGGGAGTGTGAGGCCTGGCACTGTTGTAGCTATTTCTACTTCCAAGGGGAGAGTTGTGGTGTGGACATAGCAGAAAGAGAGGAGAGAAAAATTGGAGCTTTGCCCTGCTGACATCATGATAATATGTCTGAGGTCTATCTTCAATCTTCTCTTTTTGGTTATGTTGGAGCCAGTAAACCCTCCCTATTGTTTAGGTCAGTTTGAGATGTTTATTATACTATTTGCAGCCCATGGCATCGTACTGTGTGATGACCACAACTCAAGGCTCATTGGGGCAGCAGGCCAGCATCTGTGAAAAGCAGTAGGACTCATTTTGGGGTTGGTGGGTCACCACAGAGCTGTATGACCCAGGCAAGTTCATTTAACCCAGCAGGATCATAGTAAGTCCTCTGCACACCAAGATGGTTAGAGAGCAGGGTCTCTGAGTCCTTTTGCATTAATAGGAATGAGAAGGTTGATAATAATTATGAAAATAAGTTATTAAGTTCTTGCCATGTGCCTGGTGCTGTGCTAATTGCTTTGGGTTCATTATTTTATTTCTTTTTTTTTTTAGTATTTATTTTTGAGAGAGAGACAGAGAGAGAGCAGGGGAAGGGCAGAGAGAGAAGGAGACAGGATCTGAAGCAGACTCTGTGCTCACAGCACAGAGCCGAGCACGGAGCTGGAACTCACAAACTACAAGATCATTACCTGAACCGAAGTCAGACATTCAACCCACTGAGCCACGCAGGTGCCCCATTTCATTCGATTCTTGTATCGCTTGGGGTTTGAACCAGAAAGCAGCACTACTGTGAATGCTGTGGAAGAAAGGATTTATTTGTTGTGTTTTTTAAAAATGTTTGTTTATTTTTGAGAGACAGAGAGAAACAGACCATGAGCGGGGCAGGGCCAGAGGGAGAGGGAGACACAGAATCCGAAGCAGGCTCCAGGCTCCGAGCTGTCAGCACAGAGCCCGATGCAGACACCGAACCCACGAACTGCAAGATCGTGACCAGAGCCGAAGTTGGATGCCTAACTGACTGAGCCTCCCAGGCGCCCCAGAAAGGATTTATTTGAAGAAAAAGAACCTCACACATGTGTGGGAGACACTGAAAACCAAAAGGAGGAGTTGGAGGATCAGAGTAAAGTCGATAGCTATCCGGCTCTCCAGCCGGTCCCCATGAAGCACTGGTGCAGGGGAAATAGATTGCATGGGAGCCCAGGAGATCCAGCACTCCCCACTGTCACAGGGGGTGGCGGTGGGGGAGCAGCAAAGGCAAACCTGGTAGGAAGTCTCCGGAAGTTAGAGTCTGGTGGGAGACGTGGGGTCCTTGTCGGTACCTAGGACTGGCAGTCAGGAAGAAGAGGTGGAGGTCAGGTAGGAAAAGGGGAAGTCAGGCTGGAAATACCTGTATCTCTTCATCCATCTCTGAATGCGTCAGGCATAATGACCTAAGAGTCATGGCTGCTGCTTCACAGATCCCTTCCAAATTCATGGTTTAAAAAAAAAAAAAAAAAAAGATTAAAAAGCTAAACACTTGGGGCACCTGGGTGGCTTAGTCGGTTAAGCGTCCGACTTTCGCTTAGGTCATGATCTCGCGGTTCGTGGGCTCGAGCCCCGCGTCGGGCTCTGTGCTGACTGCCAGCTCAGAGCCTGGAGCCTGTTTCAGAGTCTGTGTCTCCCTCTCTCTCTGACCCTCCCCTGCTCACGCTGTCTCTCTCTCTCTCTCTCTCTCTCTCTCTCTCTTAGAATTAAATAAAAAACATTAAAAAATTTAAAAAAAAGCTAAACACTTTGTCCAAAGTTGCCCATCTGCCCAGTCCTAGAACTAAGATTCGGACCCAGGACTGTTTTTGTCTTCTTACCCCTTTGTCTTTTGTACTTGATCACTTGTTCCCCAAGCTTTCAAAACACACCAAAGACAGTGACTTAGCCAAAATTCCAAGACGGAGGAGTTCTCCCCAAAAGAGAGGTCAAGAAGAAATCGCAGCCAGGGACTTGCTCAAAACAGATGTAAGCAATATATCTGAACGGGAATTTAGAAATGTTGATTTTATTCATTCCTCTTTTCTCTTGTCATTTTCCTCCTCCCTGGTTGATTTCATTAATGGCTTTGGCTCTTGCTTCTTTCACTGAACTGTCCTTAGCTTGTTGATCTCCGAGCCTCACGACCTCATGGCCTCATGGCTGTTGCAGTCCCAGGCGCAAAGGATGTGATAGCAAACTGCCCAAGGAGAGACAGCGTGTTCTTGAGATTCTTTTGATGGGTCAGGAGCCCTTTCCCTGTAGCCCCAGATCACTTGCAAAGGAGGATGAACTTGCAAGTATGCAGATTTTAGCCTCCATCTTGGGAGGTCACGTGGCCAGAACAAACCTGGAGGGAATACTATCAGGCGGACATCCAGAACTGTCTGCCATCCCCTCACCAGTTCCTTCTTTATTAATCTGACCTTTCAGTCAGCAAGACTAAATGGTTTTGTCTGTGTTCGATTTACACAAAGAGTAGAAAGACACCCTTTCTACTTGGAAATCCCTAAAATCATGCATGTTTCGCATCGCTATGGGAAGAATCTAAGGGGCACCTGGGTGGCTCAGTCACTTACGTGTCCAACCTCAGCTCAGGTCATGATCTCATGGTTTGTGAGTTCGAGCCCCACCCTAGGCTCTATGCTGACAGCTCAGAGCCTGGAGCCTCCTTCAGATTCTGTGTCTCCCCCTCTCTCTGCCCCTCCCATGCTCATTCTCTGCCTCTCTCTGCCTCTCAATAATAAATAATAAACAAAAATGTCAAAAAAAAAGTATCTGAAAACAAACTCCTGAAAGCACAATGCCTTCCCAGAAAGGTGTATGAATGCTACACCAAGCATATAGGTTAGTATTTCCCAATATTTATTTATTATCATCCTGTCCAAGTAGATTTTGTGGGCATATTTTTTTCTGCTCAGCCTCCTCTGAAATTTTAAAGTGTATGTCTGTCTCTGTGCTATATGTGCATCTGTGATTTATACATAGAAAGAGGAAGATGGTTTTCAATCTGAGATTCAGTTTCTCCTCGGCTGTCATGCGGTTCCCACTGAGAAGGCATGATCTAGATGCCACCTTGAGCTCTTTCAGACACATTTTTCCTATTTTCGAAGGATGTGGATATTAGTGTTTGTCCACAGCATTCAGGTGTGTCAACCTAGCCCTGAGGAAGGGATGAATATTTCCGTTTCTGACTTCCCACCTCTATTTGTGCCAAGACTTTAATGCACGTGCCTTCGTGTATGAGCATTCAAATGTGGACCTTGTTGTAAAGTATAATTAAAAGGTCAAGAAAGGGGACTGGGTAGAATGAAGGAGACCTACTCACACGGTAGGAGAAAACACATTTCTTAGTTGAGACACTTGATTCGCTGGGAACTGGAAGCGTCACTTTGGGCAGGGGGTGGGGAGTTTCTCTGACAGGGTGCGGTGTCAGGCTGTGCTGGCCGCCATGACAGAGGAAGGCAGAGTGGGTGGCTTTGAATATCAGAAATTGACCGTCTCACAGATCGGGAGGCTCCATGTCGGATCAAGGCGTCGGTGAGGCTGATTTCTTCCGAGGTCTCTCTGCTTAGCCTGAGGATGGCCACCTTCTTGCTGTATCCTCTTCTTTATGCATGTGCGTCCCTCGTAACTCTTGCTCTTCTTATGAGGACACAGTCGCGTGGATCGGGGCCACCCTAATTATTTTATACAGCCCTAATTACCTCTTCAAGACCCTGTGGATAAATACAGTCACCTTCTAAGGTACTGGGAGGTAGGACTTCAACATATGAAAGCAGTGGGGATGGGTGGGACAGCCAATAACAGATACAGGGACTTTCACCCAGGACTCCACCAGTACAGGAAACAAACAGGCTGCAGCAGGTAGATACCAAGGCTATTCCCCCGACTGTTTGAGACCTTTGGTTCTGGGGCAGGAATCTCCAGCTGAAATGCTTGCTAGCCCTAGGAGGTGGGATGAATGAGGGAGGCAGTAATAAAGGGTGTGGCAGGGACTGTGGATGACAGGAGAGCAAATGCCCTATCTGAAGGGGGTGCTACTAAGCTCCCGCTGATCACTGCCTTCTAGGAGCACGGGCCCAGTGTGGCCAGATTGTCTGTGTTTGTTAATTTTTGAGAGAGAGAGAGAGAGAGAGCGAGAGAGAGAGCGCATGAGCAAGGGAGTGGCAGAGAGGGAGGGGGACAGAGGATCCAAAGCGAGCTCTGTGCTGACAGCAGACAGCCCGATGCGAGGCTCGAACCCACGAACAGCAAGATCACGACCTGAGTGGGAAGTCAGACACTTATCCGACTGAGCCACCCAGGTGCCCCAGATTGTCCAGTTTTCTAAGAGAAAGTAAAAATCTGTTTGTTTTCTTTGTAAAGTTTCCTTTTTTTTTTTTTTACACCTGCTAGCCAAATAAGATGTCCGCTAGCTGGATTTGTCCTCCTCATCTTCCTTCTTGAGCGCTTTGCTGGGACGCCACCCTGCAGCCTTCTATAGGGCTCAGTTCTGCGGGGATAGGTTCTGACTGGCTGGAGTGGGGTCACGTGTCCCTGGGAAGGAGAACTCGGCCAAACTGTGGCTGCTGGTGGGCAGTGTGACAGAGAGGGTGTTTCCCCAAGAGTAGGGTCTTATCAGAAATCCCCCACTAGGGAGGGGTCAAGGTAAGACTAGTTACAGCTTCTCAGTATCAGTGGGAGTTGTTGTAATATCAGTTGGAAACAACTTTCCAGAGCTTCCAGAAAGGAAGATGAAGATCAAAGAGGCTGAAATTGGAACACAAGGAATTTAAATCAGGCTTTTGGGAAAACTTGTGAAGGAGTTATAAGGCTCTGAGGATCTACCGTGGGGTCTCAGGTCCTGTCAGGTGGGGTCCAAACAGGTCTGTCCTGACTGGTCTCCGGGAAGACCTTGTCAGCCCTCTGACTTTGTCTCTCCTTGCTCTCCCCTGCTCCAAATCCCATTCGCCACCTTCACCCAGAAGAGTGGGCGGCCATTTTGTATCTCACCCACTTGCAGATCAAAGTGTGATTTGGGCCCTGGGGGCCACTGTCACCTCCCTCTCTTTTGGTCTTCCCATCCATTGAACTACTGATTGCCCCCATGAACCCTTTGATGTTGCTGATTCTGTATTTAGGTGATGTCTTCATTTGAGAACAAAAAAAAGAAAAAGAAAGAAAGAAACCTCTCACTGTGATAGGCTGACGCCTGTGGGAAAACTGGCATTGTCAGCTGTTATTAAGTAAGAGGATGTGTGGAGGGTGATGATAAATTCCATGCATAATTAGTTATTAAGTAACAGGTTGGCACCCCTATTCATCTACTCTGACATGTCTTCTCCCATCTATTAACTTTGGCTCTTTGAAGGTTTCATATGCAAACAGAGCCAGAGATATCAGTGGGGGGCACAGCTGTTTGAGGGAAACAAATTAAATCACATCCACTGAACTATTTTGCTGTGTAAATCCATTCTAAAGATATCCAAAGACCAATGAGGGTTCTCTCTTTCTTAGTCAATCAAACCCAGCTCAGGCTCCAGAACATTCATTCTGATGGTAGTTCTGTCCAACATTCAGAGGACAGCAGCTGCAGAAGAGGAAATTATAGCATCGGAAACTTCCCAGCTGCTAGGTTCTGTGTGGATCTGTTTCCGATGAATTTTCTCTCTTTTATTACTTTTATAATTAATTTGCATGATGCTTTACAGTCAACAGAGTTGACGGGACGCTTGCCAACCTTCGTTTGTTAGAATCAGTTTATAGGGTGCCTGTCCTGTGGCAGGTTCCATTTTCGTGGTGACAGGGGGAGGTAGAAAAACACGTAACTAAACAAGCAAGATAAGGGGCCTCAGAGGTGGAGCTTGAGTGAGAAGAAGGAGCTATGTCCAGGAAGATGTAGGGAATGCATGTTCTAGACCAGTGGTTCTCGATCAGGGATGGTTCTGTCCCCCAGGGCACAGTTTGCAATATCTAGAGACATTTTCGGTTGTCGCCACTGAGGGCAGGGAAGGGTTACTGGTACCTAGTGGGTAGAGGCCAGGGATGCTGCTTAACGCCCTACAAGGCATAACACAATCCCCACGACCAATATCCAGCCCCATGTGTCAGTAGTGCGAGGTTGAGAAATTCTGTTCCACGTAAAGAATAGCTTCAAACAGAGAGAACAGCAAGAAAAGTGCAGGAGTCAGAAAGAAAACTGAGGACCTGAGGAATTAATCCGCTCTTGTAGTAATAATGCCACGGTGTCACCACAGAAACTCACTGGCTTATCTCTGCAAGCAAGTCATTTATTTTTGTTGCTCTGGGGATTTTTGTCACTCTTGGGTCTTGCAAGATGGTTCTGCCTCACGCCACTTATCTAGGCATGGCTCCAGACTATAGGTTGGGCTCACATGTGCTACATAGTTTGCCTCACTGTCCTTGGACAAGTAGCTACCTGGGGCACACTCTTGTCCTGGCAGATCTCAGAAGTGCGAGAGGTTGTACCAGACAGCACCCACTATGTGCAAAGTTCTTCCCAGGTCATAACCACTGAGAGGTTCCTGGCCAAGCCAAACCTCATGTCCAAGCCCCACGTTCAGGGATGGAGAAGTCTCCTCTATCAGGTAAAGGCAGGACTCTCATGGAACATTAAGAATGGAACACCAGATCCATCTCTGTCTCACTGGGCACGGCAGAGAGGGAGGTGGAGCTGGAGACGCAGGCGGGGGCAAGATCAGAGAGGTGCGCCCTGTGGATGTTATTCTGAATGCACTGTGGAGCCGTTGGATGGATCTCATCTCAGGCATGACACGGGATGACGCTGAACAATTCTGAATGGCTGCTCCATGAGGAACAGACGGGAGGAAGCAGGGGGAAGGTGGGGAGGGCAGGCAGGATGCCATTGCAGTGGAGGAGGGAAGACGCCGTAGTGTCCTGGTCTTGAGTCCAGGCAACGGAGAGAAACCACGGCGCACACATTTGGAATGTGTTTCAGAAACAATCATCTGGGCCGCCTGACAGATTTGGGATTTGAGGAAAGGAAAGAAAGATGAGGGATGGCTAAGCCCTTCGTCTAGAGCGGCTACACGGGATGGAGCGGAGAGCCAGCCACGTATGGAGCTGGAAAACCAGGGAATGAGCAGGTACAGGGGAAATCAGTTTTCATCCCGTTTAATTTAATTGTCTCAACAACTCTCTCTAGAGGTACTGTAATCATCTCCTCTCCCGAGAAGAGGAAAGAGGGACTCAGAAAACGAAAGGGACCCGTCCCAGACTGCATCCCGTCAGTGGCAGAGCCAGAATTTGACTACAGTTAGTCAGTACTCAGACTATACGACTGTACGCTTCTTCTCTGCCCCCGTGCGGGAGGAGGCTCGATGGTTTGAGGCTGCCGAGAAGCTTGCCTGCTTCTAAATCTATTTTTTTCCCGACCGTACGTTCCAGAATTAGTCATCTCTGTGTCAGGGAAGGAAGGAAGCAGCACGAGATTGGAGCAGGGAGGCCTGGCCTCACGTCTTAGCTCATCTGTAGCCAAGCTTGTGTATAAAGAATGCAGTTCTTGGAGGAAACATGGGGACCAGAGTCCTTCCATGACCTGAGCCATCTGACCCGTCTTCCTCTGCAGTCACCACAATCCTGTCCTCCCTCCCTCACCTGACCCAGTCACAGGGATACTTCTTGATCCCCGAGAAAGGCTGAGTTCTTTCCCACCCGGCAGCTGTGTGCCTGCTGTCCATTGTGTCAGGGAGTTTGTTCACAGCCTTTCCACAGTCACTCTGTCGCTTCCATGGTGCTTAGCGCTGTAAGGTCTCCAAAATGGCTCCTCCCCCCCGCCTCCTCCCATGGCCATTCCAGGAGCCAAGGCTATTTTGTCCCTGTTTTCACTGTGAGATCCTGGCAGGGTCCCTGGAGATAAAACTCACAACAGGGTGGGACTCCCTCAGAGTTTCTAACTCTCAGGCTGGTCCATGTGGAGTCCCCAACAACTCTTCAACCAGAGTTTGATGTGCTCCTACCCACTGGCTGCAGTCATGGGCCCTTCTGCTCTCGGTGAGCTGTGACACTGCGTCCACCCGTCTCTCACTCTGGTTTTGGGACAGAGGTGTTTCCGGTGATCTCACTTCTCCCGTGGATCTCAGAGCCTGCTTACTTTCATTTTGTTCAGCCTTTTTTTTTCTTTTTGAAGCTTTTTAAAAAAAATTTTTATATTAAATATTAGATTTTATTTATTTATTTATTTTTTACAAATAGTTTATTGTCAAGTTGGTTTCCATATAACAGCCAGTGCTCATCCCCACAAGTGCCCTCATCCATGCCCTTTCCCCCCTCCCCCCCCCCCACACCCATCACCCCTCAGTTTGTTCTCAGCATTCAGGTCTCTCTTGGTTTGCCCCTCTCCCCCTCCCCCACTGTTTCCCCCCTTCTTCTCCCCCACGGTCCTCCATTAAGTTCCTCCTAATCCTCCTATACGTGCAAACATACAGTATTTGTCCTTCTCTGCCTGACTTATTTCACTCAGCGTAACACCCTCAAGTTCTATCCATGTTGCTACACATGGCCAGATGTCATTCTTTCTCATTGCCATGTAGTATTCCATTGTATGTTCAGCCTTTTTCTTGTAGTGAGGGTAAAAATGACAGCTTCTGCTCTTTACATGTTAGACCAGAAACCAGCAATGGTTTTTTTTAGTCTTTTAAATGTTTATTTATTTTTGAGAGAGAGAGAGAGAGAGCGTGCAAGTGGGAGAAGGGCAAAGAGAGAGACACACACACAGAATCAGAAGCAGGCTCCAGGCTCTGAGCTGTCAGCATAGAGCCGGACACGGGGCCCAGACTCCCAAACCGCAAGATCATAACCTGAGCCGTAGTTCGATTGCTTCACCTGCCAAGCCACCCAGGTTATTAATAATGTTTTGTCTATCTCTTCACTTGACATAGACTTTCTCCATTTTATTCACTTCCTTTCCTTGAGATCCTGGAGTACAGGTCTGCACATACTAAGTGCTCAAAATTCTAGGTTTGTGGATAGATATGAGAACCTGGGTTCGTCGCTTCATGTCAAGTTTTTAGCTAAGAGTTGAAGTACATCCTCTCTCAGAAAGCACTTGCAGTGTATACGTGTGATGATGACGAAGCGCGGGGAATTTCCTTGTAAAATATGGCCTGAAGGATCCTTTACGAAGCCATGAAGTCTGCTAATATAAATGAAATGGTCCAATTTGCTAGCCAGTCTCCTTTTGAAATTTTGCATATGCAGGAGGACTTCAACCACCAGATGAGAGATTCCCCCAGCTCCTGAGGACACCTGGCTGGCTCAGTCGGTAGAGCATGCAACTCTTGATTTCAGGGTTGTGAGTTTGGGTCCTATGTTGTGTGTTGTGATTACTTTAAAATAAAAATCTTTAAAAATATATTTATTTATTTATTCATTTACTTATTTCTTTATTGAGAGAAAGAGAGAGAGAGAGAGAGATGGTGGGGCAGTGAGAGAGAGAGAGAGAGAGAAAGAAAGAGAGAGAGAGAGAAAATCCCAAGCAAGCTCCATCCACATGTCATACTGTCAGCGCAGAGCCCGAAGCGGGGTTCAGACTCACAAACTATGAATTCATGACCTGAGCCAAAAATCTAGAGTCGGATGATTGACTGAGCCATGTAGGTGCCCTTAAAAGTAAAAATCACTTTTTTTTGTTTTTTAAAAAAAGTACAGAAGGGACCGAAAGCTCTTTTTTATATTTGCGAGAAGCACTGGAAAGGGTATGTTTCCCTGTTGTTAAGAACATGAGCTAAATAATGCCATTTATTAAGTTTTAAAGTGTAAGCAAAGAATTAATTACTTCTTTGTAACAAGAAACAGAACTATATGCCATTTTGTTTGGATGATGTGATATTTCAGAACACAAAACAAAGGGTTATCATGAGGAAGAAAATTAGGGAGCTTCTTGGTGACTTAAAATGACGACCAGTCTGGGAAATTCAGAAAATGGAATTTCAGGCTCCTTCAGCATTGAATTCCTGTGACCTGCTCCACTTCCCCCACCAAAGTGAACCGACATCACATTCCCCTGAACTGTGTTTGTCTCTGTGTAGGGAGGGACCCACGTGCTGTAGACACCTGGTGATTTGACCTGCTGATGGTCCTTATGGCAATGACCTGGTCACAGGCATCCAGATTATTCCTAAGGAACCCATCCTCCCTCTTCCCCCAGACCACTTAGAATTAGCTTCGGCCTTCTTGTCTCCCTGATGAGTTGGTGGCCAGACCTGGTCAATGCTATACTTCAACCCAGGGAAGGAAATGTGGCCAGCCCTGAATAATGAGAGTCAGACTCAGGATTTTAAGTAGAACTGTTTATAAGAAAGTTCTCTCTGTGTTGCACCCAAAACCAGCAGGGTGCAAACCTACAGCCCTTTGCCGCCATTTTGCCACTATATAACTAAGGGTGTCTTGGGCTGGGCTCCCCAAGAAGATTCAGGCAGAGCTTTATGTTCAAGAGGTTTATTTTGTAGGTGATCCTAAAAGCCCTGGGTAGGGGAATAGGGAAGTGTGACAGGAAAGGGAAGTAAGCCCCAGCAGGAGGCATCAGTGAGCGGGATGCCACTGCAGGAAGTTGGGGCTTAGTCCTATTGAAGACACTGAAGACATCCAGGGAAAAGTATAGACCATGGCCCAGAGTTGTCCAATGCAAAGATAATAATTCATTTATGAATCTGCTAATTCTGCCCTTTGTTGGCTGAGTACTGCTCCTGGGACTGTGGGCTCCCTGGCACCTGGGCCTGCTGCCGCAGGCTTAACTTGCTCTTCTTGCTGGAGAAACCTCCCAGGCTGCGAATCAAGGAGCCACCCCTGGGCGCCATTGGGGTGCTCATGGGAATGCTGAGTGCCAAAGGGCTGTGTACGGGGGCCCAAAGGTTTTGCTGCACAGACCCTGAGATCAGAGCTGGCATAGATCAGACAGACTGAGTCCTGACCCCAGCATCCGGGATGTGGCAGCTAGCATTGTCCCTTTGGACTTTGCTTTATCTGGACCAGTACCCCCTCCTTTCTGAAGTTGGTTTGAGACTGGGTTCTCTTCCACGTAATGTAAGGATCCTGGTCCACAGCCTCTCATCCCATCTTCCAAGTACTTGAACACTCATCTCCCTGTATGAGTAAGCTCTGTAACGAATTCACTTTTGAGTCCTCCCTAACACCTGTTACAAGGTTTGTACAGATTGTGAGAAATACTTGTTAAATGAATGAATGAGTACTGAAAAGACCTGCTAAAATGCCACACAAATGTGTATACAGTCGCAGCCCATTTTAAGGCACATGGCAGAGGGTAAGTGACGGGGAGAAAGCAGCTGGATCCTGACCCTGGACCCTCTAAGGTAGGGGTGGGGGCGCTGGGGATGGCACGTTGGGGCTTCTGAGTGAAACGATGCCAGTGTTAGTGCCACTACCCAGGAACATAGAGCTTTCTTGGTTCTATTTTTTTTTTCCCAAAAGCCTCATTTCCAGCTTTTCATTCATTCCTGGGAGCTATTCCTCAGCTTCCAATCAGTTCTTTATTTTTCCTTCCCTTGGCCTGATTTTGCAATTCAGTCTGTCACTTGACACCCTGGAACCCTGACATGCACAGAAAGTACGTACAAAACACAACTATCCCCGCACAAGCCAGTGTCCCCTAGTCTCAAGTCTCAGCTGCTGTCCCTCATGGTGGCAACACGAGGATTGTGTCATCAAGACTGCTTCCCTGCAAGATGCTGACTTTAACAGATTAGAAATGTTCCCGGCACATCCCACGCTTCCGCTAATAAATGATTCCGTATCTATCATGAATGCATTTTTCAAGTCTTCCATTACTGGGCTGTGTACCTACTCACGAAGTACATTTCCAGGCGATTTTGTCTGAATTACATGGTTAATTGCCTCATATTTCCAGCTCATGTTACAGGCCCCCTGAGTTAGAACGAGGGAGAGAAGTACTATGTATCACTTCCTGTACAGAGAACAAATTCAAGGATGGAGCACGGCACCCACGGACTAATGCTGAATGCTAATTTATTTCTCGTGTGCAAGTATAACTAAGCTTTTAAAAAAAAACCTGAAGATAGAGAGGTAGAAAAGTCCATCGGTTACCTAGATAGATGTTTTCACTTCCAAGTTTTATACTATTTCATTCATTAACACTTTCATCAAAATGTGCTCCGCTGCAAGGCTGTGTGCCGGGAAAGGTGCAGGGTAAACGCCCAGAAATGCTGTCACGGCCATTCTAACTGAGGCTGTGATATTTGCACCCATTAAAAGCCAGAAAAAGAATAAGAGCCAAATAATAAAGTTACAATACAAAGCAAGATATGATAAATGGCTTCCAGAAGCTTAGGCAGTAAATCCTACGGGAGTTTATGGGAAGGTAAGTGTAGCCTTTTAAGCGGAGATTCATGGTCAGAGTCATCTCCAAAGGCAGGAGCTAGTTGGGTTGTAGAGCGGTAGGCATCTGACAGATGCAGTGGAAAGTGACATCATTCCAGGACTGTGAACTTTCCAGGCACAACGTGTATTTCCGGTGTCACGTAGTCCCCCCCCCCCCCCCCCCCCCCCCACCCTGTAAATGTCATGTTGCCTCTGCTCCTTGGCTGTACATCCCCAGCTGTGTTAACTGTACTGGCAGCAGGGTTGAGGCTCATCTCTCTCTCCTACTTCAGTGGTCTTGACACATATCACAGTAGTCCTGAATCAAGACGGCCCTTCTCACGTTGGCTGTACGGTAATCCCCCACTTCTGTGGGTGAGCCCGAGGTTCCCTCAGTCAGGGCTGCAGCAGGAAGCAGAGGGCACGTTCGAACCAGTGGCTGGAGTAGAGTTTATAAGGGGACCATTCGCAAAGGTACGGCGGGAGGGACGCAACAAGGCATGGAACAGCGCGGGGTGGCTGCTGGTAACTAAACAGCCGTCACACTACTGGGCTGCAGGGGTGAGGCAGCTTCTGGACCTGGAGGCTGAAGGGGCTACCTTACACGGGGGCCACTGTGATGCACACCTTTCAGATCTCATTCAGTGCCAGTCTTGCTACCCGGCTGCCGGCAGTAGTGTCCTACCAAGCTCGTACCCTTTCCTGGAACAGCCCACACCCAATGTCAGACACATGTGGAGCATCTTGGCCCAGCACTGGCCAACTCTGAAGAGCACTTCTAGCTCTGCGTTCCCCAGTGGGATTGGCCGAGACTGTCCCTGGGACTGTGTCAGCGGGGGCCACACTTGGTCACGGGGGCCTGAGGCAGCTGTGCTTGGGTCCAGCTCTCATGAAGTCCTTCTTGAGCAGTTCAGTCACATGAGTGTCTTCAACCCCCCCCTCCCCCCAATCGAGGTGTTCAAAGACGCTATAGCACTTGGTTGTAGATGGTGGCCATCCTGCCTCCTTCATTCTACCTCTCGGTTCTAGTTTATTGTGTAAATATATCTGAAGTCCCTAACATGGGCCAGATACTCTGTTAGGCACCGAGATTGAGGGGTGAGCAAACACAGGCACAGTCTCATCCCTTCCAGAGCCTTCAGTGTCATGGGGAAGCCATGTACTATCCACTACTCCCACAAGTAATGCACATTGCGCCTGTGATGTGTGGTCTTGCTGGAGCATTGCCTAGTGCTGGGGAGTCACACCATTGCGGGACGTGTCCTAGTCAGAGACGCAGATGAAGCCCTTCCTTCCCTCCCCACCACCCCCCTCCCCACCCGTCTACCTCCTTCCCTCTCCCCCAGGAAACCAACTCATGTGCAGGCAGAGATCCAAGGGATAATTAGGAGTTAAGTAAGTGAAGACAGAGAGTTCCCAGTAGAGCCAGCTGCATGTGCAGAGGCCTTGGGGGAAGTAGTATGGCGGGGACAAGGGACAAGTCACAGAAAGGGGGCCAGGGGAAGCTTAGGCGGCCCAATACAAATGTGTGAGTGCCATTGTGGAAGAATAGTAATTCAGGAGAGTGAAATGAAGCTGTAGGAGACAAGAATAACTCCAGACCTGGTCTGGGTACAAACGCCATAGTTCTCTCTTATCCATGGCTTCATTTTCCTGTTCCCAGTGGTCCGCCACAGTCTGTAAGCAGGTGACTCCCCTGATGCAGGTCACTTGCTCAGCAGCATCTCATTACGTAGGCATGCCGTCATCTCATGTCCCCACAAGAAGGAGGAGGGCAACTATAGTACAAGGAGATATGCTGAGAGAGAACACATTTACCAAACCTCTGTTACAGCGTGTTGTGAGAATTGTTCTATTTTGTTATTGTTAGTAATCCCTTGCTGGGCCTAATTTATAAATTAAACATTATCATAGGTGTGTGTGTATAGGAAAAAGCATAGTATATATAGAGTTCAGTGCTAACCACAGTGTCAGACACCCACTGGAGATCTTCAAATGTACTATACCCCCAGGCATAACGGGGGATGACTACAATCCGATGACTTCCTCTCACCTTTCTGAAGACTCTCCATTTATACGCAGTCTGGCATACCATTCACAAAGACACCTCTGAGCCCTCTTTTTGAGAAAGTCTCATCCTTGAGTCTTGTCTTTGGACTGCTGAGTTTGGTTTTAGCAAGAAAGCTGCTAAGTCAATTTAAAGAGAATTCCATACACCCTCAATAATTGATTACCCCAGGCTTCCTTCAGCAAGAAACCTATTAAATCAGGTTGGCTAGAATCCAGGCACCCTTGAAGTCTTCTCTTAGTAACATTCTATCCACCAAGTGCCTCCCCTCCCGCTCTGCTCCTTGGCTGGAAATCCCCAGCCATTGTTCCTTTATTTGGAGTGACTTAAAGGCCTATCTCTCCCTTATTGCAATAGCCTTGACATCTGTCACAGTCGTCTAAAGTCTTCCTACCATTTTACCAAGTGTCAGAATCATTTTTTCTTCAACACATACAAGAGTGTGATTTATGTTTCCTCAGACCCATGTCAAATTCATCTTGTCGTAAATTTTGTCTGATTGCAATACTGACTTACATATGTTGAGGTGCTCTTTGTCATCCACTGGTCATGTCAAATGGATATCTATTCACAACTTTAGAAAATTAGAACAGGTAATTTGGCATTCCATTTGGTACTCCTCAGATTAAAAATGAAATTTGAAGTGTGGTGCCTGGGTGGCTTAGTTGGTTAAGCATCTGACTCTTGATTTCGGCTCAGTTCATGACCTCATGGTTCATGGGATTGAGCCCCATGTCGGGCTCTGTGCTGACAATATGGAGACTGCTTGGAATTTTCTCTCTCTTCCTCTCTCTCTGCCCCTCTTCCCCACTCATGCTCTCACACACACACACACACTCTCTCTCTCTCTCTCTCTCAAAATAAAAATAAACAAATAAATAAAATTTAAAAAATTAAAAAATTTTTGAAGTAATAGAAATAGATGGGTTTTTTCAAAGGTGACTTCAGAAAGATCAAATGAGAAGACAAAAGCCCAAGCTTTGGAGAATGCCCATGGTTAAGTTCAACATAGGATACTCAGGGTTAAGAGAAGAAAGCATTTCAGGAAGAGTAGACTGTATCCTGAGGTCTAATAGAGAAGGAAGTCAGTGATCGAGATAGCTATAATGATCAGCATATTTTTGGTTGCAAGTAACAGGGAGTCAAGTATTACTGGCTTCCACAAAATGATGAACTTACCAAATAAAACATCTCAATGAGATCTCTTCACAAAGGGTAGACTCAGTGTCTCCATATATGACCTGAAGACTCAATCTCTCTACAGTACTTAGCTCTACTTTCCTCTATACAAAATCAGAGTTTTGCTAAAATGGCAGAGCGGGGGGAAGCTTGGAATACCGTAACTCAACAGGTTACTTTGGTTTACAATCCTCCACTCTGAGGTAGCCTCTCTTCCTATAATGGCACCCAACCACTTTTGACCTGTATCCTCTCAGCCCCCAGTCAAGGTTCTTCAGAAAACGGAGCCTCTTTCTTTGCTACCGTGATGGGTCACACTGGATGACTTGGGTTCTACCAATTATGAACCACCTGTGCTTGACAAGAGAATACACCACTCCACTGACCAGTCTGGGTCACGTGCCTGCCCTGAAGACCAAAGCAGCATTAGGCTCACTGAGCCTCCATGAGGGCTGGTTTTCCCAGGGAAATTCTGTCACCAAAATCTGGGGAATTCGATGTTAGGTAGAGAAAAATATAAGTGTCATCTGTAAAAATGGAGCAGCTAGAGATTTACATGTGGAGCCTTCTTCATGAAACCCCCCCATGGTGCACTGCACTTAAATGTATAGGCAAAGCATCTGCATGGTTGGGCCAGTTGTGTGTTCCCCTCAAGCGGTCTTGTCGTCATGGAATCACAGCCTCTATTATCCCAGTCATTCTGTCCATTCTGAGCTCTAGAAATAACATCAACAGATCCACAGTTGTTGAACTGTTGGGAGATAAAGAATGCTCTCCCCCCACTCCCCCCACTCGCACATATGCAGTGCTATTCTTGGAATAAGAATTGTGAGAACTAAAAATGAATCCTTTTGGCAAATGAGGGTGGGTTAGTACAATACAAATGACTTTCAGGATAATGGCACCTCCTCCCCCAAGTGGATCAGATGGAGGGGCCCCGTTCTGTGCTCTAAGTGTTACGAATGATTCAGGCTCTCACTGAATACAAGTCATGTGACTGACCCATGAGTAAGCCGATCTTCTGCTGCATGCTTTATAGACTTTATTCTAGAGGAGCAAGCAGAGAGAGGATGTGGGAGGAAGCTGTGGGACCCTGAAAAGGCCGAAAGGAATTCCTGCCTTCTTTTTAAGGCTTGCTCAAATCTCTTGTTGGGTAACCTGGTAAGGAGTAATGGGAGTTAGTCTCAGGAATCTGTTGTTTCCTATCCAATGCCCATCTCCGATCTTACCATGTAAGTGGCTCCCTGATTTGGGGTAGGATGCAGCCATAGCTTCAGGGAGGCTGGGTCCTCCTCGGTCCTCTGATGGAGTCGTGGTGTGGTATAGACTGCTGGTGGACAATCTCCATGCCTCCCACCACCCCATTCTTTTCTGTCATAATAGAAATCCCAGGTTTCAGCTGCTACCATAGCTGAGCAGAGTAAAGACATATCCCAGCCTCTGTTCTGGTCAAGTAAGGTCACATGACTAAGTCATGCCCAGTGGGAGTACGTAGACGTGGTATGTGCAATTTCTGGAAGTGTCGTTCATAGAAAGGGACTTTGTCTTTCTTCTGCCTTTTTTCCTTCCTCCATGATGGAATGAGGCCTAGAGGACTGGAGCTGGAGCAGCCAGGTTGGGCTGTGAGGCAGCTTGGGAAGGAACCACAGAGGAGCATATCATTAGAAAGAGAGATTCCCAGACATCCCAGCCAGACTTCCCAACACGAAAGTCACCTCCTGTCTTTCATATGTGATACAAGGTTTCCATTCTTTCAAGCAAAGGTAATTCTAACTTATGTAGGTGCTAATTCTGTATTTCTATGCTTGATTCAGCCTTGGGCATGTGAATTTATTCTGAACAGGACACATAATGGGACATTTCATGGGACTACAGGAATTTTCTCTTGCCCTTCAAGAGTGAGACAAAAAAGAGCTCTCTTTTCCTTTTCTGTCTTGTTTTTGTTTGCTGTGATACTACAAGTGGGAAGTGACGTGGGGATGCTGAGTGGACCGAGCCCGCAGCTGAGCGGAGGCTGGTAGAGTGCCCAGTGGGAAAGACCCTGAGTCGTTGGTGTCCTCGTTGAGCCACGTGATGAATCTCCCCCCTCCCGCCATCCCCAGACCCATCTTACATCTAGACTTCCTATGACAGGAGATACAGCTTTCCTTTACCTCAAAAAGTACTTTCCCTCATATTTTCTCTGTCTCGAAGCTGGAAGCATTGTCACAGCTACATCAGTCTGTTTCCTCCTTTGTAGAGCCCGGCCCGTGAGTGGAGGCGTAACTAACAGTAGAATAGTTGGAGTAATGGTGGTGACCCTGACTGAGCCTTTAGTAAGTGAGCGTGTCTTGTGCTCAGTTCTCGGCATGGGCTTTATCTCAGTCTCCTTCCCAAGGAGCCTCCCTATCCTTTCATTTGTCTGATGAGAAAACTGGGGGCTAGAAAAGGTAAGTAGTTCACTCACGCTCTACAAGGTGGCGGGGCTTGGATTCAGAGCCAGGGAGGGGGCGCCGCAGGAGCTAAGGCACTGACTCAGGGTCCAGCAGACCTAAGTGGCTGCAGGCCTCTGGGATCTCAGGGCACTGGAAGTAAAAGGAAAGGGTCAGACTTCATGCTCTTTAACACCCCTTTCAGGTCTGGCCATTTGCCTAGAGGAGGCACCCAGGGCTCCTCCCTTCCCTAGCCCACACATGCCTCAAATCATTGTGGAGTAGAGGGCTGGGATGGTCACTTTTTATTTTGAAATATATTCAGATTTAAAAAAAAAAAAAAAAGAAAAAGAAAAAGAAAATAAGGAAAGAAATTCAGGTTTTTAGAAAATTCCTAGGAATAAAGCCAGAAAGAGAGAACTCCCCTATACACTCCACCCATGTTCCTCACTGATGAACATTTTACCTTATCTGCTTTATAGAAGGAAGGAAGGGGAAGGGGGGGGAATGAATATACTCCTTTTTCACTTAATATTTTACTGTTTATTTCCCAGTAGCAAGTCTGTTTTATACAAAAATAATAGCTACCAAAATCAAAAAATTAACATTGAGACAACCACCACCATCTACTACAGGCCCCCTTTCACATGGGGCTCCTTGCCTCAGTATCGTCCTTTATAAATATCCTTTCCTCTCTGGCCTAGGCTCGCTTCTGGGGCCAAGCACTGCTTTTACTCCTGGTGTCTACTCAGCCCCTTTCGGTTGGAAATAGCTCCTCAGCCATTCCTTCACCTTCATGACCCTGACACTTTTCAGGAGAATGGTCCAGTTATGTTGGAGAATGTCACTCAGTCTGGCTTTGCCTATGTTTCCTTATGATTCAGTTCTGGTGACACATTTTTGGCAAGAATGTCACAGAAGTACAGTGCGTGGTATCAGAAGGCACACAGTGTCCGTGTTTCCACAACAGGTGATACTAAGCTTACTAACATCGAGGGGGAGTCTGCCACGTTTCTCTGCTGTCAAGTCACCATTTTCCTCTTTACTAATAACACCTACAATGGGAAGGGTCTCTGAGACCGTGTGAATAGCTGTTCCTCGTCAAATTTTACCCATTAGTTACAGCATCCATCGATGATTAGCAAAGGGAACAGACATCAGTTACTTTGACGTTGGCCACATGCTGACTTCCTTGTATCTTGAGTGTCAAGGGGAAGTTACTCAAGAAGTGAGTGTCCCCCTTCTAAGCAAGCCCCCTTCTAAGACTCCCCTGATGAGTCCCTCTGCCTGCCTAGAGGGTCTAGAAAGCCTGGCGGTGAGCCCAGAGTTCAAGGGCCCAGATCCCTTCTCTTCCCTGAACATCCTCAGAAGTGTTCTGCTTTGCTACCACTGAAAGGAGGGCTTGAGATCAGCCTCTTCTCATACAAAATGGTGAGGTCTCTGCTGTGGGCTTAGACCCTGGGGGGAAGCTGTGGGACCCTCGTATTTTGGGGTTCTTTACTAACTCCATAAGCCGCACTCTGCTCCTACCTCCTTGCCCACTGTCATTCCCAGCACAGACTTTTGATGCCTGTGCCACTAATGTTCTTCGGCTCTTCTGGTCTCTCTTCCCCTTCTCAAAGCGGTAGAATCATTTGAGAATATAAATAGATGTTACTTCTCTGCAGTATTTCCCACACTGGTCACTGCTTCCCCTGCTTTGGACAGCTGGGCCACCTGCTTTTATTATCTCGGGGAAAGGTTATGCAGAGGATAGGACAGATAATCCCGAGGCCTGTATGTTTCAAAAGATATCTATTTTTGTTTAAGTTTGTTTATTTTTGAGAGAGAGAGAATGGAGTGAGGAGGGGAGGGGCCGAGAGAGAAGGAGAGAGAATCCTAAGCGGGCTCCACACTGTCAGCATGAAGCCCGATGCAGGGCTTGAACTCGCAAACCATGAGATCATGACCTGAGCTGAAACCAAGAGTTGGATGCTTCACCGATGGAGCCATGCAGGTGCCCCCAAAATGTATCTATTTTTTAAAATGATATAAAATGTGGGGCGCCTGGGTGGCTTAGTTGGTTAAGTGTCTGACTTTCACTTAGGTCATGATCTCGCGGTTCGTGGGTTCAAGCCCCACGTCGGGCTCTGTGCTGACTGCCAGCTCGGAGCCTGGAGCCTATTTCAGTCTGTGACTCCCTCTCTCTCTGACCCTCCCCTTCTCACGCTGTCTGTCTCTCTCTCTCTCCTAGAAATAAATTTTAAAAAAACATTAAAAAATAAATAAATAAAACATAATAATAATAATATAAAATGTGTATGTGAAAGAGAGAGATTATCTTGTTCCTGGTACCCTCTGCCCTTTATAAAGTCCCTGAAGGCTGGGCTGCAGTGTGGGAAAGTATGGGGACCAGAGTGGAAGAGAAGGCTTAGATTTTGAGCTCCTGCCCTTGTAAGAACGCTGAGTGCTATTGTAGAAGGGATCGAAGGCCCCCCACATTGATATCAATACTCTGAAAACAGAGCATGCACCCTCATTCTGGGGAGAATACAGGGGTGTGGCAAGGGCCCAGTGACTGTCCCAGGGCCAAGTGATTCCGGGAAGGGGCACAGCTAGAGCACAGCGAGCTGGTAGTCCTGAGAGATGCTGTGGTTAGACTTGAAGGAGTGTACACAGCAGCCAGCAGGACCCACCACCAAAGGCGAACTTGAACAGGCATGTCCCCAGACACCAGGGTGGAGCCGGAGAGAGAGGACAGCATTGCATTATACCCATAGAGCTCACCTTGGGGGACTTAGAGACGATTATGCACCAAGAAGAGTCAGGGCTCTGAAATGACAGAATGTAAGTGTCTGCTACTATGTGGGATGGAAGTTTAGTGTAAGATCTAAGTTGGTAATCAGGCATCAAGAAGGGTATGTTTCTTGCATCCTGAGTTTGCAATTTGAGACTCAAGCTCACTCCATAGGTCTTGTCTTCCTCTTCTCTTCCACTTTCCCATCTTTGCCATTCCCTTGTTCATTTTCACCTCCTCTATCAGTTAGCTTTAGGTCAGCTACGTGTAACAGAACAACACACGTTATCAGTGGCTGAAACAGGAAAGAAGTGTGTCTCTCACTTACCAAGAGGAATCTTGAGATGACAATCAGAGGCTAGCAATGTCGTCGTCAGGAACTTCAGTTCCTTCTTTCTTTGGGCTGCATCATCCTCCTCACTGGCTTCATCCTCCATGTCAACTCATCATCCAAAACGGCTGCCAGAGTTCTGACTGCCACAACCAAATTCCAGGCTGGTGTAAGGAGAAAGCAGGGGAGAACAAAACAGTGTGATGAGCCAGATGAGTCAGCATCCTTTAAGGGGCCTTCCTGAAAGCCCCACACAAAACTTGCCCTCTTTAGCTCATTGAGTAGAATGAGGGCCACACCCAACTACAAGGGAAGTTGGATAATGTGGTCCTTTGGCTGAGCATTGAATTAAAAACGGGATCTGTTACTAAGTAGGAAGGGAAGATGGATATTGAGTGGTACCTCGCCATTTTTTTCAGCCACCCCTTTTCTGTTGCTACATTTTTTTTCTTCCTCTCCTTTGTGGCTCTCTGGGCCTCATCTTTCCCGGTCTTAGTCTTGAGTTCCAACCTCAGTTTGCAGCACTTGAAAGAGCCACCAACCTCCCAAGGGCAGTGTCCGTCCATAGCTCTGCACAAAGGGGCATTGTTTCCATTGCATTCGCCGTAGCTGGCAGAGCGCACAGGGCCGTCACGCTTGCCTTGCCTGCATGTTTTCAGTTTCACGAGGTTGCAATGGATACGCTTCCTTCCTGACGCTGATTAAGGTTTCAGCCCCTCTCTGGTTGCCTATTGTACGGGGTAGTCTGTGCGTGGACACGGGCCAAGGAAGTCATTCCAGAACCTCCAGGAAAGTGACCAGATGGCCCAGTGAGCTGGAGCTGACCTTCCAGAAAGCCTGCAGTGCAGGTGTCCTGGAAAATGCTTGAGAGCCTCTGCTTCGCTAAAGGCAAAGGGAGGAGAGGGGAAAGGCGATCTCCTACCATGTCTGGCGGTAATCATTCTCAAACATGACCTCAGGTGGTTTTCTCTTACACCAAAGCTGTGATGTAGGCAGGTACTTCTTTTAGTTTGGCTTCCACCTAAAGCTGACATAAGACCAGGGTGTGGGTGTCAGTATCTGTTCCGGCAGAGGGGCCGGGAAGGATGAGTGAGGAAGTCGTGTGCTGTCAGTGTTTCTCAGCTGGCTCTCTGACAAGAACAACCTGACTTGTAGCACGTGGTGACCTCCATGGTGTAAATATGCCACCAGGACACCACTAATGCCAGAGTTGGAAAGAGATGGATGGTTGGCTCTCACAAGCCCATACAAGGTGGCACCAGCCGATCCTTAGTGAGATAAGGGGATATAGCCAGTGAAGGATGCCCTTGAACAAGCAGATCTCTGCTCTGGGCACCACACTGCCTTGGTGCGTTCTGTGACGCAGGGTGAATTATCTCTTGGAATCCACCCACAGGGACTCTGGGACACTTTTCAGACATCCTCCTCTATTGATGTGGTTGCTCCTCACTTATTAATCCTCCTTCACTCCAGTTTGGCCTTCAGGTCCTTGAGCAAGCTCAAGCCTTTAGACAGAGAAGGGAGGGCGCAGGTGGCGGAGGCAAAAGCTGGCAGCATGGTGGAGAAAGCCTTCACTTGCAGCTGCAGGTGAGCCCAGGTGGCCAGGAGCACAGAGGGGGAGCAGCACTGGCAATAGCATGTGCAACAGAAGGAGCCAGCATGCTTCCAGAAAGGACCAGGCAGTAAATATTTTACTGTCTGGCTCTGTGTGCTATGAATGGGCTCTGTTGCATATTCTTCTTTGTTGTTTATTTGTCTGTTTCACAACCCCTTAAAATGTGAAAAAACATTCTTGGCTTGTGGGGTTGAATAAAATTGGGTTGAAAGCCATAGATTGCCAAAACCTGCCCTTAAGACATCAGCAGGACCCAGAGCAAAAACACAGGTTCTCAGGCTCCATCCTGGTACTCTGTCCCAAGCTATGTGCAAGAAAGGTTTGAGAACCACTAAGCTACTACACTACTATTTTCATTATATGGTTAGGGAAACCTCGTGGGCAGAGAGGTTGAAGCACTTAATACAAGTGACAGAAACCCAGATCTGACTGATCCCAAGACCATTCTTTTTACAGACCTAGGTATAATTATAAACAAGCATAAACTAATAATTTTTAAATTTTTGTGTTTAAAGTATGATGGCTAGTTCAGAGCCACAGCAAAGAGATTTAGCCCTAATGTCAATGAAGGAGCCCTGGATGTGGGGAAATGAGTCTTTTCAGCAATCAGTTTGTAACAAGACAGTCAAGGTCTAGATCCAAGGGGGAACGTCTATGTCTGTGATGCCATCTTTCTTATATAGGATCCCAGGTATCCTAGGAGTATATGGCCTCCCTCAATAGATTGGCACCTCCTTGAGAGCAGGAACAGGGTATTCTTTCTCCTTGATTACCTCCCTCAGGATCAATATATTGATCTACAGTGGAAAACAGATGAAATTTACAGACTCCCACTGCTGCACTGACCTCACCAATACCCATTGGTAAGATAGAGCCCAGTTTAAGAGATTCAGCCTCTGGGACTAATTCTTCACAAGGCACCTGCCAACAGCGTCCATTCTTCTCCAAGTGAGTCACGGTATGGAGGTGAGAGTATAAGTCAGGCCCTCAGGTTGCCTTCCAGGTAGTCGGATTGTTCTTTCCATCTAGGGGTTCCATTATATGTGTGTTGGATCTAATGGACTTTAGCTTTTAGTTCTCTTCACCTCTTTACTCTTTTTTTGCAAAATGATTAAGGAAGTTCTTAAGCATGTTTATCTCATCTTGGTTTTCTGTAGTATCCCAGGGAAGATGTCACTTCCAGTCTGTGTATGTGTGCATGTGTGTGTATGTATTTAACAGCTTTATTGAAATAACTTTGATGTATAAAATCTATCACCTTTTTTATTTATTTTGTTTTTAATTTTTTTTAATGTTTACTTTTTAGAGAGAGACAGAGCATGAGTGAGAGAGGGGCAGGGACAGAGAGGGAGTCACAGAATCTGAAACAGAGCTGTCAGCACAGAGCCTGATGTGGGCCTCCAACTCCAGAATGGTGACATCATGACCTGAGCTGAATTCAGACACTCAACTGACTGAGCCACCAAGGCACCCGTCTATCATGTTTTTTAACTGTGACATTCCTCATTTTCATCTCCATTCAGCCTTTATCAGATATTAGGTGATGTTTTTCTTCATGACTATCTGCCCTCATTTCATAGATGCAATGTCCCCTTGAGTCTTGCTGAAAATTCTAATGATAAATTACGTGGTATTTACATTTTTTCATCTTTCATAAGAAGACATTTTCTCCTTGTTTCAGATTGGTCCTCTTTTCACTGCTATAAATAGTAATCTCTGTTTTCTGAGTCTTTTTTTTTCTTTTTTGAGAGAGAGAGGGGGCACAGGTGAATGAGGGGCAGAGAGAGAGGGAGAGAAAGAGGGAGAGAGAGAAGCAGAGCTTACCACATGTGGGGCTCAAACTCATGAGCTATGAGATCATGACCTGAGCCGAAGTCCAGTGCTTAACCAACTGAGCCCACCCCAATGCCCCTACTGATTCTTACAGAGAAAAGTCTCTTCTTGTCAATTATTGGAAGTCAGGATAGGTTCTTCCAGAGATTGTCTCCCCCCATGTCTGAATCACTGATACTTGGACGAACGGAAAAGAGAATGTGAGACAGTGATGTTAGCTGGATGGGCTCTGAGGCTAGACTGCCTGGGGTTAAGTCTCAGCACTGCCACACCCTACCTGTGTGATTTTGTGTAATTTGCTTAACTGCTCTAAAGCTCAGTTTCTTCACTCGTTAAATGGGGATATTAATAGTACTGATCTCCTGGGTATGTCATTAAGATTAAATGAGCTCAGACACAAGGTAATGAGAAGAGTACCTAGCACATGGCAAGTTTGGAGGAAGTGTTAGCCATGGTAGTGGCGGTGGTGGTGACATCACTGATCATGGTTATGCTTCATTAATGCAGACTCTTCGACTTTCTTTCCAAGTTCATTGTTTCTATGCACTCTGGTTAAGTCAGTCCCTGAATCCTCTCTCATATCATGGCATCTTCTAGACGTTCTTCAGGGTTTCAAGCATGCGGATATGGGCCCACTCCCTAGTATAATAATGCAGCAAATGTATTATTTTATTCAGAGCAAACTCTACCCTGCTAAGAAAGACCTCTTTTTCTTGGGAGATTTTAATTCACATTCCACAGGAAATAGATTCCAAGTCAGTGCATATCTGGGCATGCTTTGTTGGGGGATGCAATCCCAGGTCACAAGAGCAGGGGAGAAAAGAAATGAAGGAGAGAAGGAAGGAAAGCAAGAACAGATTTGCATCACCAGCCACAGCTGCACGGTGAAGACCAGCAGGTTGATCATGTGGGGCGTGGAGATGCAGAGGGGTGATGGAGAATCCTTGGCGTCAGAATGGCCCACTGGGAGCACAAGGTAGGAGGAATTTAACAGCTGGCTCCTTCCTGTCCCAGCCTCTGACTGTTATCCACATCAGCCCCATGGGGCACTCATTGGTTGTGTTAACCCCACCCACGCAGCTGCCAGAAGTCAGCTTCCACACCCTAAAGTGTGCTAATTCTCTGGAGCCAGGACGTGGTGGAGGACCCAGAGCCTCAGTGGGGCAAGCCAGTTCTGGACCCCAGAGTGGGTGTGATGGAAGCCACGGGAGAGCTTTGCCTTCGTGCCAGGGAAGCCGGGGCCCCTGCAGGGGTTGGAAGAAGGGAGCCTGGCTGATGGATGTGGGCCCTTCACAGGCAGAATCATGAGAGGAAGATTTCATCTTCACTATAGCATGTTCCTAGCCAATTCACAAACGAATCTGTTTTTATTGGGAGATGTTTTTGCTTGGGTTGCCTAAAGATTGAAGCTTTGAATTGTGGAGCTGAGCAAATAAGGGGAAGCCCATAAGCTGGATCCCATACCGTTCATTCAAGTGCCCAAGGATGTTCACACATGTTTACTGAACTGTTGCTTGAAGGACTAAATTCAGGGTTCTTGTCTGTCTAGTAGGGAACGTGAGCTGAGGGCCACGGTGGAATTGCAGGGAAGTGATGGGGCCCTGGGAAGAAGTGGGGCAGCCCATCTCCCTAAGAGAAACCCGGGAAAAGACAAACAGATTTTTCCTGAAGTTTCGTGAAGTTCTGCGTGTTCTGCACGATAAATGTCCCTTCTTGTTTTCCATGGGGTCATCAGCAACATCTACATCATTTCCTGCATGTTTCAAAGTCAGTTTATTTGGAGCAAGGGCATTGGTCAGAGTGCCAAGTTTAGACTCAAAGTGGGCACAGGGCGAGCTGAAGGCTGCTTCAAGATGGCTGCTGGATCAGCTTTCACCAGGTGTTGGCTTTCCCCCCTGAAGCTGCTGGAATCTTGATTTTAAACAACAGAAGTTCACTCTGACTTCCTTCAGTGGAAGAGAAACCTGGAAGGATACGGGAGACCGGATGTGAGAAAATGGGAGGGAACCAAGGCAATGCCTGTAGATCAGTCGACAGGAAGACCCACATCGGGTTTTAACTGGACGCCGCCACTGCCACTGCCCAGAGTGAGTCCGCCACCCTGTGGTTTTGCTGTGCTCCCCGCGGAGTGAGCATCCCACCAGCTGAGCCTCCTCCGTGCACATCCTGCCTGCCAGGGAAGGCAGAGAAGAAACCTATTCCAACTCATGCCACACGGGTGGGGATGGGGCCTTTCTCCTTGTGATTCCACGTAGAGAGGCAGACACAGTGTTGGAGAACACAGTGGTCACAGAAGCAGACTCCAGGATCAGACGGCCTGGATTTGAAGCCAAGGTCCACCATTTGCTTGCCAAGTGTGCTTGGGAAAGTCACTTAAACTCTGTTTCTCGGTTGCCTTGCTTCTCAAATGGGCAGAATTCATCCTTAGCCTCAAGTATCCTTATGAAATGAAATGGTTAGAGCCCTCATTTGTAGGGGCATGTTTTTGGGGCCAAAAGTTGTTTCTCAGCTTGTATTAGTTTTGTGTAACCGATTGCCACAAGCTGGGTGGCTTTAACCAACAGAAATTTATTTAGAAACATAGGTGAGATGTGTGAAATCAAAGCATTGGCAAGGCTGCCCTCCCTCTGGGCTATTCTGTCCCTTGCGTCTCCCAGCCTCTGGTAGATCCTGGCATTTCTTGGGTTGTGGCCAAATCACCACAAGTTCTGCTTTCTTCTTTTTTTTCATATGACCTTCTGCCCCTCCATCTTCTCTTCTGTCTGTAATGAGGACACTTGTAATTCAGTTGAGGGCTCACCTCGATTATCAAATCCAGGATGATCTCATTTCGAGATCCCAACTTAATTACATCTGCAAATACCCTTTCTCCACAAACACTCCAAGGTCACACTCCCATGATCTGGGTGGACTTATTCTTAGGTGTGACTGTTCAACCCACTGCATGGCTCTTGTTGCTTTTTCTCCAAAATTGAAAAAGGAGTTGACTACTGATAACCAAGGCAGTAGACCCTTCATTTATTTAAGTGTTGATAGTCCCAGTGCAAGGTGGCAGTTAGGGAGGGATAGGGTTACATAACCAAGTCGGTCGCATGAACTTGCACTATCAGTATAGTTTTGATGAGAGTCCAGAGGGTGTTTTTGGAGCTCATGTAAGAAAGACCTCGGATGAGTGAACACATGGAAATGACACATTGTTCCCCCAATATGCTGTTTCCTGCCTTAAGACCCAAGCTGTCGCCTGGATAAGGAGCTGGGTGATGGAGAGCTTTTCAGCCTTTGGGAAGGTGACTTAATGGCTTAAGGCTGGAACTTTGAAGATAAGCTCCATGGTAAGATGTCAATGACCACGAGCTCTCCCATGGGGCAGTGAACTTCACTTTTGTGTAAGGCCAGCCCTGTATTCTGGAAGAATAGGATTCCCCTAGAAGAATCTGAGAAGGGGAAAGGAAATATCCAAAGACCCTGATGTTGTTCTATTTGTGCCCTCTTGGGCAGTGGCAGAAGAGAGAAAATCTGAGATCTTTCAGTAAAAAGTCAGGGATCGTGAGATGTGGCTGCCTTCACTTTGTACCACCAAGGCCCATATTACCTCTTGACAGATATACCTATATTCTGTGTATAGGTACATACACAGTTTAACAGAGTTCTACATTCAGGAGATACTCTTGGCTCTCCTGATTTTTTCTCTCTGTGTGTCTTTGTGTGTGTGTGTGTGTGTGTGTGGGTGGGTGCATGCATGTGTTTTCTTTAAGAATATTATAAATTCTTCTAAAATGAGGAATCACATCTGTATATATACACAGAATATACCACTGTGATATAAAAAGTATTCTGAGCATTTGAGTACCTGAAATTTCTTACTGTCTAGAAGCAGAGCATCCCAAAAGAACTCACAAAACTCAGTTGTCATAAATCCTCTCCCCAGGAGTTACCAGAAAAGATTGACTCATCACCAGAGGTTAGGAGTCTCCATACCACACCAAACAGTTGTTGCCACAAAACTATCCTATTACCCATCTGTTCTCCTAAGAGCCTACTTAACATCTCACAAAGTCTTTTGGTTTTCAGTAGATGCCTTCCTCTGCCTCCTCTTTCCCTATTAAAGTGGTATATAAACCTCAAATTCTAAGCACACCTTTGAGTCACATTTTTCTAAAAACTTCCATTTATACATGATTAATTCTGTCTTTTCTCTTGCCAGTATGTTTTCTGTCAGTTTAATTTGCAAGCCCCTAATCACTAACCTAAGAAGGTAGAGCAAAAAGGTTTTTCTGCCTGTCACTTTCATACACAGTTCAACAGAGATCTCCATTCAGGAGATACTCTTGGCTCTCTTGATTTTTTCTCTCTGTGTGTCTTTGTGTGTGTGTGTGTGTGTGTGTGTGTTTTCTTTAAGAATATTATAAATTCTTCTGAAATGAGGAATCACATCTCCCACTGGGGCTTTTATGTACACACGCTACGCCCTAGCCCTAAACAGACTCTGAGACAAGGATTTAAGTACAAGTTGTTTATTTGGGAGCTCATTGCACTAGGGAAGGGGGAAACGAGAGAGAAGAAAAGGAAGCCAATTATATGTATTGCTGAGAATCCTATGAGTGTTGCCAACTGGGTCTCAATCCTGCTGGGACTTTCAGAAAACTGGGGAGGACATGCCTCAGAGTTAAGCTGCTCAGGAGGTGAGGAACCTGGGTATTCATCCTCTGACTCTCATTCATCATTGGCTGAAGGGTGCTCTTGGGTAGATCCGTTTCCTGGCACTTACAGCCGAACACCTGAGCTGGGAGAGAAAGTCTTTAGGCAGATCCCAGGTGCTTGCAGAAGATTCCACAGGTGTGTATGGACCATAACAGCCAGCAGGATGTGGGTGGGGCACCATGCTCGTGACTGCAGCCTTCTCAGTGAGCAAGTCCTGGATCCAAATCCTGTTTCAGCAAACTGAGATTCTGGCAAGCTTCTTCTCAATCTGAATTTCATTTTCCTCCTTTGTAAATTGAGGATAATAATATCTACCTCATAAGGCTTAGATCAAAAATGAAATGTTTGGTATATACCTGGTACAAGGGAAGCACCTGTCACCAGGAACTACTTTGTACCATCACCAGATTAAACGCAGCACTCACACTATAGATATCATTTGAGTGGACTCTAAAATTGCGGAGGGCCCTGGCATAAGACAATACACTTGCACACCTGCTGCTGCATCATCGTTTAAATGAGTCCCAGAATAACCACTTTCTTGGGTATTAGATTGGCGGTGAGTACCAGCATGGTATTCTGACGTTCAGTTCAATTCCAGTATTATCTACCTAGAGTTAGCCTCATGCCCCACAAGTTAAGGGGTCAGTTCCACAAGATGGCAGCCCACTTCAGATGCCAGTCACAAGTTGCCGGTACCCAGGGTACCCACATTTATGTATAACTTGGCTACCAATCAGGGCTTCCATGGTCCCCTCCAGTGTTTCAATGATTTGCTCTAACGGCTCACAGAACTTAAGGAAATGCTTACCTACACTTTCAGTCTGTTATAAATAAGGGATATGGTAGGGATATAGATGAACAACCACATGAAAAGTTACATAGGGTGAGGTCCTGCACTCGGGACCCTTTGTCCCCATGGAGTAAGGGTGTGCCTCATCCTTTGGCATGGGGATGTGTTCACTAATCTGGAAGCTCTCCAAACTCCATACTTTAGGAATTTTTGGAGGCTTCATCATGTAAGCATGAGCAATTATTAACTCCATCTCTAGCCCCTGTCCACTCCCCAGAGGATTAGGGATAAAGCTGTAAGTTCCAAGCTTCTTTTTTTTTATATATATAGTTTATTTCTTTTTGAAACAGAGACAGAACATGAGTGGGGGAGGGGCAGAGAGAGAGGGAGACACAGAATCTGAAACAGGCTCCAGGCTCTGAGCTGTGAGCACAGAACCCAATGCAGGGCTCGAACCCACAAACCAGGAGATCAGGACCTGAGCTGAAGTTGGATGCTCAACTGACTGAGCCACCCAGGCGCCCCTGGAAGTTCCAAGCTTCTAATCACGGCTTGGACTTTCTGGTGACCAGTCCCCAATCTAGGAGCCTGCCAAGAGTTGCATCATTAGAATAAAAGACACTTTTATCGTCCATGGAATTCCAAGGGATGTAGGAGCTCTGTGGCAAGCATTGGGGCTACAGACCAAATATGTGGAACAAAACATGCTCCTGCATCTTTATCACCTAGGAAGTTAGAAAGGTATGAAGAGCTCTGGCCCAGAGCCAAGGATGAAGACCAAAACATATTCATGTATGTACCCATATCACAGGGAGTGCAGTACACAGCCCCTTTCCTTTCTGGGTCCTGGTCCACAACAAGTTAGGACAAAGCAAGGAGGGATTCAGCTCTTCAGAGCACTTAAAATGCCAAGGAAAATGAAAGAGAAACCATGGAGGAGACCCTCCGTGTGGCCTTCTGAAACTGCCTGTCAATTTGGACTGATGGTTACCATGGAGGCAGAACCTGCATCATCCCATGGCTGTTCTGAGTGTATTTGCCCTGCTAGAAGTCAAACTGTTGAGGGGAAGGACTGTGCCTTCCCATCCTTCTGAATATTAAGAGCCCAAGAGAAGGGCTACAGGTGAAAGCCTTCCTAAACACAGTTGGGCTCAAGCATGATAGAAGTTTTAATCCTAACTTAATCCTGCATCACCTAAGGTTTCTGCTAGGCATGAAGGTCTTTAAACATATTATTTTTGGATTCCCAGTCTCCTTTGAGACTCATGATGCTAGCTGTCTTAGCCTAGGTTTTTTAGAAAACGGAGCCTGAGGCAGATGATTATATCTTAATCTTTTATGGGGAAGTGCAATCCCAGGGATGCTCGAGTGAGGGAAAAGGGGAATGAGGTGAGGAACAAATACCAGCAGATTGGAGACTGCCTAGTTGGCAAGAGGAGAAACCAACTGCTCTGTCTCCAGTCACCATCTTCAGAGAGACCGTGTGAACATCTCAGGTCATTGTGTTTATGGAGGGGACAGGGAAGAGTTTACCCTTCAGCTCCTGTCTCCCAATGGTCAAAGCGTTGCTCTACAGAGTGTTAACCCCCCACCCACTTCTGGGGGTTGCACAGGTTGGGGAGGCAAGGGTATCTGCATCTCAGCAGCAATAGGGATGCCCCTGGGCAGGAGGGAAGAAGAGGGCCATGCAGATGTGAAGCAAGAGCATGTTTAGGTCATTCTCTGGTTGGTGAATACTCTCCTTGACCAGGCTTTTCTCCTCTGAACATTTTTTTTGACTAGGCTTTGCCCTTGGGCATGTCATCAAATGCCCAATTTTAGCAAGAATCCCAGTAAGTCAATTTTGCCGGAATCCATCATCCTCTTCCCACTCCAGGTGATATCTGTTAACTGTGGCCTGCCTTCAGCAAAAATCTTGTTAGGTCACCTTAGCAAAGAATTACCTTGCCCTCTTCATCATTTTCCACCCATCAATGCCCCCTTCACCCTGCTCCTTGGCTATCAATCCCCACTTTTTGGAGGTATTTGGACTGGGGCCCAATCTCTCCCCTACCACAAAGCCCCATTGTAGTAGTGCCTTTGGATAAGGTCTTTCTTACCACTTTTCACAAGTGATGGAGTAAGTTATTTTGAATGGTAGTTGAACCACACGGAAGGGGTTGCCCTGGTGAGTTCAAAGTCCGTGCAAGGTGCCTGACACACTAGCTTAGTCTCTACTTCTGTAGGTAAGAATGGACTCTGGGTAAGAATTTAAAACTAATATTTGTTGAGCATTTTTCAGAAAGGAAATCTGGGGGTGCCTAGGTGGCTCAGTCAGTTAAGTGTCTGACTTCAGCTCAGGTCATGATCTCATGGCTTGTGAGTTTAAGCCCCGTGTCGGGCTCTGTGCTGACAGCTCAGAGCCTGGAGCCTGTTTCAGATTTTTTTTGTGTCTCCTTCTCTCTCTGCACCTCCCCAGCTCAAGTTCTGTCTGTCTGTCTCTCTCCTTCAAAAATAACTAAACATTTAAAAAAATAAAAAGAAGAAAGGAAATCTGAACACTACGAGTTGTAATTAACCAAGTCTAGATCATTCAGCTAGTCACTACCAGAACCTGACTCTGAACCCAGGGAGACTAGTTCCACACCCTGCTGTCTTACCTGTTGCTTTTAACAGGCACAAAAGAACTTTATAGCACACAAAAGTACGCACTTGCTCTGTCCCGTATCAACCATGCGATGTAGCGTGTCTCCGTGGCCTCAGTTAATCTGTACCATGAAAGTGGGCATGCATTGGGATTTTATTGGAATAAATATTTTGGAAGAAGTCACTGAAAGTGTTCCTCTCCGTGCCCGGCTTCAATTAAACACACGCTCCATTTTCTGTGTTATTATCCTCAAAAAACTTGGGGTTGTTTTCACCTGAAATGGTGCTTATTGAGCAATATACTTTCTTTTTGGCACAAAGAATCACAACTCGGTCCTTTCAGGTTTTAATTTTGGCTACCTGCACCTCTCCAAAGTGTACAGTGCATGCATATACAGTGTGTTGGAAGGATTAGTGATTGAGCATGCAGTGACCCCATCTACTTTCTGTGAAATCCAAATTGAGTGAGCTGACACACCACAGGGACAGAGGAGAGCTGTTTGGATAATTGCTGATCATTCATGAGGATAAAATAAACCTTTGCAGGAGACCTCATCCTTATACTAGATTATTATAATGCTTAAGCAAAATCTCTGCCTTTAAAAATGTCTTATAAATTTAGTTTGAGCGCTTGTATTAGGTTTAATATCATCTTATTTTTCTGTTTTATGAATCATGTCAGTTTTTCTCTGGAGCTTGAAAGAAACGCTATCCATTAACAGAAGGGAAAGTCGTTAAGTGACTCATCCTGTCACACCACAGGGAGATGTTCACCCCGGGTTTGTTTTATGTGCTCATTTGGGCGTGGGACACAAAGATACTAATCCTTACATAGCTGACCCTCAGCCCTCAGCCTGGCTCCTTTGGAAACCCTCCTGCGGCGATTTCCAGTGTTCCTTATCAGCATACACATCACTCTCCTTTGGCTTCGGTAGGCAATTTTGCATAGCCACACATCAATAGTTCATTGATCGACTGAGTAGAAAAAGGAAGAGTTCCCCAAAAGTAAATTGTTCAACTAAATGGAGCTTGTCCTTGCAAACAACACGTTTAAAAATTTTAATCAGATTTGAAAGAAATGTTTCTAGGAGGTATGTGTCCTAGTCAGAAATCATTTGGTAGTAAGTGACAAAAGCCTACTCACACTTAAACAGAATGGGGGATTTGTGGAACAGATACGAGGGCATCTCATGGAATCCAGGGCAAAAAATAACCCAGGTTTCCGAAGGGGCAGTTAAATTAACACTCCATCACTTGTCCATGTATTACTTGGGGACCATGTAACTACTGATCTATAATTCTCTCTCTCTCTCTCTCTCTCTCTCTCTCTCAAGAGATTGAGTGTGGATGCACCCACTCACATGCAATGGGGGAGGGTCAGATGGAGGGGGAGAGAGAGAATCTTAAGCAGGCTCTATTCTCAGCATGGAGCCCAACACAAAGCTCAGCCTCACAACCATGAGATCATGACCGGAGCCAAAGTCAAGAGTCGGACACTTAACCAACTGAGCCACCTAGGTACCCTTGATCTCTGATTCTCAATTAAACTATAATGGACATGACTCAGGGTCCTGAGTACTCAATGAGGAGGTAGAGGGCTGGGTTTGGGTACCAGCTTTCGCTCTGAGCAACACTGTCACATTAAACATTTGTTAGTATTTTAGTTAATAAAAGAAGAGCATCATTCCCATCCAACCCAAAGAAGTATTAGAAAATAAATTGGAGCATTATTGATTGTCACAGTGACTTGGAGAAGCAGTACTGCTGATATTTAGTAAGCAGGAGTCAGGGGTGCCTGATGACCTCCACTGTGCACAGCAGCCCCGCAAGTGAAGAGCTGGTCTCACTTCACACCACTCCCTCCTCCAGGCCACCAGATGCTGGGGGGTGTCCTGAGAACCAGGGAATTCCTGTGAATCTTGATTTCACTTCCTCAGAAAGAGTGGGTTTAGCTCTAGGGTCCATTGCAGTTTTTAAATTCTGGGACCTAGGGGTGCCTGGGCAGCTCTGTCAGTTAAGCATCCAACTTTGGCTCAGGTCATGATCTCGTGGTCTGTGAGTTCAAGCCTAATGTCAGGCTCTGTGCTGACAGCTCAGAGCCTGGAGTCTGCTTCAGATTCTGTGTCTCCCTCTCTCTCTCTGACCCTCCCCTGCTGACACTCCATCTCTCTCTCTCTCTCAAAAATAAATAAACATTAAAAAAAAATTCTTGACGTAACCATGACTGTGTGGTGCCTTAGCATAGAAAGGTCCTCTGGTAATGATTTGTGTTGTTAGACAAACATTCTGATCATCCCCATTCTGAGCGCATAGAAGGATGGAAGCATGTAACTCCTGCTGGCCAATGAACTGCGAGCTGGAAGGTATGTCACTTCCAAAGTGAACAATTAGTTGTCACTGAGTTATCCATGAAGGTGCTCTTTTCCCTTTGCCACTGCAATAGACTTGTAACATGGTGGTTGCTCCATGAGCCATGGGTACCAAGTGAAGCTGGTCATGATTCAGAGTAAAATCCCCTGCCTCCTGATGATGGACATGAGTACGATTGAAAAATAAGCCTTCATTATTTCAAGTCAGTGACATTCGAGGGATTGTTTGTTACTGCAGCAAGCTCAGCCAATCCTGACTAATACAGGCTCTCAGAATTGCTATGTGCCAGGAATTCTTTATGAATATTAACTCATTTAATTTTTACAATAAGCCTATGAAGTAGCCGCTACCATTATCCTCATTTTACAGATGAGAAAAGTGAGTTGTGAAAAAGGTTGAGTAACTTATGCAAGCAGCAGTAAGGGACAGTGCTGGGATTCAAACCCAGGCAGTCAGAACCCATACTACACTGCCCCTCATGTCTTATGTAACAGTTGCCCCTACACTAAATGACCTTAAACCAAAGTGCTTCCATTATCTAATTTCTGCTTTCAGTATTTTTAAAATTACATTCTTTATTCCTGTCAGCTGTCACTTTTTTGCCATTGCCAACATACCTACCTCTAGCTATAACTCCTCTCCTTTTCTCTTCTAATATGCTGTTTCTAATCCATTACAGACTAGGAAACCAGACGATTAAGCTTGGTACATTTGTTATAATTGTGACTAATTGAGTCTGGCCACCTTGATAGTCCACATCGTTCTGTTCTGCACCTACTTGCCTTGCTCACTCTCTGGTAATCGTGTGATTGGTGGCTCTTGTACCTGTCCCCCGTCTAGACAGCATGCTCTGTCGAGGGAAGGTAATGAGCTTAATTCACCTTCGTGTCTTTCTGCCCCCTTCCCCCAACACCTAGCACAATGCTTTGCATATGTTAGGTGACTAATAAATATCTGCTAAGACTATTAAGTAATTAGGTTCTGAGTAATGGCCTAAGAGCTTGCCTATAAGTTAATTAGATGGGCTCTGCTACTAGCCTTTGGGACATCCGTTTTAGCTGTCTGGAGGCCTTGGGGACTTTTTTATTTGTGTATTGGATACTTAAGATTATGGGACAAAGAGATCAATGAATTCCTTCATTGAGTTCCCCAGTAGATATTTATTGAGTTTCTTTCTACCATAATATTAAAACTACCAGCAGCGTATACTTCCTTGAATATTTACCACGTGCCAGGTAAATGTTTGAAATGCTTTCTAACTATCCATTCATTCAGACCCATGACAACCCAGTAAAGTAGGCAGTATTATCATCATCTCATCTGCTAGCTGAGGAAACTGAGGCACAGAGAGAAATTTTCTCCACATCCCACTAGCTATGAGGAGTTAGACCAGTGAGGGGCTGGGGATACAGATGGACAAAACAGAGAAGGTGACTGTCCTCATGCACTTGGCATTCTAGTGGGAAAGGAGCAGTTCAGAAGGGAAGATCGCAAGCAGGCTGAAACCCCATGAGCAAAATACAGGCTGAAACCTGTGTTCATTCCTGGTGATGAGGGAACCCCACAGTAGCCAGGGCCCTTTCAGACAGATCTGCACACACACATCCAGCCTACCTCCTGCTTCACACCAGCGCGGTGTGCCAGCAGACCAGCAACAAAGCGTATGTGGTGCAGAATTACCGCTGCCCACCTTCCACCCCACAGGTCTCTGAGAATCCCTATCTGGAAGTACACAAAAAAGGGAATTCGTTAGTTCACCTGAGTCCAGTTGACAAAGTGCAAAGCCTTCGCACCATCCCACTCACTCCTGTGGCTGTTAGAGGGGCTCTTGACAGGAGTCTTCAGTCCCTCGCTGTGAGGGCCTCTCATTAGGGATGCTTGAGTGTCCTCATGTCATGGCAGCTGGCTGCCCCCAGAGTGAGTGATCCAGAGAGGGAGAGCGAGGAGAAAGCTGCAGCGTCTTCTCTGGCCCAGTCTTGCAAGTCACATAATCACTTCTGCCACATTCTCTTCATAAGTGGGTCGCTGAGACCAGGACACACTCAAAGGAGGGATAATGAGGCTTTGTCTTTTGCAGAGAGCAGTGTCAAAGGATTTGTGGACATATTTTAAAAGGCAGCAACTCAGCCAGCACAGAGCAGTTGGGGCAGATGTGACAGCCAGAAGCCCTGAGGAGCTTGATGGAGCAGGACCCTTTCTGAAGGTCAGCGTGGCCAAAGCTTCAAGCGCAAGCCCCAGGAAAGAACGCCTTAACTTGCGGCCAGGGCTTCTCGATCATGATGCAGAATTTGTGGTTGTACTAAGTGTCATGACTAGAAGGCACTGTGAGGTCTTAAGAAAAGTGTCTGATGAGCATTCTTAAAGTGCTACTGGGTTCACTCTGTGAGGAGCAGGCTGGTAGGGTCAGCGGGGAATCAGAGGCCCACAGGGACATTGGGACATTGAAACAGCTGGTCTGTTCTTGTCCTGGCTCTGCCACTGATTGGAGTGGTTCACTTCATAACCTTTCTGAACCTCAGTTCCTCATCTGAAGACCTGGATGACTCTCCCCTGCACCCTCCCAGCGTGCCCGCAGGACACATGGAGAGCAGGCATGTGGAGACACATCACAACTGCAAAGCACTCCATACTTGGAGAGCTTTGGCCTGACCTGCTATGGGTGAACCACTTCTGGGCAGAGTTCAGGGATTTTAACTCCAAAAGAATCTCGAGAAGGGGGCGCCTGGGTGGCTTAGTCGGTTAAGCGTCCGACTTTCGCTTAGGTCATGATCTCGCGGTTCGTGGGTTCGAGCCCCGCGTCGGGCTCTGTGCTGACTGCCAGCTCAGGGCCTGGAGCCTGTTTCAGAGTCTGTGACTCCCTCTCTCTCTGACCCACCCCTGCTCGTGCTGTCTCTCTCTCTCTCTCTCTCTCTCTCTCTCTCTGTCTCTCCTAGAAATAAATTTAAAAAAATTTAAAAAAAACAACAAAAAAACCCAAAAGAATCTGAAGAAGACTATTTTTACTTTGCTAAGTCTGCTTGTACAGTTGGAGTCAGTGTTTTAACAGAATTCGTAATCACTGTGATGGTGAGTCTTATGTGTCACTTGACTGGGTCATGAGTGCCAGCTATCTGGTTAAACATGATCTCTTGTATGTCTGTGGCGGTGTTTCTGGGTGAGACAAGCATCTGGACTGGTAAACTGAGTAAAGCAGATGTCTTCCCCAGTATCGGTAGCCCTCATCCGACCTGTGGAGGATCTGAATAAAACAAAGGAGGAGAATTTTCTCTGCCTGATTGTTGAGCTATGACATCAGTCATTTCCTGTCCTCAGACTGGAACTAACACCATTGGACTCAGACTGGAACAGTACCACTGACTTTCCTATGTCTCTAGCTTGCGGATGGCAGATCGTAGGGTTTCTTAGCCTCTGTGGTCGCATGAGCCAATTCTGTTTCCCTGGAGAATCTCACCTAACACACCCAGCAAAGTATTTAAATAACCAAAGACCATCGCATTTGGGGCAGTGCCTAAAGATTGTGGTGTCACCACCATCACCGTCCGTGATGACACCCCACCCTATCCACACGGCATCAACTTTGTTTGTGTCCTAGAAGCAGAACCTAAAATGGGGAGTTTGGTGCAGGTGATGTGAAAAGGGGGTACTGTCAAAAGACACCTGTGAGGAAGAGAGGGAAGACGCTAAGGCAAGGGAAAGAACAGGCAGACGTAGTTTTAGAAGAACGGGCCTGTGCCTGGTCCCATGGGCAGTCCCGGAGCATGAACTGCACCTCACTCATTCTACCCAGAGGCACACAAGCCTGACTGAGACACAGCAGCCTTGCTACTTGTGTGACAAGGCACCCCAAGACACAGCAGCTTAAATCAGCCATAACTGTCTGCACACATGTTTTAGCAGCATTATTCACCATGGCCAGAAGGTGGAAGGCACCCAAGTGTCCATGGATGGGCGAGTAGATAAAGAAAATTTGGTCTGTCCATCCAACAACCATTTTCAGCCTTGAAAAGGAAGTTTATCACAACATGGATGAATTTTAAAGACCTGTGCTGAAGAAAATAAGCCAGACACACACATGAAAACGAATCCTGCAGGATTCCACTTGGATTAGCTGAGGGAGGGGGAATGGAGGGTGTTTCATGGGTTCAAAGTCTCAGTTTTGTGAGATGAAAATGTCCCCAAGATTTGTTGCACAACCAAGTGTGTATACTTTACTGGGCTATATACTTAAAAATGGTTAAAATGGTAAATTTTATCTTACGTGTTCTTTATCACGATTACAAATAAAGTCCATTTTAAAACAACAGTGAGCACGAATTAGCTGTCCCTGCCTCTCTGGCTCACACAGGAGGGAGCGGCCTGGCTCGGTGGGGCCATTCTGACTCCAGGTCTGTCACGAGGCCGCGGGAGATGGCAGGCAGCTGGGGCTCAGGTCCTCCTGAAACTTCTTCCCTCGTGTGTCTTGTGCTTGGCCAGAGAACACTTGGAGGGCCGAGGCTCGTTCATGGGTGGTGTCTCCACACAGACTATCCAGCATGGCGGCTTCAGGGATGTGGGACCTCTTACATGGTACCTCAAGGCTACAACGGCACATTCTGAGAGAGAGTGACAGAGACAGAAGCCAAGGGTCAGACCCAAGTTGTATCGTTTCCTGTAACCCAGCGTTGGAGGGTGTATCTCCTAGGCCTGCCGTAACAAAGTCCCGCCAACTAGGTCACAGAGATTGACAGAAATTGGTTCTGTCACAGTTCTAGAGGCTGGGAGTCCAGAATCAAGGAGTTGGGCCGTGCTTCTTCTGAAGTACAGAAGATCACTTTCTAGCCTCTTCCTAGCTTCTGGTATTGCCCACAGTCTGTGATATTCCTTTATTTTAGACACATCACACCAATCTCTGTCTTTATCATTCGTGGCCCTCTCCCTGTGTGTGTCTGTGTCTGAGTCTCTCTGTCTCTCCTTGTAAGGACACCAGTCATTGGATTTAAGGTTCACCTTAATAAAGTACGGCCTTGTCTTACTTGATTAAATCTGCAGACTCTCATTCTTTAAAAAAAAAAAAAAAAAGTTTAATATTCATTTTTGAGAGAGACAGAGTATGAGTGGGCAAGGGGCAGAGAGAGAGGGTGACACAGAATCTGAAGCAGGCTCCAGGCTCCGAGCTATCAGTACATAGAGCCTGACGTGGGGCTCAAGCTCACGAACTATGAGATGATGACCTGAGCCTGACTCAGACGCTCCACTGACTGAGCCACCCAGGAGCCCCAAGATCCTATTTCCAAATAAGGTTATACTGGGGATTACTGGGGTTGGAATTTAAACATATATTTGTGGGGGATACAAGTGAACCCAGAGCAGAAGGCATACAGCATCACTGTTATCTCATCCTGTTTCGTAGAAGTCATTAAAGCTGGTTCATCTTCCAGGGGAGAGGAATTTGGTATCTGCCTTTGGACAGGAGGAAATGGCAAAGAACTTATGGAAGGCATCTCTAAATCTGCTTCTCCTGCCAGTCGTGGGCCAGGCTTCAGAGTGGGTGCAGGTGTGAGCTGTTCCAGTCAGTTCTGCACCAGCTGCCTCATGGGTATTCTCATCTGGAAATGGGGACCTGGGAGCCACACCAGCAATGTCTGCTGCAGAAGCATGACCACCAGCCCTTTGCAGACTGGCTCTCACCTTAAATGCCATACTACAGCCATTTCTTCTTCAGTTATAAAAATGGGGCAGCCTGGGAAATGAAAGAACACTTAAAATTCTATTCAGACACTCGCATAATACTGTTCCTAGTAAAGCATTTATAATGGGTCAGATACTGTTTCAAAGTCGTTTTAGATATTAACAGATTTAATCTTCACAACCATGTGAGGTCATTACGACTATTATTGGCCTTTTACAGATGAGGAAACTGAGGTCCAGAGACTAAAGGACTTGTTTAAGTTCACATGGCTGATGAGTGATGGAACTGAAATTGGAAGCTCAGCGTCTGGATCCATAACCTATGCTCTAGAATGTTCTAGAATAGAATATTCTAGAATAGACTCCAGTAAGACCAAAACAAAGCAAAACAAACTTGATCTTCTACTGCACAATCATTTAGATTTATAACTGAGTTTAAACGTGATTCCAAGACATTGGAAGGACCAAACATCTACAACCACCTTCCTGAGAAATTCCATGCACTCAGGCATGACCTCTGCATAATCCCTTTTTCCAGAAGAAAGAACCCTGATGAGCCAAACCCAAGACTGCATGGGGTGAGGCCAAGGTGTCCTGGAAGAGCACATCTGATTGAGGCCCCACATTCCAGCATGCACAAACCCCTCAGCTGTAACTAATCTGCAACAGAGAAGTGAGGTGGGAGGTGAGTGTTTTGTAAGCAGACCCTATCTCCTGGTAGTCAGATGAGGTAAATCAACTGATTTCCCCAATGAGATATGTTTTCTCTTGGGCTTGTGCTTTCAATTACCCAGATGAAGAAAAATTCCATTGTTTTGGCTCTCTCTCAGATCTTGATTTTCTTGCTCATTCCCAGCTCCTGGACACTTCCTCTTCCCCAGCTACTTGGATCCAGAGATTCTGATCTTTCGGCTTAGGGGACTGTGTGTGCCTGTATGCATGTGTGTCCTTGGAGCCGGTCAGGCACTCTGAGCAGTCATGGACTCTCAGATAAAATGCCCTTGATCCGATGGGTCTGCTTCAAACCATCAAACTGCATCACTCAACGATCCAGCAGCCTCTAGCTGATGGATTTGCAGAAGTGCTCAAGGATAATTGGCATTTTAATGGGAAAATGCCATGTTCCCAAGTGTCAGAATGGCAGTAAGATACCCCAATGGCCATTAACACAGTTCTTGGATAATTAAAGTTGCTCACCCATCAGTCTCCATCTCAGAACCTACCGTATGCTTGTGGCACAGCTCCTGGGGGCGCCCCGTTCTCACAGACCACTACACTGGAACTCTAATCATCAAATGGCTGTTCCCATTCAAGCCTATCCATGCAAAAGGCACTGAAAAGCAGTTTTAGCCCTGTCTATCGCTGCCTTTCTTCCATCTTGTCTTCAGCCAGGGTTAAGCTCAGTTAAGAGCTTTAAGAGTTGCAGGTGATGGAAGAAATACTCTGCTCTAAGTCTTCTTGTATCAACTTACAAAAGCCACATTTCAGAAGGGAATTTTGATTTCATGCTGACACCATTTGCTGAGAGTTTCCAGGTATGGGTACCATGGGCATGGTACCCCTTGGCGAGTAGGGTTGGGGTGACAGTCTAACCTCCATTCACCCCTTTGGCTGGGCTCCCTGGTGTTCACACAGTTGCATATGCTGGCTCTTGCCAGTGTTGAATGAGCATTTGTTATGTACCCAAGCCTCAGCTCATTACACTTGTAATACTCTCATTACCTGTACAGGCGAGGAAGTGGAGGTTGAGACAGGGAAAATGCCTGGCATTTTCAAGCTCACTCCAGAGCCCCAGGTTTTCACTGCCGCACTGTCTTTCCCTCATTCACTTTTCAAAATTTACAGGTGACTCATGTCTGTTCTTATTATAGAAGTGTATCCTCCTAGGAGAGAATTTTTAATTCTCATTTTGCCCAAAGGTTCTTCCCTCTGCTGTATTAGGAGTGCAGAATAGGGTTCATGTTAAAGCATGAGGACAGACTGAGGGCTTTGAGGAGAGGCTCATGCCTTAGTTCATTCAGGCTGCAAAAACAGTAATACCGCAGACTCGGTGGTATAAACAACATTCACTTCTCACAGTTTCAGAGACTGGGGGGTCCAAGATCAAGGTGCTGGCAGATTTGCTGTCTGGTGAGGATCTGCTTCCTGATTGATGGCCATATTCTCACTGGGTCCTCACATGGTGGAAGGGGCGAGGGAGCTCTCTGGAGTTTCTTTTACAAGGGTGCTAATCTCATTCATGAGGGTTCCACTTTCATGACCTAGTCATCTCCCAGAGGCCCCCTTTCCCAATACCATCACATTGGTGATTAGCATTTCTTTTTTTTTTTTTAAATGTTTTATTTATTTCTAGGAGAGAGAGAGAGAGAGACAGCGTGAGCAGGGGAGGGTCAGAGAGAGAGGGAGTCACAGACTGAAACAGGCTCCAGGCTCTGAGCTGGCAGTCAGCACAGAGCCCGACGCGGAGCTTGAACCCAGGAACCACGAGATCATGACCTAAGCGAAAGTCGGACGCTTAACCGACTAAGCCACCCAGGCGCCCCGGGGATTAGCATTTCAACATATGAATTTGGCAGGGGGGACACAAACATTCAGACCACAACAGCTAGTATGGCAGGGTGGTGCTTTCCCCAGCAGGGACCGTCTTCAGTAGGAGAGATGCAACAGTCAGAGTTCTGACAAGAAACAGATGACTCACTCAAATCGGGTAGTTAGTGGGCTGTTTAACAAAGGGACTCTACAAAGCTGAGGGTAGGGTTTAAGTGGATCAGGAAGGGATGGGAGAAAATTCCAAGTCTGTCAAAAGTCAGAGCTGTTACCTCCTGTGGATATGAAGGGAAATGGGACCATTGTTTCAGATCTCCAGAGACCTGGCCTCCAGGAGCCATGGCCTTCACTAGAGGGACAGAGCCAAGCCTCTGTGAACTGATAAAGAGGAGGACAAGAGAAACACCTCCAACCTCATTCCATTCCCACTGTGTGCTCTCCTGCCAGATCCTGCCATTAGCCAAACCCAAGCCAAATCGAAGGGGCACAGGAGCCCATGCACAGGGTGCACTTCACGGTGGGCAGCCTCCCCAGACACGCAGCAGGTGGGCCTGGATGAAGCTGGATCTGGAGTGGGAAATGAAGGGACCCAATAGAACCAAGTGACAAAATAGAGGCATGTAACAGGACACAGAGTGGGACTAACTCAGTCCCAGAGCTTCCTGCTAGGGAAAATTCATATTTTCTTACTTGTGTTTTTATTGATTGGTTGGCTTTTTGTTTGTTGCTATTGTTTTAAATAAGGAAAATCTTGGCTTCCTTCTCTCACTTCATGTATTCATTACAAGAGGAAGAACTAGTTGAATGGAAAGCTTGGGGACAGACCAGGCATGGTAGCCAGCCCCTTCCCTGTCTGTCCCCTGGGGACCTGCCTGCCTACAGAAAGTACGTATTCTGGTCTACCATCAGCCAGGTGGTTATCTTAGCAATAAATCCCTGCCCCTAAGGAGAAAGGCCTGTGATTTTCCAGTGTTGCCTGAGACTGGCCAGGTAGATACATCAAATCCCAGGGCGCAGTATTAGCGAGGCTTTTGGCCAGACCTAAATACATCTCTGATCTAGCATGATCAGAAATAAAACTGATATTTTAATCTCTCTACTTGCCTTCCACTGTTTGCCGTTAGTCAGTTTCCAACCTAATGCGGAAAAGACAAGGCCATATTTATTTAACCTCAAATTAGCAACTGGGGCTCAAAGTTGAGGACAAAGAAGTATCAAAAAGTGCCAAACGGACATGTGTCCGGGGCTTATTAAGAAGCAGATGATCTGGTCTGCCACCATGCAGCACTGCCATTATGGTGCCTCCTACCCCGACATCAACCTGAGGTATTTGGAGGTGTCCCTTGCTTACAGGGTACCTAGAAGGTAGCACCGGTGGATGTCCCGGCTCTCGTCATGGAGGACAGAAGGGTGGTACTTCATCCCCGAAGCCAAGTGAAGCGAGTTACAGAACGATCATCACAGAACTGAGTAGGTGGTAAAGAAGCAGAGAGAGATGGAAAGAGAGGGAAGTCCACAATGCCGCAGTGGGCCACGTAGACACCGCATATTGGGGCTCCACTGCGCCATCTTGCCCCCAGCGCAACCAAGGAATTACTCCAGCACCATGGACAGGAGCCAGGGGGGCGAGGCCTTGCCATGTAACAAGCGGTCCCAAAATTTAAGGCTTAACCCAACAACCATTTTATTCTATGTCATGACTTTGTGAGTCAGGAATTCAGGCAGGGTTCTGCTGAGAATTCATCTGCTCAGCGTGGCACTGACCGCGGTCCCTGAGCGGTATGCAGCAGGTGAACAGGCTGGTCCGCTGACTTGGTGGGACGGCTAGAAGACCGGGCTCATGCTGTTGATCGGAGCCCCTGCATGGCGCCTTGCCAGCAAGGCAGTCTCAAACTAGGCTTCTCACGTGGTGGCTCAGGTCTCCGAGACAGTGTTTCAAGAGATCCTGGTGGCAGCTGCAAGGTTTCTTATGACTGAGCCTGAGAAGTCCCAGAATGGCCCTTCTATCGTGTTCTATCAGGTTTAAGAGGAGAGGAAAGAGATCCGTCCTCTCCACAGAAGCAGTCGCCAAGACTCTGCAGCCATTTTTACCCTGGAGGCGTTTGGCAGATGTCTAGCCAGAAGGTATGTCTCAGGTCAGGGAAATGCGGGCGGGGAAGCCGCTCTCCCAGGGCCTCCTGTATAACTTAGTTATCGGCCCCAGGAGAAAGCCTCTATTGGCTGCCAGCCCAGCACAAGGCATTGCCAGAAATGCCGGGAGAGCCTTAAAGAGAAACAACAGTATCAATTTAAAGATGTTGTCCCTTCTTCCCCAGCCTGCCTATCAACCCCGGACATCCCAGAGGAGGAGGCCTAAGGGGTGGGGAGAATCAGCCAAAAGAGAGACCATGTCCCTGGCCCTCGCAGGAGACCCAGTGTCAAAGCCACACGTGCGAGGGGCTGGGAAGTGACCCCCTGGATATGAGAGGGGAACTTGAAGTGAGCCTGACTGGACTTTTAAAGCCTGAAAGTGACTAGAAATGTACAGGATGTGTTGAACTTTCATTAAGGGGGATTAGACATAGCACAGGTAAAGGTGGCAAGTGAAGCAAAGAACACGGTTGTTTGTCTCCTCGCCGAATCCAGACTGTTCGGTGACCTGGTGACATTTGCCTACTAACACGTGAGCATGAAGCAGCGAGTGAGAGATGGTTTTGTAGGACTGGAAGGTGCTCCTCTCTGAGCAAAGTGCAGGACTGACCCCTCTCCCAGACAAGCCACCTTGGGGGTCCACCGCTTCTGCTGAGATGGACAAGGGACACGGCAGAGATACGCTTAGATACAGAAAAAAGACAGCGGGACTGGGGAGGGAGAGACGCTGAGGGGGACCAGACAGTGCAGCCAGGGGAAGGACTCCCCGATGCCTGAGGCTGGGTGCTGGGCAGGAGGTGGGGAAGGAAAGGGCATCACATTGTACGTCATCCCCTGGACCTGATGCTTTGGATGGGCCGTGAACAGGAATGTTGCCTTCTGCAGAGGGACTGGGGTGGTGTGCCTTTCCCATGCTCTTGGCACTCTGAGCACTCGCGTCTAACCCTGAGCAGAAGCACAGATTTCAGCTCTGGGTTTCCGGGTGGCTCAGGGGAGCATCCTTCACTTAGGAAAAGAGATGAACACAGAGCGATGAATACTAATGGTGCTGATAACTGTGTCTGTCAGGGCTGTAACCGGATGCAGATGGTACTCTCAGTGTGGGTCATTTGAGGAGTATTTAGTCAAGGGACTGTTTATAAAGTGGTGGGTGGGTGTAGGGGCCCCACAGTGGATGATGCATCCAGGGGCAGTAACAGGGAGCTCTGAGCTTCCAGAAGGGGTAGGGTGGGTGTAGTCAGGTTAACCTCGAGTGGTAAGGGCTTCGTGGTGGGAGCTGGGACCTTTAGGAGATGCCACCAACCAAAGACAACTCCAGGGAAGGGAAGAGGGGATGACTTGGTGAGACCCAACCAGAATCTGGAGGACAAGGCAGTCAGGGAAGGCTGCTTGGTGGACAGTGGATTCAGAGCAGAAAACGCAAAGTATCCAACATAGTGAAATATAGTATCAGACAATGAAATATAGTATCAGTGATAGTGGCCAAACAGATAAATCAGTAAATTCCAAACGTAGTGCCGATTTAATCCTCATGACATGACCAGGACAGTTTCTTTTCATATTGCCCAGATCACAGATGATGAAAACAGGTCTCAGAGCCATTGAGTAAGCTGTACAGTGTCACAGAGCTAAGAAGTGGTAGAATCGGACCCAAACCAGGTATTTGTGCTCCAAAGCGTGTGTCAGTGACCTTCAGCCATACTGCCTCTTCTACACAGGGAGTCCTAGGCTTCAGGGCATAGTGTAAGACCCAGCACTTCTAGAGATCTAACATGGGCTCCTAGGAAGAGAAGAATGGGGAACAGTCGCCTCTCGCCAAATTCTCAGGACTCCCAAAGGGAGGGACTGGTTAAAGGGGGGGACTCGTAGGCTAGGAGGACATGCAGGTGGATTGTGTTAAAAGGAAATACTACTTTTTAAAAGCTAAAATCAGGGGCGCCTGGGTGGATCAGTCGGTTAAGTGTCCGATTTCAGCTCAGGTCATGATCTCGCGGTTCATGGGTTCAAGCCCCTCGTCGGGCTCTGTGCTGGCAGCTCAGAGCCTGGAGCCTGCTTTGGATTCTGTGTCTCCCTCTCTCTCCGCTCCTCCTCAGCTCATTCTCTCTCTCTCTCTCTCTCTCTGTATGTGTGTGTGTGTCTCTCTCTCTCTCATAAGTAAACATTAAAAATTTTTTTTAAAAAGCTAAAATCGTGAGCACAGGTCAGAGAGTTTATTGAACTCATTAACTGATGACAAAAATAGTTAAGTATTTCAACCAATTCAAAGAAGAATGAAAAAAAGCAGACGCACATACGTGTGGTCAGAAATGCTGAAATGGGCTGCTGATAGATGCAATCCCATCCTCTTCCAAGTGTGGGGGGGAATCAGTTGAACCTCCACCGAGCAAAATGTATTTGCATTATACTCAGATACCTGATTTCTTACAATATACAGAGCTTTGAAGTAGCTCATTAAAGACACTGGAAGGGACAGACCCCATAGAATCTGATAACCTGCCTAGAAGAGTGTCTCCTGTATTCCATGGAAGGGACATCAAATGAGTTATTATTATTTTTTCCTTCTTAATCTGTATCAAAGGCTTTCTCAGTTGTTCTTGACAACTGCGCTCCTCTGTGAGTCTGCAGGCCGGCCATCCATGTGTTACCCAGATTTGGCTGCGGGTGAAACAGGAGGCTGGTAGAGGGGATCTCAGACCCCTCCCAGACTTTCCTTCTGCGTTTCTAGGGACAATCCCACCCTCTCTCCTTTCTCTGGCTTCTCCCCCTCTTATCTCTTAACACTAAACCGTGAGGTCTAATTCATTAGCAACTGAGAAACTAGTGCTTTTCTCCAGGGCAGCTTAATCTTCAAACTTTCTGTGGAGAGTGAAATCCTTTGCCTTCCGTCCTTCAGAGCCCCAAAGAAAAAGAAAAAGAAAGAACAAAACAAATGTAAAGTTCCGTATGAAAGTAAACATGAATTAAATTAGTTGACTAAATGGAAACTGAAATTCCATATTAAAGCACTGCCTCTCCTGGGGTCTTGAAATCAGTGTCGCCTTCTGAGTGAGATCTTCCCCGATGCCTGTTTGAGCTGTGAGTCCCTCACTTCCACCCATCATGTACCCCCTTCTCAGCTCTGCTTTTTGTCATCTTGTAATGTAGGACTTACTTATTTTTGAAGGGACTCAGAATATGCCACCTCAAAATACACCGTGTTGGCCTAAGATTATTTTGAGCTAAAGGCAATTAAGAAACAAGATAATGGAAGAGTTCTCATGTTCCTGCTCTCTGCCTAAAAGTAAGGCCTAAATGCCTTTTTTGTAGAGGAAATTTCCATTTGCAAAGGTACCCCCCTCTCCTGTACCAGGAAGAGGAAGATAACTTATCATTCGAGATGGGACCTAGATAAACGTGCAAAAACAACCCTTACCTACCATTTGTTTCCTGTATGCATTTCCTAGTCACCTGCCTGCTTTTACCCCCCAGAAGCCCAAGCCCCCTCTTTGCTTTTTGTCTGGTCACTTTTCCATAATCCCGTTCTTTTCTTTTTTTTTTTTTAATTTTTTTTTTTTTTTTATTTCTAGGAGAGAGAGAGAGACAGCGTGAGCAGGGGAGGGTCAGAGAGAGAGGGAGTCACAGACTGAAACAGGCTCCAGGCTCTGAGCTGGCAGTCAGCACAGAGCCCGACGCGGGGCTCGAACCCACGAACCGCGAGATCATGACCTAAGCGAAAGTCGGACGCTTAACCGACTAAGCCACCCAGGCGCCCCAATCCCGTTCTTTTCTTAAAATGGTATATAAGCCCCTAGGTCTAACTGCGTCTATGGGTTTTTCACTTCTTTTCAGCAAAGCCCCTGTGCGGGTAGTAATATTAACATCCATAAAGTGTGTATGCCTTTTGTTGGGTAAATTTTCAGACCCCAGTGAAATCACCTAAGAGGGTAGAGTAGAAGTTTTCCTTCCCCACATAGGCTGTCTCCCTTTTCTAGAATATCACTTCTTTGAAGGCAGTGAGTTTTGTCTCTTTTGTTCAGTACCTTACCCCTAGCACCTAGAATAATGCCTGCCATATAATAGACGCTCCTTGCAGATTTGCTGAAGGAAGGAAGGAAGGAAGGAAGGAAGGAAGGAAGGAAGGAAGGAAGGAAGGAAGGAAGGAAGGAAGGAAGGAAGGAAAATAGTCTGAATGTTCAGATCCTTTCATACCTGTTTTATTGGCTTGAGTGGCACACTTTGTACTGCCTAGTACAAAACCAGTGAAGTCTCCTTCCTCACTTTTCTCCCTTCCTCCCTTGGCCTCTAACTTTGAGAACTGCTTGAGATCATGGAGCAGGACATAGGAGCTGAAAGTTCTAGAACTCCTGGTGTACAAGTCAAGATGCATGGGGCCCAGATTCTCAGGGCAAGATTTTAGCTTTCTGAAACACTCTCAGGGAAGATCCGAGTTTTGCAAGGCCTGAGGCTTATAAATTGGTGGGGAGAGGGCCCTTTAAGAAAAAAATACACAAGTAGGTATGAAAGTTTATATACATGAAGAAGAATCATGCGGCATTACTAGAGCCTCAGAGATGCAGACGCCCTTCTTCTGAGATCGTGTCCAATTCTGTAGGATGCTTACACAGAAGTACTTACCCAGAAGGACTTGCTCGCTGCTACCTGGCAGATGTTCGTGACCTGACTGATCTGCTCTGGGTTCGGTACCCCAGCAGCAGGGGCATCACCTGGGAGTCTATTAGAAACATAGAACGAGGGACGCCTGGTCGGCTCATTTGGTGGAGCACGTGACTTGATCTCAGGGTTGGGAGTTCGAGCCCTGTGTTGGGTGTAGACATGACTCGAACAAATACAGAAATGCAGAACCAAAATAAAGTAAGATAAACCAGAAACTCAGAACCTCAAGCCTTACTCAGTCAGATTCTGCCTGTTCACAAGGTCCTAGCGGGTTGGTACATACGCACATTAAAGGTGGGTTGACCCTGCCTGAGAACCCTTTAGTGCATCATCACCTGACAGCTCCTCACAGGGCCCAGGCACACAGGGGAACCCTGGGACATTCCATGAGCTTCTGGGTAAATCCTTCTCCACTCCCCAGGCTCTGGTCAGGCTTGCTAGGCTGGCTCATCCTGCCTTGAGAGTCTGAGGGACTAAGACACTGGAGTTCTGACTGAGACGCACAATATCCACTTGTCCTTCCTTGAGGCACCATGGTGCATCCCAGCACAATCACAAAAGGGGGCTAGTGCCCTCAAATAGACGATGAGCAGCCCTGCCTGCATAGGATTTCCGATATTCGTTGTGGTCACGGGAGGGCAAGGGGGAGTAGCAGATGCCCGCTTTCTGCATAGCACACTGGCCACCACTGCACAGCTCCACCGAGTCCCCTCTGTGGCAGCCGGAGCCCCTTTGCTAGCACGGGAGGCTGCAGTATCAGGGAATGAATGCCTAGGACCCCTCCCCCCACCCTAGCAGCCTTCGGCCCATGACAGATGAGACGAGGAGCACAGGTGCCCCACTCCCTCACTTCCACGGGTCACTCTGAAATAAATGCCTGTTCTACTCGGGCTCCTCTGAAATAAATGCCTGTTCTACTCGGGCTCCTGGGCTCCCCGGTGCCTTCGTGCTCCCATTGCCCACAGTGGTCACTGAACTCGAGGGCACACTTTCCACTGGCATCTTCCCTATCCCTGTCTGCCCTCCCCCTCTGCCCTGTGACTGTGTCCTGGGGCTTCTTTCCAAATAAATGACCTGGGCTTCAGTCCTTGTCTCCGGCTCTGGCACAGGGGAGCCCCAGCCTTGGGCAGGGAAGAAAGGGGTTGCAGTGAAGATCTCAGGCTGATGTCTCTTCCTCTGTTGACCATGACAGCATCTAAAGACCCAGACCACTTCCTGGGGAACAAGTCCGTTCTGCGCAGAATACAAGCTGTGGGGAAGAGTGGAACATGAAACTCCTGCCACATGGGACGGGCAGGCCTTAAAATCCTTCTTGGATCGGCTTAGAGCTTCTCACCTGGGCATCTGAGACGAGATAATTCTTGGCTAGGGGCATGGGTGGCGCTGGGCATTGTGGGATGTTTAGCAGCACCTGGCCTCTACGCACTAGGTGCAAGTAATGCCACCCCCATCCCACCATGTGACAATCCGGTATGTCTCCAGACATTGCCAGGTGCCCCCACCCACTCCTGCGGTGGAGGGGACAAAAATCACCCCGGTTGAGAGACTCTGGGTTAACCGAACTCTCTTTCTCCCGAACACTCTGGCAAACCAAAGTCGGGTTCACCATTTTCCACCTGCCATGAAACTTAAAGCCCTTTGGTTCACCTCTGCCGCTTCTGCCCTCTGCCCCGCCTGGCCCTAGGCCGTCATTATAAAACCCATTTGTCACTGTTCTTTCCGATCTCCAGATTGTCTGCTGATGGTTAACTGGATTGCGTTTCCGGTAAAAAGGCTCAACAAATCAGCGCCCTCCCTGTCTCAGGGTTCCAGAGTGCCCCCAAGTGGCAAGAAATCGCCATTACCTCTGGCTCCCCTTCAAATTCCAGGCTGCTCTGGAAAGAACCGTAGAGGAGCAGGGACCTTCTCTTTGCTATGTCTCCTGGAAAATCTTCCTCCTCACAGTTTTGTTTTGAAAATGTGGCAGCGTCGTCTCCAGGCTGCTTTGACTTCGGGGTTGTTTTTGAGTGCGTCCGTGAAAGGTTTGTCCTGTGGAGTGTGTGTGTTCACAGGCGTGGGCATTTTCACAGTCTGGCCTAGTAAGGGAGGGGTGCAGGTGAGGTGAGTCCTCAGAGCAGAGCCTGCAAGCTCTGGGGGAGCATAAGTCAGCTCAGGGTGCAGGCCGAGGGCGGCCAGGCCCCTGTCAAAATGTGAGGACCAGATGGGCTGCACCTGGCCCACGGTCCTCATTCAAGTGCCCACAGTTAGGTGCCTTCAGATGCCACGGATCCCCTGGTCTCTGTCATTCACCAGGTGTAGCCCACGGCAGCTCTGAGAGAGCAGCATATCCATTCTAGAGGTTTCCAGGCCTGCCTCGGTTCACTAGCATGCCTCCCCAGGAGGGACGCGTTGGAGGGATGATGGCGAGGGCCGGCCCAGCGGTGAAGCCCCTACAGTCTAGTTTGTAAGGAGCAGGCATGTGCAAACCGAATGAACAGTCAGTGCTAAGGAGCGCATCAGGCCAGGAGGACGGAAGGCTTTGGGCACAGCGTTGCGTCCCTGCCTGCCAGTCACTCCATCCAGCACTAGGCAAGGATCACTCTGCTCAGTGAAACATATTTTAAAGCTGCCACAGCTTGGAGATCTCAAAACAAGCTTCTCACCTACACGAAGTCCCCACGATGCCAAGTGTGTGCGGGCACCCGGCCTCGCCTGTCATCACTTTCGCGTAGTTGCCCACGTTCGGCTGCCTGGTAGACGCAGGGGAAAGCCTCCCATTACCTGTGTGTGGATTGCCAGAGCCCGATGCACATGCAGCAACAGCCCATAGAGGCGCTCCGTCTTCGCGTGTTGAATGAATGTATAACTCAGGGATGAGTGGATTTTTTTTTAATGTTTTTAAAATTTATTTCTGAGAGACAGACAGCGTGAGCAGGGGAGGGTCAGAGAGAAAGGGAGACACAGAATCTGAAACAGGCTCCAGGCTCTGAGCTGGCTGTCAGGACAGAGCCCGACGTGGGGCTCAAACCCACGAACCACGAGATCATGACCTAAGCGAAAGTCGGAAGCTTAACCGACTGAGCCACCCAGGCGCCCCAGGGATGAGTAGATTTTGAAATGCAAAAAGGAAAGGGGAGGGAATCCGGGCACCAGGCAGTGTGTTTGGCGAACAGTTAGAAGTCCCCTTTAGACTACAGAAGAGGGCTCATGACATGAAACAGCAGGAAGTAGTGCTAGAAGCTTGTCTGGGGTACAGAGGGTCAGGAGAGCAGCTGATCTTCATTTCGTAGGTCAGTAAACTTTTCTCTAGTTGTTGTCTCAGCGTTTCCTTAAAAACTATTTTGGGGGCACCTGGGTGGCTCAGTCAGTTAAGCATCCAATTTCAGCTCCAGTTATGATCTCACAGTTTGTGGGTTTAAGCCCTGCATCAGGCTCTGTGCTGACAGCTCATAGCCTGGAGCCTGCTTCGAGTTCTGTGTCTCCCTCTCTCTCTGACCCTCCCCTACTTATTCTCTCTCTCTCTCTCTCTCTCTCTCTCGAAAATAAACATTAAAATATTAAAAATATAGTTTGTAATGCCCCTTTATCACCCTGAAGTGAAATTCTTCTAAAAAATAGAACCAACTTCCATCATTGAGAAAAGTAAGTCTAATGGCCCAGCTCTAATATAAGGGAATAAAAGAAATGCTGTTTATAGTATCCTGTGCCCTTCAGGATGTAAGTGCTCAGACATGGATTTTTTTAAGAGACATGAGGTAGTCAGATGCTTACAGCTTATAGAAAAGTTGGGATATAAGAAATGTAAGACAATATTCAGCTGAATATTCCAATTCACGAGGGATTTGCATCTGCACGTGTAGACCATTAGGCGTATTTCCTTTGCTGACTCAAATACCTTGAGAGGTGTTGCTATTGGTGATAGTTTTCAGTGGAAAACAGCTTATAAACTTCTTTTTAAATGTTTATTTTAGAAAGAGAGAGAGAACAAGTGGAGGAGGGGGAGGGAGAGAGAGAGGATCCAAAGCAGGGCTCTGCATGGAGAGCAGAGATCCGGATGGCAGGGCCCAAACTCACCAACTTCAACCCCAGCAGAAGTCGGCTCACGAGTTGGTGGTGGCAGTTGACAGGGGCCTCAGTTCCTCCCTGTGCAAACTTCCCTCCAGGGCTACTGTCCTCACGACAGGACAGCCAGCTTTGCCCAGAGGGCCTGATCCAAGAGACATAGGGACAGACAGAAGCGATCCTTTTTGTACCCCAGCCTTGAAATTCACATAGCATCCTTCTCCTCAGCGCGGTCACTAAGCCTGCTGCACATTCAAGGGGAGGGGCATTCGGCTCCATGCTTTGAAGGGCGACATGGCAACAAATATTCAGACATCACTTAAAACCGCTACAGCTCGGATAACACTGGTTTTTCACCTACACGAGCCCCGCTCGGATACTATGTGGGCTGCGGCACCAAAGCTGTCAGTTGGAACAGTTCCACATATTAGAGGGTGTCGGATACTCTGTCGCCCACGCCCTCCTGGGCACCAGATGCCAGTGGTACTTCTCTCTTGTGACAACCAAACACATCCCTTGCATTTCCATAATCCCCGTCACCTTCAGAAGCACCTGATGGATACCTGAGAGCAGTGGAAAATTAGGGGCAACAAAAGCAGACATAGGCATTATGATGATGATTCTAACGAAAGTGTGCAGGAAAATCTCCCAACTGCTTTATGCCCTGGGTCTCTGCCCTGGCCTCCCTCTTCTGTCCCCGCCCCCCTCCGGCCCCGCCCCTCCGGCCCCGCCCCTCCACCACCCTCTCCCTTGCTCCCTGTAGGCTCACACCAGCCTCTTGCAGGTTGGCATGCACGCTGAGTGCCCTCATGGCTCAGGGCCTCTGCACCTGCTGTTCCTCTTCTCTAGAACACTGTTTGCTTCCTCCCTTTCCCTCACCCTTCTTCACTGCCTGCTCCGCACTTCTTCAAGTTGACCTTCCTTTTTTCCCTCCAAAGACATCAGATTCCCCTTCTGATGGTACTGATGGCACAGGTAACTGGGTCTGAGCCCGACTGCAGCTCCTAGTTATGGATTTGAGGGATTATTTGTTCCCATCTATAGACTGAAGCGCAAGGCCCACCGTGGCGGGATGGGAAGGGGGAAGGGAAGAAGGTGGCATTTTTGCATTGGCCGTGGAGCTGGGTGGCCTCGGATAATACAGAAGAGTTTACTGTTCCTTTTAGGTTCCCTGAACGAACAGCACCACATATCACCTGGTAAAGGGAAAGGGAGGGCCCAGTCCCTACTGAAATATCGGTGAAGATATACATCTGACTGTGCCTGTGCACACATAAAGAGGCACATTATCTCCCCAGTTCGCAGTGAAAAGCCACAGCTGCTAATGGTGGTGTTGCTAGGTTGTTCTGTGGAGCATGATTTTCTGTTTCAATGACTGTCGCGGTGGTGATTTAGCAGCCAGACGGGCAGCGGTGCTCCTAAGAGGTTAGGTAGGAACTGCCAGTAGGAAAGAGATGGCCTGGGCTTCAGGCCTTCCCTGTGTCTCTGTTGGTCTGTCTCTTTTTCTGTCTGTATGTCTCTCCCTCTCTCACTCTTGCTGCCTACCTCTCTGACTCAGTCTGTGTCTCTCTCTCTGAGTTTCTGTCTGCCTGGCTCTAACTCTCAGCCTCTCTCTCTTTGTCTGTCTGTATGCCTCTCATGGTATAATAGTCACATTAGCCTTTTCTGTCCACCCAGAGAGACTCTCCAGTTTAAGCTTGGCCAGATCGTCACTGGCTGAGCTGGGGCTTGCTGGGAGGTCATGGCGTGGTCTAGGTATCCTGGTGTTCACCACTGCTCTAGGACAGGGCTGGTCGGTCTACAAGAGACCTCAGAATAGCACCAGCACATACACAGCATGTACTGTGTGTCAGGGTGCCTGGCACCTGGTGTGCTTCCCACTGCTTGCCCTGGATGTGGGCTCATTCTAGCCTCACAGTAACCCCAGTGGCTGCAGGCTTTGGGGTGACTTCCATGGTGGCGGGGGTAGGGGGGCCCTGGCCATGCTAAGTGGGGGTAAGACGATACTCTTCCACTCCTGGAGATGCCTTTGTGTGAGAATGCAGGTACACACTCCGTCTCAGTGCCTGATCCTTGAGACTCCTTTAGAAGATGGCTCTGACATCGTGCCCTGGGCTGGAGAGTGCCCGTGACCCCACAGAGGAAAGAACTTTCATATGGATCTGCCAGGGAAATGAGACTAAAGGTAGCAATCTCTTCCCTTGTTAGAGCCCTCACACCATGCGTTTGTGTGAGTCATTTCCTTGGGGGTTGGATGTTATGAGTCTCCAGCCTCACGGGGCATGAGTGGCGATTGTGGCGGCAGCAGGGGTGAGGCTCCCAGAACCCTGGAACACACCCTTGGTAATGCCCTTGGACCCTGGTGTCCAGTGGTGCCACTGACTTTGCTCCTCCAGCACTCCCCGCTCACAGTGCAAGCTCCCTGTGCCTGCATTCAATTCCTTGCTGCCTGTAATACATGGAGTGGTTTTGGTTTCCTGAACTCTGATCTGTAGACTCTCTTTCTAGCCCTGCAGCTCTGCCTTCTTTTTCTGAGATTTCTTCCATGTCCTTCCCCCCCAACATACACCAAAAATGTCCCTCTCTTTGTCTCTGTTTCTTTTTTACAGTTTGGGTTTCCTTCCCTTGCAACTAAAGAATCATGATAAATCACTTATGTTAACTCATTTAACTCTCTTAAAGTAGGCATTATTAACCCCATTTTGTAAATAAGAAAACTGAGGCCCAGAGGTTGAGTGGAGGGCTCTGCCAGCTCTTACAGTACCTCGGGTGAATCAGGCAAGGGAGCCTCTTCTTGGAGGATGAATTTCAAAATGGCACCCACTCACCACATGGCTTACAAGAGGGCACTACTCCTTCTTCCAGGAGATGGAGGCTGAGAGCTGGTGGGCAGCACATGGGCCAAGTTCAGCCCCCACACCCCCACATGCCCTAGGCCAGGCACCAATGATGGGATGAAACCTGCCCATATGTGCATGGCAGCCCTCATTAAGTGTGTCATCCAAGGTCACACAGCTCTGAGTGATAGAACTGGGCTCCAGACCCACATCTCTCTCTCAACACCTATACTGCGTTGCTGAATGGTGACCAACTTGTCACATAGCATTTGTGTGTTTCTGTGCTGTTGCTTAATGTTTAATGTCTATATGTGTATATTTCTGAATATCTCTTTTAGTGCATGTCTGGTGCTGTGTTTACACCTAGTAGATACTCTGGTTACAGAAGGAATGAATGAACAGATGTCCTGTTTCCTCAAATAGAATGTAAACACATGACAGGTAGGGGTTATGATTTATATCACTTTGACAGCTCCGTGCCTAGCGCTATGCACTTTATATATTAGTCACTCAATAAAGATATTTTGTTAATGGTGAGGATGATTTTACTCCACAGGTGCTAGCAGAATTTGTGCCACTGTGTCATAGAGTTAACTTGAGAAAGTTCCATGGAGGATGTGGATCCTGATTGCGGCTTGAAGAATAACATTTCCAGAGAAAAATGGGAAGGGCATCCCAAGATGAAGGAATGGGCTGGGCAAAAGTGAGGACGCAGGTTGGACATGAGGGGTTTAGAAGTGACAGTAAGACTAGCCCACATAGGAAACCGGATGTGTGGGGGGAGTGGTTGGAAGATTGGCTGAAATTAATCCCAATCCCACATCCAGCTCCACCATATGCAATTAACCCAGACCTCTGTTTACAGAGAGGAATTTAAAGCAAAGGCCACAAAACCAATATATCACAGTTCCCCAGGGACTCCAACCACAAGTGATGACATGAACAACCATCAGTGTTCTTCAACTCGAACTTGGAGAGACCAATATCCATAAAAGACATTCCTGTAATTAAAACTGTCAACCACTACCCATCTAATATTTCAGGCTCTGTGGGAGAGATTGGGGGCTGGCGAGGGGATATATGCCATGTGTTTGTACGGCTCGGCCATACATCATACCCCTGATACTCATGGACTTATTTGCCATACAAATTTGTCATGGTATAAATATGCATGTAAGATTAGATAAATTGGTTAGGACCCCGACTGTCACAATAGAATACATCCGGAGACCAGGTTAGGTCCAAAAGAAAGAAAGTTGCCAATAAGACCAAGAAACTCATCTTCCCAGTGAGTAATTTCTGTGATACCCCAAAGGGGCATGCCTAAATGTTACCTCTTATTGTCCTCACTGGCCTCACTGTCCTTGCTGGCCTGTGAAAAAGGGGTAAAACCAAGCCTTATTCTAGGTGACATAAAAAGTGCAAGGCTCCTAAAATAGTGCCTATCGTGCAAGTGACCATTCTGGAGTGACCAGAGCAGTTGTTCTCTCGCTTTCCATTCACCCACGCTGCAGTCTGGCCGTCTTCTGGCTGACATCCTGTTGATGATAGGTAAGATTGGGGAGCAGCTAGGGATTAGGAGGGAGTTCTCCAAATTCCAGGAGTCAGGCATTGTGTGTTCATGCTTTTGGAACATGCTGTGTTCTCTCTGTTCTATTGTATTTCTGCCCCTGGTTTGCCCTGCTTGCTTCAGATCTGCTCCTGGACCTCCGCGTGCTCTGTTCTGTACATCAGGGAGGCTGATGCTCAGGGACATATTCTGTGCTTCCAGTTGATTTCACCTGAAAGTCATATGGAGGCACAGGTGGGAGGCTGGTAAGAAGGAAGGGAGAAGCCAAGGTATTTCACCTCCCTCTCTGACCAGCTCACACTTCCAATGTCTTCCAACTCAGCTCGCGCCTGCAGTTCCCACCAGCAGCCGTGATTTCAGTGGTGTCTCCCTGCACCTGGTCATCTCCGGGGCCACCACACTAAGCCCCGATCGCCTCTCTGTCCTGCTCCACTTCCTGTGAATTAAGTGATTGTATAAAGTTGCCTCTGTTTTAAATATACAGAGGAGAACCCTGCCTGATTCAGCCCCCGTGGGAAGGCTTTTCTGCAGTGTCTTCATCAGGACCTCTGGTTGCAAGTGTAGCCAATATGGATTTGCACACCGATTCTCAGGTTAAGGAGTATCATGTTTCTTTACACTTCTCCAATTAATTGGCTTAAAAGTGGTCAATACCCAGCCCGTGTGGTTAGAGGTCCCTTATCCGGCATCCCTGGTATTTGTCTACATTCTAGATATGAGAATCTCAAGCTTGCTTTGTCTTTAGGGAATGGGTAGGGATCTGGTCCTTGACCCACCAGGCCACCTATGGTTACTATCATTCCTTCGGCTTTATGACCGCACTGTCAAGTTCAGGTTCTCCATCACTTATCAGACTGCTTTTCTGAGTTGGCCACAGATATGCCCCTCCCAGTAGACTTCTCCACCCACCACAGCCTCAGCCACACGGTACCCAGGACCCAACACATAAAGGACCATCGAGTTTGGTGTGTTGCCTCCCAGACACCCCCTTCAGAGTAGCAGCCCCTTTCAGGTCGCTGCATAGGAGCACCTCAGTGTTAGCGGAAGCCCCCACCTTCCATCCCATCAGTTTCCTCAGAGCCCAATGTGGGGCTTGAACTCATGAACCATGAGATCATGACCTGAGCCAAAGTCAGACACTTAACCGACTGAGCCACCCAGGTGCCCTGCTGTCCCTACATTTCTGCTTCATCCCTTCCTTCTTTTACCAGAAGATTGTCTTCTTGTCAGTGAAAGATGCACATTCATAGCTACTGGGATGCCTGTAAAGATCCAGGCACTTCAAGAGAAGGGCTCTTTCCCTGGCTTCCATTTCAGCAGTGTGGGGAAAGGACTTCTGTGGGCCTAGTGTGAGTTAAGAGCCCATTGCAAACCAATCACCCACAGCCATAGGGGGCACCTCATGGTATCATGTGTTACAAAATGGCGCTGAACTACGGGGTTGTGGCTAAGGGGAGTTGTTGTGAACGGGGCAGACACGTGGAAGGTATCCACTGTGGGTGACATTGAAGCAAGTGGAGAGTAACACCATTGTCCCACTCTCCATCCCACCTCATCCCTCACAGCACATATGCCAGGGATGAGGAGCCCTTGCTCTGAGGAAGCCTCATGGTCTGAGAATCTGGCACAGAAAATGGTACCGTGAGCAAGCCATGAAAAATTCATTAAGTGCCTGCGTCTCTGTGAGGGAAGCGACGCCAAACCTCATTCATGCTCATCATTAATTCAGACTCAGGCTGGACTCTTTGGCTCAGCGCTTTCAATTTAAAACAAATGAGCTTGGATGTACAGTCGGTCCATGGTTATCTGCAGGTGATCTATGGCAACTCTGGCTTCTCTCTGGCAAAGCCTCCTTTGAAAGTTATTGCCAGTTAACAGATTCTACACAGCCCTAACTACCCCTTGGAGGACATTTGAGGCTCCGGATTTGCAGTTAGCACCTTTCTCTGCTTAATTACAGCATTATGGATATCTCTACACCCTCTGTTTATTTTGCCTGCTGAGTTGCTTGCTGAAAGCCAAGCACCACCTGCCTGGCTCCGGGGAAGGTTAGAGATGAGACCTTTCATCAAGCAGAGAATAAACTGTCTAACCCCAGGGAGAAGTGGCGGAGGAGAGCGGGGCCAACCCCAGGTGGGAAAACTGGCTCTTGGTTCTCTGTCTCTCCAGAGTCAGGTCTTTACTGGGGAGGAAGAGGGGATCCTTTGGTTTTAGGATAAAAATAGTAGTTCATAGTATTGAGCTCTTAACTATGTGCCTGTCACTTTGGTGGCCAGTCTCCAAGATGGCCCCCAAAGGTGCTTGCTTCCTGGTACCCACACCCTGGGGTCATCCCTTCACATAATGAACTAGGGTTGATCTACGTGACCAATAGAATAGTACAGAAGGGACCATATTTGACTTCTGAGGTTAGGCCATAAAAGACATTGAAGCTTCTGCCTTGGCCTTTCGGAAAGTTTGCTCTGGGGGATGGTAGCCAGCATGTTGTGAGGACAGTCAAGCAGTCCTCTGGAAAGGCCCATGTGCAGGGGGACTGAGACCCTCTACCAATACCCAGCACCAACTTACAAGCCATGTGTGTAAGCCATCTTAGAAATGGATCCTCTGGCCCCAGTCAAGCTTTCAGGAGATTCCATATCCCAGGCTTTCAGTCTTCCAGTTGAGCCCAAACATCATGGAGCAGAAATAAGCTGTCCCAAGTGTGCTCCATCTGAAGTATCCACATACACTGTGAGATACAATAAATGATCGTTGTCATCTTAAGTCGTTAAGTTTTGGGGTGGTTTGCCAGATAGTCACGGACCTCTAACATGTTCTGTGTGTGCACCACTGCATTATTTGATTTAATCATCATGGCATTCTGTTACATAGATAGACAGTCTAATCTGTCATTTCATGAGGAAAGAACGAGGCAGAGAGACTTTTATTGTTTGCCTAGTCCACACAGCTAAATACCAGGTGGGTTGGGAGCCCATCCATGTCCCCTCCATACTCACCTTTCCAGTCCTTGCCATGTCTTCCTGTAAGTCTGACCCACAATTCTGCACCTGAAAGTCTTCTCTCCACCCGTGCACAGGGCAGGCCAGAGTTGCCAGGAGTTAATGTTTCTAGGAGCAGCCCTCACTGGGTAAAGGGCATGACTTAGAGGGTTAAACACCCCAGCTTCCTTGCTTTTAGGGGCAAGATGTTTTACATGGTCTTCCAGATTCCCCAATGGGATAGAGCCTCAGTTGCCCATAGTGGGAATTTGATCAATCACACGGCCTTGACCAGCCACCTTCCCTTCCCTGTTTCACTCCCCACTCTCCAGCATAACCTTGAGAGATCACCTCCCAAATTAACTACTTGCACTCAAATCCTTATCTTAGGTTGGCATATGCAGGAACCCAACCTCAGACAGCTAGGATGTGTCAGTGCTGACTTCCATGCTAGCTCACTGAACCAAGACACCACTGAGCTCATGCAAGTCCAACTCCTTAACATCAGAGATTCCAATTTTCAAATGCAAATAGATCCACCACCTAATGAAACTTTGGAATTATCTGCCATTTGGGATTAGCTGCAGTTTTTTATTTCTCCATTCATGTAAATCCTGGAGAATTTGCTAAGTAAATGTGAGGCAGAGGAGATATTGTTCAATGCTTGTTTGTGTTTTCTTCCCTAGTATCAGTCAGCCTTGTACTTGAACTCTGTCTTCACGTTTTCGGGGCCAAAGGGATGAATTAGCCCAGAGAACAGAGTCAGTTCCTTTGAGTTTCAGCCAGGGATTCCTCCTGTCTTAGAGCTGGAGTAGCTCAAAGCCCTGGAGAGCAGCGGTGAGTGGTTGCCATATTATTCAGCTGGAACAGAACTGCCCAGGCTCATTTTTCTCCTTCTCATTTGCTCTTTTGAAAGCATCAGTGCCTTTGGCAGCCTCCCGGGGGTTGACCAGGATGCCACAGGCTCTGAAAAAAATCCACCTGGCTCTGGAGAAAGCCCCAAGCTTTTCCTCCTCCTCTTGCCAGAGCCCTCTGGCCAACCCCCCACCCCCATCCTCCTACCCATCTGCTTCCCCTCACCGAGCTCCACACTCACCTCCCTAATTCAGGAGCTTTCACTTCTTACAAACACTACCCCCCTCTGCCTGCACCGCTCCTTGCCAGTGAGGTTCAGAAGCATGAAGCCTCTCTTGTCCAACACCTGTCTCCTAATGCTGCTTCCGGAGCCTGCTCAGGGATAGCTTTCCTCTCTCTCTAAAAAATGGGAAGAAGTGAGTAGAAAGGAATCATGGAAGAGGTATCTATCTAGTGGGACTGCCATCTAAGTTAGCATTTCTACAGGCCTCCGGTACCTGCAGAGATGGTAAAAGATGTTTTATAGTCAAGTTTCTTTGGGAAATACTGCACATAAAACCTCTCCTCGAAGAATTCACAGTGCACACTGGCACATTCAAGGCTCAGATATGTCCTGCAGTCAAGGATTTTCACCTGGTATTTTAAAAAAATATATGACTGCACATCACTCCCACTTTTTAAAACAGAACACCTATTAACATCTGGTGGAACACTCGTGTTCCATGAAACAGCTTGACAGTCGTTATCCTAAATCTTATAATTATTGCCTACAAGAGGATGTTTCTGATTCTCAGTCCTGCTGGGCATCTTATGTTTGTGAGATAATAAAACAGATAAGGCCATTGTTCTTTGAGTACCTGCCAGCCTTTCCAGATTGCCAAGAAGATTAAGTGAACCTGTGAGTGTTGGGGAAGGGCTAAAGCATCGCAGATGTCTCTTATTCTTACTGCTTATAAACTCTCCATTGTAGTTTTGTTTGGAAGGATTGATAATAAGGGAACTTCTAACCACTGTGGCAGGTTGAGTAGCAGCAAGTCGGCTCTGAGATGCACGGTGTGCCAGGTGTGTATTAGGGCAAGCTCCCGATACCAACACCTGAGGAAAGGAGAAGGCAGCCGGATTGGGCAGAGGGAGAAGGTGGGCCATGGGGCATCCCAGTGATAATGCAAGCCAGCTCCAAGGGGCACACTAGGCTGGCCTTGCTGACTTGGCCTTAGTGGGGGTGAGAGAGGCAGGTCTTCACATCCACACATTGACCGGTCACTGGATACAGCAACCTCTGGAAAGCAACATGGCCTTGGGTGACAAGGCCCGATTCATGAGAGGCAGTCTTTGCATCGGACCCCCAGCAGTGGGGGAAATAAATTCTCCATTCCTGAGGGAGGACATGGGAGGCACATAATCATGTCCACTCAGTAACATTCCATGAGATTCGAGGAGATTAGTGTTCCCTGTCTTGACCCCTTTTAGAATACCAATTGGCAATCCCATCACTGACCCTTTATTGATTGAAGGAGTTGATTAATGCCTTGCCTTTTGGAACTGACCTTTCAATATTGAACAGGCGAATTTGCAGAAAGACTCCCAATCAAAACCTCCCCTTGACGTATGGTCATCCGCGAATGCCAGGTTGCCCTTGTCAGTGGAGTCCCTTCCCCCTCAACTAGCTTAGGGTCTCTTGGTATTTTTCTTCCCCGCAGATGGGTTTCTGCCCCCTTCTCCTTTGTAGATAGTTGTGCTGGGTATTGGCCAGCTTTTTCCACTCTGTTCCATGTCCGAGGACGGGCTGACCTCCACAGACTGCAGCAGTGGGCTCCCTTGCCTTCAAGCTTCTATTTGGATTTAGCCAATGGGAGGCACCAATGGGAGAATGAAGGGGTGGGAAAGAAGACAGAGGTTGAGGTGCTCCCTCCTCCCAACACCCTGTGCATAGCCAAGGGCGGTGGCTGCCTTACTTCATCCAACCCCCCAAGTCCTACTAGCGTCTCTTTCCTGCAATTTGCATTCGTTCTTTCTTCTGCTTCCCTTGTGAGTCCTGAGGATGCATGAAGGGAAACAATTTCCCACTGCTGTTAGCCAGGGTGTTTCCTTGCTGCTTCTTGACTTCCCTGAAACTTCCACGTGTCAACTGAACCTTGAAGAGAGTTTCCCTAGCTGTCCCTCTTGAGTTCTTTTCTGCCAGAATTCTGACTCTCTAAATAACCCACTCATTTTTCTGGTACATTCCGACCTGCCATCCAGAGAGGAGGTGGCTTTGCACGGCCCCTCTCAAGACTCCTGCAAGTCTAGGAACCAGAGAGGATCTGTGTGTCCCAGTTCTTGGGACCCCACACATAGTTCCCTGAAACTCATTACTCCTGACTTTGTTCTGTTTTATTTTTTAGTTGTTTTTTTTAAGTGTATTTATTTATTTTGAGAGAGAGCATGTAAGCAGGTGAAGGGAAGAGAGGAAGAGAGAGAGAGAGAGAGAGGGAGAGGGAGAGGATCCCAAGCAGGCTCCACACTGTCAGCCTGGAGTCCGAAGTGGGGCCCTCTCCCACCAACCATGAGATCATGACCTGAGCCAAAATCAAGAGTCAAGGCGCTCAACCGACCAAGCCCCCGAGGCGCCCCTCACTGTGTTATTTTTTGTTGTCAGCACAGTGTTTCTTAACCCTTTTAAAAGGCATGCTGCCCATTAATAATCATTAGGAGGCCTGCTTTACTGGACTACCTCCTGGGCCCCCCCGTCATGTCATTCATTCTCAATAAATGTTTGTGGAAGGAATTAGTGAATGAGCCTCAGTTTCCTCATTTGCAAAACTAGGGTAATAACCTTAATACAAAAGCTTCTAAAATAGGTGTCATTATAACCACAGTTTTCCAAGGAGGGGAGTTAGGGATCAGAGAGGATGAGGCACTTGCTTAGGCTCACACAGCTAGGAAAGCACCAGATTGGAACAGTCTTGGGCTCTTGATCTCGCATGAGAGCCCACTACGCTTCCAGAGTAATGCACGTAACCCAGTGCAGCTTTGTACAGTAGGAAACTGTGATTTCTTTCTTTTTTAATGTTTATTTTTGAGAGAGAGCGCCTGCGCTCATGAGCGGGGGAGGGGCAGAGATGGGGAGGCAGAGGATCCAAAGCAGGCTCTGCCCTAACAGCACAGAGCCCGAGGCAGGGCGCAAACTCACAAACCGGGAGATCATGACCCGAGCAGAAGTCAGATGTTCAACCGACTGAGGCACTCAGGAGCCCCAGGACCTATGACTTCCAAGACCAGAAAGGTACCTATCTTTTTCTCCTTTTTTTTTTTTTTAATTTTTTTTTTTAATGTTTTATTTATTTCTAGGAGAGAGAGAGAGACAGCGTGAGCAGGGGAGGGTCAGAGAGAGAAGGAGTCACAGACTGAAACAGGCTCCAGGCTCCGAGCTGGCAGTCAGCACAGGGCCCGACGCGGGGCTCGAACCCACGAACCGCGAGATCATGACCTAAGCGAAAGTCGGACGCTTAACCGACTAAGCCACCCAGGCGCCCCTATCTTTTTCTCCTTTTAATTGCTCGGTGAAAAACCACAGAAGCCCGCCCTTAAGCTCCCCTAGGATCTGGGTGGAAACGTTCCTCTTCTCTTTCCCATCATGGTCTCAGAAGTCCGTTGTCCTGTGGACCCCGTGCCTGTCCTAGTCATGTGCCAGGGCCTTACCTTACCTCCCTGCTGCTGTGGTTAAAAGGGTGAGTCATTGGGCCATGGAGAGGTGACAGAACATTCGTGGGTTGCACTTCGAGCTACGCTGCTTGCAAAAGAACATGCTCTTGACCTTCGCAGAGCTTCAGTGTCCTCCCTGTAACATGGGTAAAAATCTCTATTTCACAAAGCGATGGTAAAAGTCACCTGCAAAACATATACCCAGGATGGTACCCGGTGCAGAGGCCCTGCTGAGTCCATACTAAAGCCCATCCCGCCCACTTCCCGGGGTCAGCAGACCACCCCTGCTCATGCAGGATGCGGGAGGGGAAGCAAGGGACCCGCTGCTCATCCACACCCTGGCTTTGGCTGTCGCGTTGCACATCAGCCAAGTTGTGGAAGGAAGTTATGTCAGGCCCTGACGTTTGCTGGGGCAGGTTCTGTTAGGTCAGGGCACTGTGAGCAGAGCTCTGGAAATCCTAGTGTGCGGCTCCCCGGCGCCTCGTCATACTTGACACCCTCACCGTCTGCTGTGAATCACCTCGAGCCACAGAGAGTAAACCCACTCTCAGAACTCATTCTGGGAGGGAGTCCAAATGGAAACTTTGGGGAGACAAGCCCAGCGTTTGGGGGGATGAGATACATGAATGCTGAGCATTTTCCAGTCCACAGGCCCTCTGGGCTCTGTGGGTGGAGGGAGAATGATCTCGAAGCTGTTAGGTTGTAAATGACCTGCTCCCATTAGCTCTGTGGGTGCAATTTAAGAAAACGCTAAACCAGCAGACTTAGCATGAGGTGGGAACCAGGCACCTCTCAAGAACAAAAGTGTAGGAAGTCTAAGTTTGGCCATTAAAGTAACTAAACTTTCACTGCTCTCACCTCCATTTCTTGGTTGGAAGAAAGAGAAATATCTGAATGGCAAGAAGCCAGCCAATGTGCCCCTGTCTGGTTGGCTCTTGCTCAGGGGGAGGTGCAGTAGAGCTGCGGGGGCTTCCCGAGGCTGAAGGAAGCCAATTTCTCAGAGACACATGTGGACAGATTGGCCAGAATCCCAAGACTTGTCTGGAACAATAAGCAGATTCTTAGGCAAATTCCCATTTACACCTGGCTTCTTTTCTGCTTGAAGTGTATGAAGTACTACACCATTTGCTAAGAGTTTTCTAGAACATCTTTTAATTTCCTGACTGTGCCTAGCTCAGTTCTGCCTTAGGGTTTTTGGGACACTATGTTCCCTCTTTCTGGAAAGTGCTGTCTCGCCTTTGACCCTTTTCTTTGCTGGATCTCCAGCATTGTCTTCAGACCTCACATGTCACATCCTCAGTGAAGTCTTCACAGACCCTCAGACTAACTCATGCTCAGTGTCACCTTCCAGGCATATTCTGTGCTTTTCCCTGAGTTCATTGCCAAGTAGAAATGCCCTGTTCATTTGCCTCAGGATTTAAGGTCTGGCCTTTGACTAAACCGGAAGCTCAGAGAGGGCAGCAATTGCCTTATTCAATACTTGATCCCCATTACCTTGGAACTTGTAGGTGCTTGCTGTGGGTTCTTTTGTCATTATCTTTTGTCTGAATCCTCCAATAACTTTACCTTTGTTATCTTCAGCTTTCTGATATGGACACCCAGTCAGAGAGTGTGTGTGACTTGCCTGAAGCCGCCCAGCTTGGCAACTGCGGGGGCCAGGCTGGGAAATCTCTCAGACCCCGAAGCCTGTCGTCTTTCTCTTTTGACCATTCCCTGCTGCCCTTGGGTCCACATCTCTACCAGTGGTCAGGATGTCTCCATATATACAGCATTTTGCTTTTGACTCCATCGCCCTTAGGAACGGAGGTTCTCACAGCTCATCTGTAGGTGGGTTTCAGGCACCACCAAACCCGGGCACTGCAGGGAGCTCAGTGAAAGCCCAGAGGCCCTGTCCCACTTGCAAGGCTTTGTCTCAGAAGTGCCTAGGGAGGCTCTGGCTACCTGGAATGTTAACAAGCACCTGCAGCTGATTCGGTTGCACAGCCAGGATGCAAAACCAGTATGCCTTAGGCTCTCTAGTGCCTCCTCTGATTGTTCTGTTTTGACTCTGATTACCTGGAGGGAATTGGTAGAGCTAGTGCTGAAGTCTGCCAGGAAGAAAAAGCTAAACTGACTTTATAATCAAAAGGAAATTCGTCAGGCTCCCGAAAGACAGCAGGAAGGATTGCTTCTTTGCCACTGGCTTTGGCCGCCTCCCTCACGCTCAGTGCGGGCCTGGGAACAGGTGAACCTCACCAGGAGGCTTGTGGGCTCCAGAATCGGCTTGTAAATAAGTCATACAGCACACCTGGGTCTTTGGCCTCGTAACTACTGACCAGCTGTGATTAAACTGTCCACTTGCGTCACATTATCTAGCGGGAAAGCTCCTTTATTAGGGTACTAAATAACCATGGAGCTGTGCGTGTTCCTTACAACTTTTCCCTGTGAAGTTCACCTTCTGGCCAGGTGATGCATCACCAGCAAGCGAAGAGAGAACCATCATTTCCATGAAGCCTGTTACTAATGGTGCACTGCTGACATCCCAGGCTTTCAGCTAGGTGCCTTATGGTGAATGAGAACTTTTAATTAGTGAGAAGATAGGCTAAAAATAGGTTCACTTCCCTAAAACAACCTGAAATGATGTCAGAGACTGATGTGGAAGAGAAGGAACCAGAATCCTGTTAGCATAAGCCTTTATTCAGAGGAGCTGCGTGTCTTAGTCTCCGCTCAAATGAGAGCTTGCTCTAGCAAAGGAATCGGTCCACATTGCTTGCATGTGACAGACTTAAAGAGGAGAAGGAAAACTTTTTAGTGGAAAATAAGGAAGGCCTCAGGAGTGTTCTGATCGGAGGCTGGTGGCATAGAGAAGCTGGAGGCTTCTAGAACGCTGACTGCAAAAGTGGGGCATCCTATGTAACTGGTTCGGGGCGCACACTTGGCTTTGGTTGGTTCTAAGTTGGCAGCCGGGGCAAAATGTAGGGAGGTTGTCAGTAATCAAGTCCTGGCTGTTTAGGGCTGTCTGCACCAGGGGTTACCATTTGACTTCCCGGGGTTGGTCACTTCCAGTTGTGGGTCAGAGTTCTCTGATACACAGTCTGGCTATTGTCCATTTGTGTATTCAGCCTCTCATAAGGCTGCCACAACAAAGTACCATGTACTGGGTGACTTAAAAGAACAGAACTGTATTCCCCCACAGCTCTGAAGACCAAGAGTCCGAAATTACTGTATTGCACGCCGTGCTCTCCAGACCAGAGCCTCTTGTTAAGCAAGCCTTCCCTTTCCTCGGTCTGCAGCTCCTGACTCCTGTCTGCCTCCGTGGTCACATGGCCATCCTCCCTCTGCCTCTCTGTCTTCACATGGCATTCTCCTCCCTGTGTGTCCCTGTCTGTGTGTCTTCTCCTCTTACAGGGATACCAGTCACACTGGATTAAGGACCTACCCTAATGTAGTATGATCGCATCTTAACTCGATTACATCTACAAAGATCTTATTTCCAAATCAGATTACATTTACAGGAAGAGGTTAGGACTTCAGCACAGATTTCGGGGGGAAGGGAAACACAATTCAACCCATAACAAAGGGGGTATTGGAAATAATACGCGGGTCTAAATGCTCTTATGGGCAACGTCAGGGAAGACCTTGGGAGCACCATAGAGAAGAGGCTGACCTGGGCTTAAAGGGATCCTAAAGGCTTCCTGGAGAAGGTGACATCAAAGCTGAGCCCCCACAGGTGTGAGGAGGCATTAAGCTGAGTAAAATGACTTCCAAGTAGAGGAAGAGCACATACACGGAGCAAGAAACAGGAAAGAGCATAGGGTCTTTATGAAATTATAAGTAGTTCAGCCTGGCTGGAGCATGAAGAATGAGAAAATAGTGTCAGGAGAGGAGCTTGATGGCAAGAAACGGGACTGTGCAAATCGCGAATTTTCCTAAACAGCGGACACTAGCCAAGAAAAAGAGGGGTATACCAAGGAATCTTTATTTGTAGGATTTTTTTTTTCTCTAGTTCAGGTATCTGAGTGTCATTATTCCTATGTACAGTGCTTGGTGCTGAGCCTGGAGATCTAAAAAGAAGGACCTGGTGGCCAGCTTCCAGAGCTGATACAAAATGATTGTATATTTCTGCCAGTGTTAGCGCGTACCTACCACACATTGGCCATGTGGCAGTAAGCAAAAATCCACACTGTATCTGCCCTGTAGGCTGTTGTAATCTAGCAGGGCAGAGAGACGAGGATCACATAACCCCTCAATAAATCCAGAGGTACCTAGGATGATCTCTGTACAGTTACCAGGGACCCAACTCCCTTCTGTCCTTCTGGTCCACAGCCCTTAGCCTATCATCTCATGGTCCAAGATGGCTGCAGGTGCCTAGCCATCAGGTTCACATTCCAGAAAGGATGAAGCACAGAAGAACATACCTGTTTAAAGAGCTTTGCGGGAACTACCAACTAAATTGTGTTTGCATACCCTCCACCCGAACCCAGTCACATGGCTGGGAGATTCTGACTTTTAGTTGGGCTTATTGTCACCCCAAAATAAAATCATGGTTCTGGAATCAAGGAAGAGGGGCAGAATGGATAGTAGGTGGGCAGCCATCTGCCTCTGCCACAAGAGGCTATGAAGCAAAGAGATGCAAAATTAGGTGGGGTTAACCAGTGAAGGGGGAGGGAACATGGGGACCCCCCCCCCCAAACTAAACAAAGGCTGGTATGGCTGGGCCTTTGATGGGGGCCCCAAGTGCTGGAAGACAAAGAATGCAAGAAAGGCAGAGACCTAGTCACGTTGGGCCTTGTTAGGCTCTGGGGCTTTGTCCTAAGACCAGTTGGAGCTGCTGAAGGATGTCAGCAGGGAGTGGGGTGGCCCGATCCTGCACGTGGGTTTTGAGCTTCTCTGATGTCCTTGGTGCCAGGCACTGGTCATACAGAGGTGTGGCGTCCCCTCGGGGTCTACATGGCCATTGAGTAGTAGGTAGTTGCTGACAGCGAAACAAATGCAATCTGGTATGGCTTGGATTTTCAGGAGGACAGCCACATCGAGGATTAGCAGTCCCAGACCCATGTGTCCAGGCCCTGTGTGCAAACAAGTGCAGGTATCAAGAAAGGGTTAATAGCAGAAGTGTAACTCCTGAGGGTTGAGTGTTTCATCAGGATGAAGGGAAGGCCAAGGGCATTCTTCTAGGCAAAGTTGGGACAAAAGCTGGAAATGTCTAGTGTGGAGGTTCTGCTGGTAAGGGCTATTCCTGGAGGAAGTCAGGAGATGAGACGTAAGGCTGGGTAGGGAGGGGTTAGTTCACTGAACACCTGGTGTGTCAGGCTAAGGTGTTGAATGTTGGGGCCTCATGGAGGAGTGTTCAGAGAATGACACAATATGAGCTGAGGATTTAGAGCATCAGCTCAGGCTCCTCTTCATGCACTTGAACTTCTGCCTATTGGGATCCTGACTCCCGTTCCCATGGCTGGCAGGCACCTACTCTCCCCCACCTTCTCTCTGTGAAATACAGAAGTTCAGGTCTACATTCCTGTAACTGCAATTTCGAAATTCAGAAAGCTCTGAGAGCTTAATTGTTGTTGTTGTTTTTGGTAACTCATTTGACAGCCAGACTTGAACCCTACCGAAAAGTGCTGAGCTGCAAAACCTGGACTTTATCTTGTATGAGGCGATGGATGGCCTATTTAGCTCATTTACTGTGAATATTTATGTTTTGCTATGCAGAAATTTTAATGGGTTTGATGACGAGGATTAAATAATAGATGGTACATATACAATACCATCTTTCTAGTATCAAAAAAAATTTGGAATTTCACAATATATCTTTTTAAATAAAGGATTGTAGTCTCTGCCCATAAGCAAGAAGGTCTGAACACTGCCAGAGAGTTTGCTTTGATGAAAGATTGTTTTAGGGATGAAGGGAAAATCTACTAGATGTAGGAGACAGGCAGTAATGCTAGGGAGCCCATGTTTCAGTGGATCATGGAAGTTCTAGACTTCTCCTACTTTCATGGATGAGAGGTTAATGAGGAGGACTTGAAACTACCCAAGAACACATCTTTTAATTATATGACGTTAATGTCATAGAGAACAAACAGCATCTACTCTCACAAGACCAGTAATACTATGGCTGCATTTTGTTAATAATAATCATTTTCATGTATATAATGCTTTTGAGTGTACCAGGTGCTTTTGGAAATGCTTTCTCCTTTCATTCTTATAGCAACCATGATGGATGAATAGGTTGGCCTTCCTGGACTACAGCCAAGGAAGGGCTCCTGGCTCAGAGGAGGCAGGTGTCTCATTCATGGTCATTCACACAGCACAGGGCCCAGGCTAGGCCCTTCTGATTCTGAGATCTGTGGTCCTATTTCCAAGAAGCAGTAACATCCTTGGGCGAAGAGTGCCAAACTTTAAAAAACGTGTATCTGCTGCTAAGGGCTAGCACAATAAATTTCATCTTACAAGCCCGGTCTAGTTCATTGGCTATGGCTGAACGACGTGCTCCATTGTGGAGTTTGAGGCTGTTTTTAGAATTCACAAGGACTTTCGTAATCCATCAGCCGTGACTACCAAGGTGCAAGGCGGCCGTATGGCAGGTGGGTCTATTACCGTCCATTTCTAAGGGCAGAATGTCTCTTTCTCCATTTAGTCATCAAAAACATATAGATTAGCTGCCAACTGGGTACTAGACCCTATAGGATGGTGAGGCTAACTCCATACACGCTCAGCTGCTGTCCTCAGGGGACTCAGGAAAGTCCCATCTGTCCCAGATGTATACTACCAGGGGTGTGTGATATGTCTAGGCTACAGACCCAGAAGCCCGAAGAGTGATTTGAAGAAGCAAACTGAATAACAGCCCAGGCTTCAGAAGACAGTGTGGTTTGCAGGTCTGGGAATGATGGTTTAAAGTTCAGGCTTCAGAATCCTTCGGGTCTATGTCCAAATCCCTCCTGCCGGGACACCACCAGGGGTGGGTCTTAGCTCACCTAAGCTTCAGCTTCTCTATCTGAAAACGGAAAAAATGGAAATAATAATAATAATGGTGATTGCAGAAGATTGTTGTGATAATTTAAAGGATCTGATGGTAATAATAGCCACCATTTGTCAAGGCATTTTATGTGCCCGGCATGTTTTATATCCATTATATGTGCTAACTCACTGCACCTCCACTACACTCCAGTGATACAACACGTGTAAAGACCCGTGCCTGGCACATACCGAGAGCTCAGAATGAGGTTGTTATGGCTCTGGTGTTCTTGTTGCTGTTACTCATGCTGTTTTTAAGAACCGACCCTGGACTTAGATTCTGATCCAGTTTTTACCACTGGCTCTTTGTGATTCTGAGCAAGACACTCAACCTGTTACCAGTTTCCTCTGTAAAAAACAGAAGCTTGGATTTAGTTGGGAGGCTAGAACCGGGAGATCTTTTCAGAAACACAGATCCCTGGGCTTTATTCCCTAAGGAGTCAGTCTCATTTGATTGGTCTGAAGCCAGTCCTAAGAATCTGCGTTGTTTCTAACTTAATAATGAAACTATCCAAACCGATTCAAGGACACATCACCAGTATCGACCATGTTCAACGAGTTGTTATGTGTGTTTCATCTCTTGCATGCCAAATATTCACCAGCTGCCCCTCCAGGTTCCTACCATCCACCTCTGAGCCTCAGGTAGGTGGGCCACTGCATTCACTGGCTTCCCAAGACCCTCTTTACCAGGAGGGGCTGGGAAGTTGCAATAGAGCAAGGTTGGCGCATGTATTTCCCTGGCTCTCTCCCTCCTGGAAGGTTGGCAATGACTAGGTTCCTTCCCTAGAGCCACAGCTCACGGCAGCCTGACCTCTGCATCACTACACCTGTGTCTGCCGGTCCTTATCCACTCCCTCCCCTTGCCACTCTGCCTACAGATGGAAGGTTCCCTGCCGTTGCTTGCTCCATCCCTTGGCCACACCCTGATTACCTTCTTTGCTTGTTCCACTATTTCCTATGGGGACCCTTCCTGATTCGCGAAACTTCTCTTTTCATGTATGCCTAATATCCTCAAGCGAATCATCACACGTCTCCAACACTGTCGCCACACTCAGCCACACAATAATTCCTTAGTATCTTCTATCAGGAGGCATCTGTATATTTTAAATGCCCCCTTTGATGTCTCGGTTAGGTTTGGGAATCACTGGAGTAGCCCACCTTCGAGGGTCTTTGCAACTCATGTCATCTGCCTCCTGAATTCGTAAAGACTATGCCAGCTTATAGATTTGAGTCAGTCTCCACCTGGTGGCAGGAAGGCTCATCTGGACTGTGGGCTGGTTAGTTGGAACCTGGTCCTGTTAGCGAGGCGAACATTGCCATGGGCACTGCCCTGAAACACTTAGGAAGTGATTTGTACACCTAGACGTGGCTGTATCAATGGGCCGAACAGTCAGGTGGACTCAGCATTCTACACACATATGTATCTTCCTCTGGGACAGGATGGCTATCCATAGGACCAAAAAGACAAGTCATTATTGCCCGCCAACCACTAATTCTCTCAAAAGAAATCTCTCCTGCTACTTATCCTAGGGAGTCATTTCCCTTTTTTGAGTCTTACCTTGGATCAAACTTATAATTACACAGGGTTTTTAGTCTTTGAACATTTGATTAGCTTTTTCGGGTTTAAGATCAAAAACCGTCCATTAACTACACTCCTTGGGCCTCTCCCAGAAAGAGGCAAGTTGTGGAATCTTGCCAGCTGGAAAGGCAAGGGGCTGACGCAATGGGACATCCGGGCTCAGGTCTCCAGCTAAGTGGCTGGGACCTGGAGCAGGCCACTGCCTGTCTCTGGGGCACAGCTGCACCTCTGCCCTGATTCTGGGGAATTCAGAGTCTCTCAGTGAGTTTAAGCTACCAGTTCCGCCTCATCGTACTAAATTACAATCCCAGATGAAGAGCTTGGCCGGGAAAACTCCATTCAGACTTAGAGCCACAGAAGTTGGCTGGGGACCAATGTGCCTCGTTTCGTGTGGGCCATCACCAGGGGCCTCTGACCGGGCATGTGGTGAGTCTGTTCCAGGCGGTTTTCCATGGTAGCTTCTACATGAACGAATTTTTCGCCAAGGCAGGTGATTTTGTAGGATTCTGGTTTTTAAAGCAAGCTCTTCCGTGATTGGGCTGCTGCAACCTAACTGACCCCCAGAGGCCTCTCTGGCCACCTAGTCAATCCACTGTGTAGCTCCCTTCGAAGACGAAGATGTGGGTTTTTTCATATAGGAACTCAAGCAAGGAGATCAGGCAGGATTCAAGCTGCAGAATGCATTTTGGTGCGGGAAGAAAAGATCACTAATCAGCTAACAGCCATTGTAGCTGTTACCTCTGCCCTTGCCCTTATTCTTCACCTCTAGCTTTGCCATTCGCCTTTCCTCTACCTGGGCCGCCACAGGTTACTTGATCTGCTCAACAGTAGCAGACACAGGAGACAGGAAGGCTCCGTGCCAAGGTCTGCAGCTTTGCAGGCAGTGAAGAGAGACCTCACACTTCAGAACTGTGCACACGGCATCCTGGAGCCTTAAGGTGATGTGTGGAAAGCAGTGGAAGCAGCAATTACTTCAGGAGAAGCCCTCATGGAGAGACAGGAACCGAGCCAGCTACCTGCTCCAGGCTGATGTCAGTTAGGGGAAACTTGTACCGTGCGGGTTCCAGAAGGCCTACCTCAGGATCCTGATTTAGGAGGCCTGGCTGAGGCAAGGGAGTTTGCACGTTGAATGAGCCTTCTCTCCCGCCGCCAGGACTTGCCGCAAACCAGCACAAGGCTTTGTATCCCATGTTGGTGATCTGCTTTGAGTTTAGAAGTTGACTACAAAAAAAAGAAAAGAAAAGAAAAAAGGCCTTGAATTTGCTGTGCAAGTCAGAATGATTTACAGGGGGCAAGTTGGCTTTATACCCTTAGATCCTGCCACTGGGGCATCAGACATCTGGATCAATTAGGAAAAGTGATTGCTTTCCTTTAAGGTAACAGAAGGCCTCCATTAACACGCGAACGTTAGCTGGGTGATTAGTGGTGTGAGCAGCCCCCGGGATGCGGTTAGAGGCAGAGAGGGGCAAACAGGTAATAGTTAAGAACACTGCTTTTGTGGAGGTGAAGTCTTGAGGCAGCCCCTTAACTAGTTGTGCGACCCTCTTGTGAGTTATTTAACTTGGGTTGTTCATCTGTAAAATGGGGGTGTAAATAACCCCGTAGGATGATGTGAGGATTTTTTTTTTTAAGGACCGTGCACGTAAAGCACCTAGCTCTGTATATGTCCCAGGCAGTGCCTTACGGTCTGTCCTCCCTTCTGGGTGCTGACACAGGAGAGAGGAGATTCCCGTGTATTAATAAATACATGAATAGTTCCTGCACCGGCCGGCCCCTGGTCCCCCCTGGCAATCCGTCCTCCTCTGAGATGCCTCCCCCATGCCTATCTCATCTTGCTCCACCACCCCTGACAATTCTTGAGCTGTCTCTCTTGGCTTCCTACTAAAATCCCATGCTGCCCTCCACGCTTTTGCCTGCACTCACCTCCTTCGCTCACTCCTCAGACCTCTCAATGTTGATAATTCAGTGTGGTTTCCACTCTCTTCCCTCTATCCCCACCATTTTCCTTCTTCCCTCAGCCTGCCTTCCCCACCCCTTTCAGTTCTGACTTCCTTGACCCATTCCCACTCAGTTCAGAGGCCACCTCCTCCAGGAAGCCTCCCTGGCCCTTGACCTCCCCCTTCATGCGGGCTGAGGGAAGGCTCTCCACAGTGCCCCTGGAATAACGCTGTCTCATATTCTCTCATATTCTATTATAACTGTCCACTGCATTAATGGGACTCACTTCTCTGCTCATTAGGATTACCTAGAATGTCTCTAAGAGTGCCTCACCTTAGCCTAGTTAAATTACTCTCTGGGGATTATGATTCAGACATCAGGGTCCTTAAAACTCTCTGGGTGATTCCATTGTGTAGCTGAGGTTCAAAACCAATCCTCCAGATGGTGAGCACCTGGAAGGCATCAAATATAGGTGCAGAAATATCTGCGTATGACCTTAGCACCGTGAGCGCCACATTGGTGGTTTCCGTAGACATCTGAATGCATGTAGGAAGGGGGGTTATTGTATTCAGGGACTTCCAGAGTGGTGTCCCCATCTGGTACAACAGGCTGTGCAGAGATGTTGGGGAGGGTGGCTCGTAGACACTTAGGGGGCCAGAAGCAGGTATAGAAATCAGAGTCGGAGGCTGGGGTGTGAGGGCTGAGAACAAACTCCAGCCACTGCCTAAGGGCTATCTGGGGCTACCCTGGGGAGTGCAGGGCAGGGAGTAGCCAATCAACTTGGTTATAACCACATCCAGTTCATTCAGACATCTTTGAACCCCCGCAGCTAGGAGTACTTATGAAGGAAGTGTGTCATTTTTGATTGGTAACTCTGACAGCCTGGTAGACAAGTCTTCTGCTCGCCAAGAAAGGGCCTTGAGGTCTTGAAATCCTGGCAGATGGAAAATATGCTCATAGTTCACTGTTCTGGCCACATATTCTAGATGCTTTGGGACGGCGGGAGAGTCAAGTGAGTTCTGTCCCAGAAAGAAAATGTGGGGCTTCTAAGAGCCCTTTCTAGATCAGTCCTCTTCAAACCTGCTTTCCTTCTGAGCCTGCAATAGTTGAATCATCTTCCTCGGTAAGCAAATCTGAAAATTAAGGGCACCTGAGTGGCTCAGTCGGTTAAGCGCCCAACATGGGCTCTAGTGATCTCGAGGTCCTTGAGTTCGAGCTCTATGCTGACAGCTCACAGCCTGGAGCCTGCTTCCAGTTCTGTGTCTCCCCCTCTCCCCGCCCCTCCCCCACTTACGCTCTGTCTCTCAAAAATGAATAAATGTTAAAAATTTTTTTTAAAAAAATCTGCAAATTCACTGAGAAATTAACCAGCCCCCCCAAACAAGCAGTTTTTTCCCTTACCTTCTCTGCAGAAGACACTTGTCCCTGTGACATGAAACCACTGGTGCCTTTGTCCCCGAAGACTGGTTAAAAAGCAAACAAAGAAACAAATCCTTCAGAATTACAGAGTCAGGCTCTAGTAGGCCAAGGGCTGGACCGTCTACACGGGAGGGCCCCTGACAGGTGGGGAGTTTGGGTAATCTGAATCGAGGGCAACTGACGGTTTAGGTTCAGTGAGCCGTAGGCTTCTCTGGTCCCCGCTAGAACCCTGGGGGGGAGGGGGCACCTGCTGGATGCAGTGGGGAGGGGCACTCTCCCCACCTCCACCCTGAAGCACTTTCTTCACATGTGGTGGCTTCTGAACCTTTTGAACCATTTTGGACTCTCAGCAGAACCGTGCAAAGGAGAGATAGGGTGGGTGAGGAGGAGTGCCAAGATCTTGGATTCTGTTTTGGGCACGTCTCTGAGATGCTCTGGTGGAGAGATGCAGTGACTACAAGCACTGGCCCTTGCTGCATGTTTACAGCTTAGGGACTTCACATCCAGGAGTCATTCTGTTCTCCATGTATCTCTCTTCCCACTCCTTTGAGGCAGAGAGAGAGAGGTTGATTGTTCAAGGTAACAAGAGTAATAATAGGCAAATAGCCATTGGTGTTATAATCCTTTTTCTTTTTCTTTTTGTTGTTGTTTTGTTTTGTTTTGTTGTTGTTGTTGGTGGTGGTGGTGGTGGTGGTGGAGGTAGAGGCCTGGGGGGAGGGAGGGATGACATTTAGATCCATCTGTCCCAGTGCTGTTCCCTGGAGAAGGATGTAGGTTGAGGAAAGGAGAGCTCCTAGACTAGTAAACCTTGGGGGCTCGCAAGTTTAGAGATGAGAATACAGAGGAGCAGGGGCCAGGGTGGGGACCTGAGGCGAGCAGCCAGGGCAGGGGGAAACTGAGGCAGCACGGTGTTGTGCAGTTGAAGAGTAGGAAGTGTCAGGAGGGAGGGCGGGCCACTTTCTGTGACGCTTCTGGACCGCCAAGTAAGATGAGGTCTGAGGAGTCATTGCCTGGCACGGAGGGCACTGTGTTCTTGACAAGGGAAGCTTCTCTGGAGGAGAGAAGATAAAGTTCAACTGCGAGGGGGGAGGGGTAAGAGGGGTGAAGTGGTGTCAGGGAGGGGACGGCCCTGTGAGGGGCCCTCTGTCACCTGGCGTTCTCTGCAGCCCTCTCCAACCTAATTTCGTTCCTGTGGAGGCTGCAAAGCATTTTCTTTGGCCTCTAAGCAGGATCGTGCCCCATTTGGTCGGTAACTGAGATACTCTTGGAAAAATGTACCGAGGAGGTAAAAGTGGGAAGCAAAATAGTAAAAACTAATAATAATAACGTGACAAGAACGGGATTGGCACACAGCACAGATCAATGAAGCCAACACTGCCTGAGAAAACCTATCTCCTGATGAACCTCGGCCTCCAAGAAATCAATCAGCAGTTCTTGAAAAAAATGTATCTCCCCTAAGTGTCATTGGAGCTTTTAGTGTCACAGTGCAGGTGCTGATGGCTGGGCACAGGATAGATAGCCCATTAATATTCATTGATGGGTTTATTGATTAGTGTGTCTGGTATAATTAGCCCCAAAGATCTTCAATCAATGCAGCATAGGGAGGTGATGTAGTCTGTGCATTGTGAACAGGGAATCAGGGGCCGGGCTTAGTGGCTGCCTCGCTGTGTGGCCCGGATGCACCCCTGGACTCCTCAGAGGCTCGGTTTCCTCACCTGTAAAATGGGATAGCAGTTCGGTATTTCCCAAAGTGATTTCCAGCAAACTTTAGTTCTGGGGCGTATTGGTGGGTTTTTTTTATCCCCCACCAAAAATGTTAAATGGCCACATTTGGGCAACACGGATTTTTAAATAACTTGAATAAGACTCCTCAGAGCCTTTGGTATGCTGGGCATTAATGGATAGTCAAGATGGCTAGGCAGACAGACGGTGCTAAATCCATTGCAACAATGAAAGACTAATGCAGTGTAGGGGTGGGAGGTGGAGCTATTTTATACAGAGGGGAGGTGAGACTTTCTGTTCTGAAAAGGGGACTTCTGAGCCGAGATTGGTAGGAAGCTCAGGAGTTAGCCTTGCAGCTGTCTGGAATGAACTACACATTCAAGGGCCCTGAAGTGGGAGCACATTTGTCCTGGTCATGGAAGATGAATATGGCTGGGGGTGGGGCACAGGGGACAGAGTCAAAGGCAGCCTTCCCTCTTCATATCTGCATGGCCCCTGAATTTGGATAACCAGACTTCATATGACAGGGACTATTAGAGAGGTACAATGTATTTTCCAAACTCACGGCATCAAGCAGGTGACTTGTGCGTGTGTGTATGTGATGTGATTTTTCAGGATTAGCATCCCACTGGAATAGATTTTTTTTCTTGAGAGAGAGAGAATGAGAGAATGAGCATGGGGGGGGGGTGGGCAGAGGGAGAGGGAGAGAGATAATCTTAAGCACTTCACACCCAGTACAGAGCCCAATGTGGGGCTTGACCCCACAATGGTGAGATCAAAACTAGAGCCAAAATCAAGAGTCAGACGCTTAATCGACTGAACTGTCCAGATGCCCCTGGAATAGATTATTTCTTAGTGCAGCACTAATGATAAAGCATGCAATACAACATGTAATGTTCTATACTGGCTAGTGGGGAAAAATGAATAGTATGAGTTATAAAATCCTTTTAGGGAAATGCTATTCCACCATTTGTTTTTTTCCTGAAACTCAGGTTGTGATTTATTTAGGAATGAGGTCTCTTGGAAAGACCAAGGGGCTAGCATCAACCCCACAAGTGAGTCTCTGGGTAACCTTGAGCAATTAGTTGGCTTTCCTATGCCTCAGCTCCTTCATCTGCAAAATAAGAATTAGATTACTTCCTACCACAATGGCCAGAGTGAAGAATATATTGCTGTAAAGCAAATCAAGTACTTAATACAGTGCCAGGCACGTAGTAAGTGCTCAGGAAATACTACCTGCTGTGATAATTAATGTTAATAACTAAAGGAATCTCCTAGGTGGTGCCAACCAAATACCACCTTTATACATGGAAAAGGGTGACCCAAAGATAATGTCAAACACTGGGATACCCCAAATGGTTTTGAAGGGCTCAGTGGTGTGCCGCTCTGTGACTGGACTCTATTGTCTACAGACTGTGGTTGCCATCCAGCTATCTCCAGAGCATCTATACTTCTGATTTCACAGAGAGTAGTGGCCGCATTCCTTGCCATGTTCCCTGCCCATTACCTGGACGTGGGGCTGGTTATCCAACCAGAGTGAAGCTGGGTGCTCAGCTGGGTGGCTGGGACAAAGGAAGCTGTTCCATTCTCCATGGTGTGGAGCAGAAGCCAGGCATCCCGGGAGCTGCACACAGTCTCTTTCTTCATCAGTGTCAGCCCTGGGGTTCCAAGGAAGAAGAAATATAACGGCCTGCCACCATGAAGGCAGCCGACCTGGGTACGAAGCCAACACGCAGAGGAAGGCAGAGCCAAGACAAGCTTCGTTCTGGCTCCTCACTGACCTCTGGATCAGCTCAATCCTGCAGCCCCTCCACTGTGGACCTTCCTGGTCCAGGAGCTGATAAATTGCTTTATTTTAAAGCCATGGTAAATTGGATTTTTCTTTTCGTTTACAGCCCAAAGCATCTTAACGGCTACCCACAATTTATCTCATCAGATCTCCATGACAACCTTGTTCTAAGATGCTTTTATTCCCACTTTACAATTGGAGAAATAGTCAGGTTGGCTGAGCTGCTGTTGACTAGTTAGAGACAGAAGTCTGGTAGAGTGGATTTGGGGTTCAGTCATTGGGGTTCCCATCATAGGTCTGTTATGTATTGGCTGTTTCCTCATCTATAAAATGAATACAGATCTTCTTCTGTTTTTAAAATCTTTTCTCCCAAAGTTGATATGGGGAACTGAATCCAGTAAGATTCCTTAGGAGGAAGATTTTATGACCGTAAAGGGGGCTGTCCCAGTGGCCCCCGATTCCTACAGCTGGAGCCCGCTTTGCATTATGCATGTTGTTGGCTTAACAGGTCTCGGCTCCAGCTTGTTCTCTGAGGGAGGTAAATGCTCTGATTTCTTGTTCGTATGGGCAGTTACCTTAGCACATCCTTCCTTCATAGCTAGTAAAGATCTAAAGTCAAACCTAGCCCATTACCCAACATGTTACATTTGGGGACTCAGCTCTATGCCCCTAGAGACTTTATTCATTAGTTGGTAGGCTTGTAGCATTCAGGCAGGCACCCAGACCCCTAATTCCCCCAGTTGCTTGGGTGCACAGGCCTATACCATTTTCCATGATTGGATGGTAGATTTTCCGTGTTCTGATAGCATCCCAAATGTATGTTTTGCATCTTCTGCCTTCACAGATTAAAAGGATAAACACATGTCATTGTGTAATGTTCTCTTGTTAGGAATAACTTAGAGGTAAACATCCCTGAAGTTCTTAAGGCTAATCGAAGTGGAAAACTGTTTGTAATGCACATAAGAGGGTGAAAATTTGTCCTTACCATGAATATACTGGACTGCTTTGCCTAAATGATTCCCATATATGTTAATCATGAGTAAGAAGAATTGTGTTCATCTTTGTACTGTTTATATTAGAATAAAGTGGTTGCCAAGCAAGGCTCTAGTTTGATAAGCACCGTATACAAGGGAAAAAATGAAATGGATTTATTCTTGTTATTTGAAGAGTATGTGGTTTATTATACATAGTTTGCTGCTGGCTTTGGAGAAAATAATTTATCTGCAAGTCTTTCCCTTTCATTTGCCATGAATATAAAGATTAATTGATGGTTTAACAGTCTTGTTGAGGCCATGTTTATGTAGGGTAGCCATTCTTACTCCTATAGCTCCCAATATTGAAGTTATAGCATTATTCATATAGATACGATGGTAAGACCTTTAGCAACCAGAGAAGTGAGATATTATCTCCTACTAACAACTTGAAAGGAATATGAGCAGGAATTTCTTTTGTGTTAATTGGCTTGGAAGGGAACCATGACAGCCATCACATATTGGAAAAACTCATTCTAACCATCACATTGACTTTGTTTGAACCTGTCCGATGCCCATGTGTATGCAGGTATGTTTAGAGTGATCATCTGTGGCTGACCGTGGTTACCCTCCAGGGCAAAATTCAGCAGTGGGTATGACATTGAGTAGTTTGCTTGTTCTCTTCCCTTTGATCAAAGACCCCTAAGATATTTTCAAGGTTGGTAGCAATGTCCTTGTGGTAGAAGGCAACCTGTTTATATTTTCTTCATCAGTGTCAGCCTTGGGGTTCCAAAGAAGAAGAAATATAATCCAGGTTCAAGGATAACAACCATTTCGAAATGCCTTCATCTCCAAAAGAAAACCAAAGAGTCTCAGTTTTGTTTACGATATGCTTAAGTGATTTTTTTTTCTGCTGCTGGAAAAAAAAAAAAAAAAAGAAAAGAAAGAAAGAAAACACCCCACAGATGGGACCACTTACAACATAGGTTTGATTGTATTTTTGCAAATTGAACGATTAATTCAGGCAAACAACCAAAGATTTAATTTAATTTTAAATCGAAAAGGACGGACAGTCATGCTGGCTGAACTCCTCACTTGGCGGACTTTGGGGCCATGGCAATTCATTTAGACAATATTGTGACTCTAGCAAGTCCACCCTGGAAGGCGGATCAAGCTCTTAAAAAATGTTTCTGTACCACTGGCCTGCCTCTCTATTTATTAATGGTTTCCCTGCTTTGAAATTGAGAACTTGGGATAATCTCAATCCTAAATCTCTACCCAAGCACTCTGTGAATTTGCCTTTACCTTTTACTCCCATCCCAGGGGGACAAGTGGAGTGAAGAAAAATTGCCAGTAACCATGGACAAGAATTCTTAGGATTTGGGTGAACCTTCCTGCAGTTGGGCCTAATAACCTAGACACATTGCAGATTTGGTCAACTCTTCTGCGTCAGATCTTCCAAGGCTAAACTGGACCTGGCATGAGCTACGGAAGGGCATGCTAACCAGAAGCGCTAGCCTTGACCCTCCCAAGTTTGAACCTAAGAATGACCCAGGGTAGTGAAGTCAGACATGTGCCTCCATCTTTATCCAGCAGCTCTTGGTAAAAAGTGCCAGTGTCTTAGCTGCAGACAGTTCTTAAATGTCCTTCCACCTGATTACAAGGTCTAATTGGACAGTGAGGCAGAGAATAGAGTTAGCCAGAAAAAGATAATACTATTGAAGCTACTCGGAGAGCTTCCTTCTCTCGGAAAAGAACCGAATTGCATAGGATGTAGAGGTTCTAAAACTTTCAGTTATGTCTTTCCATTATTCAAAAACTTTTATGTCTTTTTCTTAAGTTTTTATTTGTTTATTTTGAGAGAGAGAGAGCAGTGGGGAGGGGCAGAAAGAGAAGGAGAGAGAGAATCCCAAGAGTCTCCGTGCTGCCAGTGCGGAGCCAAACATGGGGCTCAATCCCGTGAACTGTGAGATCATGAGCTGAGCTGAAATCAAGAGACTGATGCTCCACCGACTGAGCCATCCAGGCGCCCCAAGAACTTTTATGTTTTAGCAAGTCTGGTTGCTTAAGGTGGTAGTGAGGGGTCACCTCCTGGCTGTGCTGATGTGTGCTCAATAAGTGCTAACAGTTGTTTTGTTACTATTAGAAATAAACTTTAAGGCTACTTTTTTTTAAATTTTTTTTTAAATTTATTTCTAGGAGAGAGAGAGACAGCGTGAGGAGGGGAGGGTCAGAGAGAGAGGGAGTCACAGACTGAAACAGGCTCCGGGCTCTGAGCTGGCAGTCAGCACAGAGCCCGACGCGGGGCTCGAACCCACGAACCGCGAGATCATGACCTAAGCGAAAGTGGGACGCTTAACCGACTAAGCCACCCAGGCACCCCAGGGCTACTTATTATTATATCCTAGACTTGTCACAAGAATGGAGGAGATACTTGGAAAACACATTTTGGAATTTAAAACATTTCACTTAATGTGACATGGTGCCCTGTGTAGGTAGAATTAAATCACACAGCCTCCGTGCGCTCGTCTTTCTCACAGAGTTAATACTACTCATTTCACAGAGATCTTGTAATGTTTATGAGTTAAGTGATGCAGGTACCTAAAACAGCACCTGGTCACCATTCTCTTCTGAGTGTTAGTTTCCATTTCTGTAAGCTATTCTCTGTCTTCAGCAGTCACAGAGGAATCTGATGCCAAGATCTATTTCTGCCTGTCCAGGTGACCTCACTGTTGTTCTTTGTTCGGCTTTTTTGTTGTTACTGAGACCTGTTGCAGTCACTCCTCCTCCCTGCCACCTGCCTCCCTTCCTCTTTTCCTCTTCTTCCTTCCTTCATTCCTTCCTTCATAAAATAAATCTTCTCGAATCCTGACATCTGCCTGTCGTTTCCCCACAGGAAGAGATCCAAATGAATGTATGTTACTTAATGAATATATTTCTAAAAACTGAGACCTAGGCAGCGCTGGACTTGTCACAATGCCTGCCCATTCTCCTGAATACCCACATCATCTCCTTTCTTGGACAAGACATACCCAACCTTCCAGTTCAAAAATAATCATAATAATGAAAATAACATCTCCATGAACTTCCTGCCTCCATTTTGTCACTGTGATGGTGACTGCCTTCCTTGAAAATCCGCGCCACCTGCAGGCCATTCTTTGTCCACTGCTTTTGGCAATTGTTTCTCCAAATCTTTCTGTTTTATTACACAAGTAACATGGGATGGTGTGTTTGTTGAATAATAATGGGATAACACACTAGTAGACAAATCAAAATGGCTGAAGACTCCTTTACTCCCAGAAGGAATAACTTCGAAGCTCTGGATACACCTCCCCAAGAGGCCTTCTAGCTATGTACACCCTCATGCATGCATACCTACATATGTATAGTTGCGTTGTTTCATATATACATATATGAAATCATGTTAGTCTGTCTTTTAGCAGCCTTCTTGAGATATAACTCCTATAACACCCTTTTCTATTTTTAGCCATACGAGGGTAATACACATCCTCTCCAACACTTGTTATTATCTGTCTTTTTGATGACAGCCATTTTAGTGGGCGTGAAGTGGCGCCACAGTATGGTTTTAATTTATATTTTCCTAGCACCTAATGAAACATTGGGCATTCTTTCTTTTTTTTTTTTTTTAAATGTTTTATTTATTTCTAGGAGAGAGAGAGAGAGAGACACAGCGTGAGCAGGGGAGGGTCAGAGAGAGGGAGTCACAGACTGAAACAGGCTCCAGGCTCTGAGCCGGCAGTCAGCACAGAGCCCGACGCGGGGCTCGAACCCACGAACCGTGAGATCATGACCTAAGCGAAAGTCGGACGCTTAACCGACTAAGCCACCCAGGCACCCCTTTCTTTCTTGTGCTTATTGGCCATTTATATATTTTCTTTGAATCCTTTGTCCATATTTTACTGGATTATTTGTCTTTTTATTATTGAGCTACAAGAGCTCCTTATGTATTCCAGATACAAGTCCCTCATAGCAAATGTTTTCTTCAGTTTTATGGGTTAATCCTCTTTATTTCCTTATGGTGTCCTTTGAAGCTGTTGACAGTTTTCAGTTTTGATGAAGTTCACTTGGTCTTTTTTCTATTGTCACCTGCTTTGGGTGTCATGTCGAAGGGGGCTTTGCCTAACCTAAGGTCATCTAAGTTTCCTTCATTATTTTCTTCTGCATGTCTTATACCTTTGGCGCCTCCATTTAGGTCTGTAATCCATTTGTGCTTAATTTACGTATGAAGCATAATGAAAAGGTCCACCTCCATCCTTTTTCATGCAGTTATCTAGTTGTCCCAATATTTGTTATAGAGACGCTTCTTTCCCTCTTGAATTTCCCTCTTCAGTTATCTTGGCACTGTTGTCAAAAGTCACTTAACCATAAATATAAGAGTTTATTTCTGGACTCTTTTCTATTCTATTGGTCTCTATGTCTTTGCTGATGCCAGCACCAAACTATCGCGATTACTATAACTTTGTTGTAAGTTTTGAAATTAACCATGAGTCCTTTTTCAAAAGTATTTTGACTATTCTGAGTGTCTTGCATTTCCCTTACAAATGTTAGAATCGGCTTGTCATTTTCTGCAAAAAGACAGCTGGGATTTGGGTAAGGATCTGCATATTTGTTATCACTAGCATGTCACTCAACTTGATGATTTTTTTTTTTTACATATGTAAAAAAAGGCGTGCTTGCATATACTCAGAAAGTCAGCATATGAGAATTTTGATCCTGTGGCCATCACTCAGATCAAGATTTGGAATATTTGCAGCCCCTTAGGGGACTCCCTAGTGCCCCTTTCCAGTCCCCACTTTTCTATAAAAGTAGCCGCTAAGCTGACATCTATCACCATTCATTGATCATTTTCCCTTTTCTTAAACTTTCCATAAACTGAATGATTTAGCACGTCCTCTGTAGTGAGTGGCATCTTTCACTTAAATATACATGTTGTGGGGCATCCGACTCTTGGCTTCGGCTGAGATCATGATCTCACCGTTCACAAGTTGGAGCCTCGTATTGGGCTCTATGCTGAGAGTGCAGAGCCTGCTTGGGATTCTCTCTCTCTCTCTCTCTCTCTCTCTCTCTCCTTTTCTCTCAGAACAAATAAGATAAACTCTACCAAAAAACGTATGTAAGTGGTAAAAATGTTTTTGAAAAAAATATCCATGTTGTTGTGTGTTTCCTTAGTTTCTTTCTTTTTATCGCTAAGCAGTATTTGATTATTTTTCCATTCTGCAACTGAAAGACATTTTGTTTCCATTGAAAGACTATTATGAATAAAGCTGCTGTAAACATTCTTGGGCTTGTCACTGGGTAAAAAGATTTCTGTTGGTGCACTCATTTCTTCTAGGTATATATTTAGGAAAGGAATTGGGGCATCATCAGTTAGATATGTGTTTTGCCTTGGAAAGTAAGTTAAATAGTTTTTTGAAGTGATGGCCCCAGTTTACATTCTCATCAGCCGTGAATGGGAATCGCAGTTATTGGCACCCTCACCAGCACTTAGTGTTAATTGGTGGCATTCTGGTTGGCGGGTGGTGACAGTTTATATTTCCCTGATGACTATAGATGTATAGCATCTTTTCATAAGTTTTGGCTATTTGTATAATCACTTTTTGGGGCCTGCCTGTTAAAGTTTTCTGGCAATTTTCTTAAATTGGGTTTTCTGTCTTTTTCTTTTTGGTTTGCAGGAGCTCTTTATATATTCTTGGTGCGAGTCTTTTTTCAGATATACACATTGTAAATATTTTTTTCCCAGTCCATGGTTTGCCTTTTCACTCTTATTGTTGTCTTTTTTGATGCACTTTTTAAAAATGAGATATAATTTACATACCATCTGTTTAAAGTCTGTAATTCAGTGGTTTCCACCACATTGACAAAGTTTTGCAGCCATCACCACTATTGAGATCCAGGATATGTTCATCATTCGAAGCGGAAATCCTAGATCCACTCCCTCCTTCTCCCCTTCCCCCAGGCCCTAGAAGCTACTAATCTACTTTCAGTCTTTATGGATTTGCCTATTCTGCGCATTTCCTATAAATGGAATCTCACAATTTATGGTCTTTTGTGACTGGCTTCTTTCACCTAGCATGTTTTTGAGGTTCATCCTTGTTGTAGCTTGGATTAGAATTTCATTCACTTTTTATCACTGAATATAATAATCCATTTTATGGATATACCACATTTGATTTATCAATTCATCAATTGATAGACTTGGGGGTTCTTTTTTAATGTTGTTTTTGATCAACAGAAGTTCTTAATTTTCATGAAGTTCAGTTGATCAATCTTCTCCTTTATGGATTGTGCTTTATTGAGATTTTTTTTTTTTTAATTTCTAGGAGAGAGAGAGAGAGACAGTGTGAGCAGGGGAGGGTCAGAGAGAGAGGGAGTCACAGACCGAAACAGGCTCCAGGCTCTGAGCTGGCAGTCAGCTCAGAGCCCGATGCGGGGCCCAAACCTACGAACCGCGAGATCATGCCCTAAGCGAAAGTCGGACGCTCAACCGACTAAGCCACCCAGGCGCCCCATATTGAGATTTTTTGAAGAAATATTTGTCTACCTTTGTGATATACTGTTGAAATACTGTCAGTGTCCTGGAAATCTTCCCACATTAGGATATAGAGATTTATTTCATTTTTTTTCTACCGACTCCATGTAGCAGCTTCTCTATTGCTGGGTATCTGGGTGGTTTTCAGGGTATTGCTATTAAAGCACTGACAATAAAAATTCTCACATGTATGTGTGTGTGTGCGTCTGTAGTCAACTTCCTAGAAGTGGAATTTCTGGATCAAGCATTTGTCCGTTTTCAGTTTTGATGGAGCCTAGAAAATTCCCTTCCAAAAATATCTTCATCAAGTTTATGGGCCCACCAACAGCTGGAAAAGTGCCTATTGTGCCACACCCATGCCATCACTTGATATCATCTCATCAGTCTTTAAAAATGTTTGCCATTCTTGGGGCGCCTGGGTGGCTTAGTCGGTTAAGCATCCGACTTTCGCTTAGGTCATGATCTCGCGGTTCGTGGGTTCGAGTCCCACATCGGGCTCTGTGCTGACTGCCAGCTCAGAGCCTGGAGCCTGTTTTAGAGTCTGTGTCTCCCTCTCTCGCTGACCCTCCCCTGCTCGCGCTGTCTCTCTCTCTCTCTCCTAGAAATAAATGAAAAATATATATATATTAAAAAAAATGTTTGCCATTCTTATAAACCTACCGATATTTCTCCAGGACTTTCTTGATTTCATAATCTCTGATGATGATCCCTTACTCCTTTTACATTTAATCCTTTAACTAAGCATCCCTTAAAGTTGGAGGTTGGTACGGTGGCAGCATTGGGGAGGGAAAAGTTTCTTTCTACTCTCTTAGGTTCAGTGCTCAGGAGCCAGCCAATTAAACTAAACAAAGACAGATTAATAGGAGGAAGGCTTACAATTTTTATTAATATTTATGTGCTTCACCTAATATTTATGTGAAGTAAAACTCAGAGAAGTGATGAGGCTTGGAGGGCTCATGTGCCATTTTAATAAAGGAAAGGGGGTTAGACTTCAAGGGATGATAACTGTGCATGAATGCCTGCAAAATATATGGGAGGACTAGTGGAAGATAAGGGGTATTTTAGTAAGGTCTTTTTCTCTTTTCTGGTACTGGGGAGACACCCCCACAAAGGAAAATATATGCCCTGCCTTTAGGCAGACAAGGGGAGTGCAGAGAAAGCCATGTCCTGCTTCTGTTGAAGCAGGACTTGCCTTCAGCTCAAAATACATGGTATATTTTAGTGTGGCACATTCCGGACCCCTTTTGCGGAAAAGTGAGTATTTATTGTTTGGCTCTTAATTTAACAGATGAGGATAATTCAGATTCAACTTGACTTAAATGTTTAAGTTTGAAATGAATGTGTGTGTTGCTGAGGGCTGCTTAGCTCTTCCCTGCAGGGGGGTGGGGCTTCCCGAGTCTTCTGTCATGCGCTGCTGAGCCTTGGTTAGGGCCTCAATATCCATCTGTTCCAGTGAAGCCTCTACAGGTGTTCAACCTGAGCATTTACATCTGGGAGCAGATTGTCTGTAGTAGGGCTGAGCATACACCTACCTCTGCAGCCACTAAATTATGGACATTGCCTGGCTCACAAGGCAGCCGTTTACATGGTTTTCATTTAGCAAGTTTAAAATGAACAAAAAGATGATTTGGCCACCTGGCTGTCTCCTCTCCCTACACAGTTTTGAGAAAAAGTTTTTAATCCCAGTGGGCTCATTTGTTTGGAAGCCCTAAGTCCCTTCTGATTTCTGAGCAGTGTTGATTTCTTTCTACCCCTCCTCAACAGTCCAGGTATATTGCTTTGGTTTTAATCTGCCCTTCTGCCATTTGTCATTGAAAAAGAGGCAATATTGAGACATGATGAAATATGTTTATCTGATGGGTCTGGATTGAATGGGAAACCAACAAGCCCAATTGGTGACTTCATGAATCAAGGTTCAATTGACACTTTGACTGTAAAGGAAGCAGTTTGTTAGTTTCAGCCTTATGAGTTAATTGCTGGCTTCCATTCTAACCATAGGCTGAGTGTGAGGGTTTTTACTCTAAAGAGTTAGATCATGAAATGAACACTCTTAATTTACATGTGGCTTTAATTCACCAAGGACCTCAGTTAAAATAAATGATTAGCCTTGGCAAGAGAAATGGAAACAGGATGCTACTTCATCTGTTTACTAATTATTCCCTCCTTTCTGCATTTTCCTCTTGTCCCAAAACATATATCTTAACTGATAGAGCAAGCACACTCAGCTCAGTGAGGTGCTCACACAAAGTGAAGTTCATGGACGGGTAGGGTCATGTCTCCTGTGACACACTCAGGCCAGGGCTTACATCCACGCATGAAAGTGACATCAGCCACAATATTTGAATTGTTAGTTCTCTCTTTGTCTCTTTTTTTGTTGGGCTGAGACAGTGTGGTTGAATTTGTGTGAGTCAGTGTTGCCTTCCCAGATCACTCCTAGAGTTTAGTTAGACTCTGTGTTGTTAGGAACAGAAAACCACTGGAGGAGCAGGGCAAGATGGTGGAGAAGTAGGGAGTTCTGTACATTTCACTCACCCCCATATCCCACACGGAGAAGGCCTGAAGCCACAGGAACACTTACAGGAACAGAAAACCGCAGCACCAGTTCTGGTAAAGGGTACCCATTCTAACTGATGGAAACTGAAGGAAGTTCAAAGACAACAGCCAAGTATAGCCATGTCCAAAGGGAACAGAACTCAAGAACCAGTCTAAAGCTTTCCACATTAAGATAGGTCTGTCTCTCTGTCTGTGTGTATGTCTTTCTGTCTCTGTCTCTGTCTCTGTCTCTCTCTCTCACACACATACACACACACACACACACACACACACACATTCTCTCAGCCTTTCTCCTTTATTCTGAGCCTCGCCTCTCTTCCTTTCCTCAGCTTTCATGACCCATTAGAGGTTTCATTCCCACACTGACTTCTGAAAATTCCTAAAAATAGTCCATTTGGCCCACTTTTCTCTTTAACACACGTCACGATGACAGCTGCCATGAGCCTCGTGCCATCGTGTCCTTTGGACACGCATGGGCAGACAAAGTTTGGCACTCTTCAGCAGCTTCTGCCCTCCCACCCCACCCCTCCACCCCAGGTGGTGTTGCCTACATGGTCCGCTTGAGCCTCACAAAGTCACTGCTGCATCTGACACGCTGGATGCTAAATATTTACTAATCTATTTGTATCCTTGACCAGTCATGAGCTCCTAATGAACAGAAACTTCTTTTCTTGACTGTCTTATTTCACTGTAGTCCCTGGAACATTGGGGTAGAGACAGGTGGTGTGCGGAGCGAGGTTCAGGAAATGTTTGCACGGATAATTGAATCTGAATAATCCCTTATCTGAGAAATCCTGTGAATGTCTCTGTGAGTCTTACTCAGTTCAGGCGGCTACAAGGAAATGTCACTGACTGGATGCCTTAAATGACAGACATTTCTTTCTCATAGTTCGGGAGTCAGGGAAGCCTAAGATCAAGGTGCTGGTGATTCAGTTCCTGATGAAAGCTCCCTTCAATGGCTTGCAAATGACCACCTTCTTGCTGTGTCCTCACAGGGCCAGGACAACAGAGCTCTAGTCACTTCCCGTTTTTATCAGGATCCCACCCTCATGACGTCATCTAAACTCAGTTACCTCCCAAAGGCCCCACCTCCTAACACCCCACCCTGGAGGTCATGCTTTTAGCATATGAATGGGGGAGGCACACACATTTATTCCATAACAATGTACTGCATTGTCTGTCCACGATTTTAAAACCCAGCTGAAATTAACGCTGTAAAATGTGATTTGCCAGGCACAGGCTGCCCTCCTCCAAACGTCGAAGGTCAGGTAAATACAGCAGCACTGTGTTGGGGGTCCAGGTCTTACTCCTTCGAAGACCTCATCTCCCCCGTGAGCATCCCGTATCTGTGGGGCCAGGCCAGCCCAGGAGGCGGGACCTCTGGCAAATGACAGGCTCTGAGGTGGCTTCACCTGGGTGTTCGGCTGGCTGCTATTCTGGGTTGGCTGCCTGGGCCGTCTGTCTGCCTGCTTTCAGCGCAGAGAAACTTCTTCCCTGGCCTCTGGCCCCGCCATCGGTTTCCTGTCAGCTTTCCCATTGATTTTCAATTTTATTATTGGCTTTTAGAGCACTTGAGGACCTGAGGCTTTCCTTCACCATCGATTCGCTGGTTCCCAGTGGAAGGAATGAGCTTTACAGTCTTGATCCCCCAGCTGGTGACCGGCCCCGCTGCTTGCACTTGGAGAAATCCGTGGCTTGCTCCGGGTCAGGTCTAGGACACTGGGCTCGCTTCCTCAGACATCTGTGGTGCCGAAACTCTTCGCGCCCCGCCAGGTGGAAAGCTCTGTCTGTTCACCATGACCAAGGGATGAGCTAACTCATGTCAAGTGCACCCCCTTTGTCAGCTACTTTACTGAACGCTTGACACGCACTAGCTCATCCAGTCTTCCCGAAGTCCCAAAGATATAGGTAATTTCTCTCTTGCTTGTAAACAGTGAAGCCGAGGCTTAGAGCGGCACATAGAGGTAGATTCATAATCTCTTCAAAACTGTTTGTCTTGCTCACAGCGCCGGATGTGGTGTGGCTGCATGAGTAATATACAGCACAGGCCACGGGCAGCTCACCCTACAAGTTCATGGTCATCAACACCCATTCTGGTCTAGGTCACGGTCCGTGAGGCTAGTTACCACACACAGCGCTGTCTTGGCAGCATGAGATCATGGTAAAAATGTCTCCTCCTGTTTTGCCGGTTCCTTACTTACCTTATCACCAAGAACCAGAACCGTCCGACCAGCTCCAGCCCGTGGCCCACTTCCCTGGTGGACCTGGAGGACTTTCCCTTTGGAGACATGGCCTTGTGGGAAGGAATCGTTTCTGTAGACAAAGGTGGGAAGGGAAGGGTCAGCCTAGCCATGGGGGATTCTGGCTTATTCCTGCGGTGTCATCTTCACTTCCTTTTGGGCGAAAGGAAACCCCTGCAGGACTGAGCTTTGTCTGCAGGCTCGCTGCCCTTCTTTGACCACAAAGGAAATAGCCTCTCTGAAACTGTGAGTTCTTTTTTTTTTTTTTTTTTCCTAGATGACAGTTTGGTGGTGCTATTTATTTATTTATTTTTATTTTTTAAAATAGTTTATTGTCAAGTTGGTTTCCATATAACACCCAGTGCTCATCCCCATCAGCCCCCCTTCCCCTCTCCCCTACCCCTATCGGCCCTCAGTTTGTTCTCAGCATTCAAGAGTCTCTCATGGTTTGCCTCTCTCCCTCTCCCCCACCATTTCCCCCCTTCTTCTCCCTCATGGTCCTCCATTAAGTTCCTCCTAATCCTCCTACACGTGCAAACATATGGTATCTGTCCTTCTCTGCCTGACTTATTTCGCTCAGCATAACACCCTCAAGGTCCATCCATGTTGCTACACGTGGCCAGATTTCATTCTTTCTCATTGCCATGTAGTATTCCATGGTATAGATAAACCACATCTTCTTGATCCATTCGTCCGTTGATGGACACTTAGGCTCTTTCCATGTTTTGGCTATTGTTGAGAGTGCTGCTATGAACATTGGGGTCCATGTGCCCATCTGCATCAGCACTCCTGTATCCCTTGGGTAAATTCCTAGCAGTGCTATTGCTGGGTCCTAGGGGAGTTCTATTGTTAATTTTTTGAGGAACCTCCACACTGTTTTCCAGAGGGGCTGCACCAGTTTACATTCCCACCAACAGTGTAGGAGGGTGCCCGTTTCTCCACATCCTCGCCAGCATCTAAAGTTCTCTGACTGGTTCATTTTAGCTGCTCTGACCGGCGTGAGGTGGTATCTCAGTATGGTTTTGATTTGTGTTTCCCTGGTGATGAGGAACGCTGTGAGTTCTAATACTCTAGCTCAGCTCAGCAGTTCCTGCTTCTGAAGACTCTGGGACAGGGGCAGATCCTTTCTTCTGTGGTCTTATCTGCCCTGCCTCGCGCCCCTCCTGCTGTATCCCTCCTTCTCTTCCCTTTTTGTCTCTCCTTCTCCCAGGCCTTTTCTTTCTCTTCTCTCCTTCCCTATGATGTAGTGGCTGTCCCTGTTAGATCCCAGGGTGGTTTGGGGAGCTGACACGCCCAGGCAGTGTGATGGGTACCTGGGCAGGTGGTGTGTGCCAGCAGGCTAGAGCTAAAAACACAACCAGTACTACCAGGGCAATAGGTTCGTTTCATGGCCTCACCAGCATTCCCTCTGCCAAACCCCCCCCCCCCCCCCCCCCCCCCCCCCCCCCCCCAGCCTGGGAAGTACTGCTAGCAGGCTTCAGTGTGAGTGCTAACAGACTGGAGGAAGCCCTTTGGAAGGCTAACATTTTTCACATTGCAGTAATCACAGGGAAGTTGTCCCCTTGGGCAGGAGGTGTGTGCTTAATTTATACACCCTGGACGGCAGGTTCTATAGCCCGCACTGGCTATTCTGTGCCTTCTGGAGCTCAGAGCCTTTATCACGCTGGTGCTGCTCTGCCCTAGTGGGCATGGTCTGAGGGCTCTGAGCTACTCACGTGCCGCACATAGACGTCTTCAGCCCTCACTCACCACCCACTCTTTCCTTTGCTAGTGAGTAATTTAACCTTCTAAACCTAACTTCCAAATATGTCCAATGGGGTTGTGAAAAGTAGCCTCTTCCCAGGTGAGTATGATAGGAGGTAAGGAACGTTCGAGAGCTGGGGCCTAGTACTTAGTGAGGACACAGTAGATGTTAGCCGTTCTTATGGTTGTCATCATTGTGTGTAATTGACACATGAGGTCTAAAATCATGAAACTGCTCACAGTCATGTGACCAGTAAGAGATAGAGCCCAGATTAAAAAAAAAAAAAATTTTTTTTAACGTTTATTTCTTTTTGAGAATCAGAGAGAGACAGAGTATGAGCAGGGGAGGGGCAGTGACAGAGGGAGATGCAGAATCCGAAGCAGGCTCCAAGCTTGGAACTGTCAGCACAGAGCCTGACATGGGGCTCGAACCCATGAATCACAAGATCATGACCGGTGCAAAAGTCAGATACTTAACTGACTGAGCCACCCAGGTGCCCCATGAGATGAAGCCTAGATTTGAGCCCTGGCAGTCTGACTGCCAAACCCAGACTCTTAACCACTGGACTTTAATGCCATGTGAAACGTGAACTGTGTTGTAGAATAGCCGATGATGGATTTCTGGGACCCTCAAGGACCAGATCATGTCATTTTCATCTTTGCATCCCGTTGCCTATCACAACATCTAGCACATAGTAGGAGCTCTATACATGGTGATTCAATGAATGATTGAATCAGGAAGATCCCAAGTTCTGGAGGAATACATTGGGCACAGTTAAGTCAGGGAAGGACATGGAAGGGTAGGGACCATAGAGTCTATTATTTATTAACATATGTATTAGCACTAATACATGATCCATTCAGAAACTAGTAGCATGATTAACCTAATACTCAACCACATCTTGGATCTAGGGATGACCATGCTTCTTAGACTAGGGATTATGAGGTCCTACACCTTTTCCTTATGGGCAGCTGAATTCAGTAAGTGGAGACTAGATAGTAGCCTAAAGTCAGACATAGAATTTCAAAGCATGGATTCAGAATTTCCTCAAATTCTAAAACCACTGGCTTTGAACTTTATTTGACTGCCAGCCAAGACCAGCCAGCTAGTAAATGCACATTGGTTTTTCTTGAAAGGGATACCTGATTCAGGTGTGCATTGAGATTTTTTTTTCTTCTAACGAATAATGGTGTTTTGTTTTAAAACATGCTGTTGATCATTATAGGAAATTTGGAAAACATAGCAAAGAAGGAAAATTTTTTGACTAATGCAAGCCCCCAAATTCCAAAGTAACTACTAAACACATTTGGCTGTATTTCCTTCTAGAATGCAATCACTTTTTTAACATTTGTTTTTAACATTTATTCATTTTTTTTTTTTTTTTTTTTTTTTTGAGAGACAGAGCATGAGCCGGGGAGGGGCAGAGAGAGAGACACAGAATCTGAAGCAGGCTTCAGGCTCCAAGCTGTCAGCTCAGAGCCCAACGCGGGGCTCAAACCCACGAACCGTGAGATCCCGACCTGAGCCAAAGTCAGACACTTAACCAGCTGAGCCACCCAGGCGTCCCAGAACAGAATCACTGTAACTAGAGCTCACTGAGTAGTTGGCACTTTTTAGTTCTTACTGAATTGGTGAAGTCTTCATAGGCTTCTAAAAAAGATATGCTAGAGTGATGAGAAAGGCTCTTGGTAGGAAATCAGGTGACTTTGAATCTGTTCTGCTGTCATCCCTTCATCAGACCTCTGCCAAGACATTTCACCTCACAGGTTTCAGTTTACCCTTGTTTCTCCATCTTTCTTTCTGAGTGATCTGTGAAAGCAGACTTTAGGTTTGTTTGGGTACCAGATAGAAATAGCAGCCTCACATACACTGTTTAGACAGCATTTCCAGTTGTAAAAGGTGAAATGTCTATAATAAATCCCTGATAATATGCATCTTGTAAAGGTTCCACTTTTCTCAGTGAACTCTGATGAATACAGCCAGCAAGGTGACCACCATACGCATGAAGTCCTCCCTGCTATGAACTCTTTTGTGACTCACATGATCCCCATATAAGTCTCACGATCATTGTCTGCTCCCTCTCTCCACAATGCAATGCAGATCTGCTCCCTGTCTCCACATCTGCAAAGCAGACCCCCTGAGGGTGGGGTTGTTGAGGGGTCCCTAGCATCCATCGTGTTAGTTTGCTAGGGCTGCCCTAACAAAATAGCATAAACGAGTTGGTTGAAAGCAACAGAAATCTATTGTCTCACAGTTTTGGAGGCCAGAAGTCTGAAGTTAGATGTTGGAGGAACTTCCTTGCCTCTTGTGGTTCTGATAGCCTCTGATGTTCCTTGACTTGTGGCAGCATAAATGCAGACTCTGCCTCAGTCTTCACTTGGTGTTCTCCCTGTGTCTGTGTGTCTTCACAGGGCCATTTTCTCTGTGTCCCTCCCCTCTGTTATAGGGACACTAGCCATATTGGATTAAGAACCCATTCTCCTTGAGTATCACCTGGTCTTAACTAATGACATTGTCACTGACCCTATATCCAACAAATAAGGTTATGTCCCTAGGTTCTGGGGGTTAGGACTTCACTATATCTTTTGGGGAAGACACAAGTTAACCAAAGCAATGGCTGCGATCGTTAATATTTTGTGTTAACTTGGCAGTGCCGTAGTGCTCAGATGTTGAGTCAGACATTATTTGGGTATTTCTGTGAGCATTGTTTTTGGATGAGATCAACATTTAAATTGATGGCCTTGAAGCCAGGCAGTTTTCCCTCCATAACATGCATGGGCCTCATCCAATCATTTGAAGGCCTGAATGGAGCAAAGAGTGTCCTCCCCCAGGCAAGAAGAAATTCTACCAGCAGACTCTCTTTGGACGGTGAACTACCTTTCTTCCCTACCGCAATCATATGAACCAATTCCTGAAAATCAATTTGTCTCTCTTTCTTTTTATATATATGCGTATATATAAATATATAGGTATATATCTTGTTGGTTTTGTTTCTCTGAAGAATCCTAACAAATACAGTGGTTAAGAACATGAACCCTGAAATCCTACTGTCAAGGGTTAGATCTCTCTTCTCCCACTTACTGGCTTTATAACGTTGAGCACCATAACTTCGCAGAGCCTCAGTTTCCTCATCTTTGGATTGGAGATGATATTAAAACCCACTTCACAGAGTGCTGTGGGGATTAAGCAGAATTACTAAGAATCATGCCTGGCCAATAACAAGCACTGTTAGACAAAAACCATCAGGGTTTTGTCTCTGGCATCCAAAGCACTGTGCCTATAATGAATAGACATTTGTTGATTGCATGGACCCCTCTAATGCTTTTTATTAAGTTTCGGGCCACATATGTTTAGTTCTAAAAACCTTAATCATCTCTAACTCCTCAGGCCTATGCCACAGATAGTTCCCAATAACAGCAACTGATTCTGGAATGATATGTAATTTTAGGCACACTTAGTAGGATTACAATCCAAGCCCCCATCTAATACCACAACTATAAATATGCCATGTGCCCTGAAGGTCTCTTCCCTCTCTCCCCTGTCCTCTCTTTCTGGACATGTGCCACATTCTCCCCTTCTCTCTATTCTCCCCTCTCTCATGCAGTGGTTACCAGGATATCTAAAATGGCAGCCTTACCCAGCATAGGTGGCTTCAGAATGGGTTTAGACAGATCTTGTATCTAAAAACAAAAGGAGGCAAGGTAGAGTCCATTTCCCCACAATACAGTTAACCATGGTCATCACAGAGCTCAGAGGCACTGTATTAGCCAGGCCTGAGTACCTGTAATTCCACTCCATTGATATTCAGCAGTGAAAACTAAACCAATAAACTATTACCAAACATGCTAATATCAACCTAAAGTTGAAAAGCTAGCTCTCCTAGCTGTGTTCCCACAGAATGTGCCCTACGTGGTGATTCAGAGCTAATGAGGGCTTAGGAAGAAAACTGGAATTAGGAAGCAGCCAAACAATAAGGTGGCCCCATTCACATAAGTTACCTCCGTGGGTGGCTTGCTTAGGAAGCCACATATGAGTTTCTAATTAAAGGGATATTAGAAGAATACGTCCATAAATTTCAGAGCCAGGCTTAATTTTCTTGTTTGAAAACTGCCAGGGAGGAGAGTGGATTGCAAATATATGAAATGTGAGAAAATTGAGACTTAATGAATTCTAAGTTTATTCACTGAAGTATTTAACTATCCAAGCCATCAAGTGGGGATAATAAATTTGAGTATGTTGTAAGACTGGCCCACTTTAATTCACATTTGTAAAATGAGCTATAAATAAAGGGCTTGATTCAGTGCTTAATTTTTAGAGATACATTAACTCATAATGCCTCTGCCTACAAGATGCCAAGCACTAGAGGGAAGGGGAGAAGCCTGCATTGATCAGGAGGGTGGGAACAGCCCTCGTGCTTGTGCCAAAGGGCAGAGGCCTGGCTTCTGGCAAGTCAGCATCTGCCATCAGTACCTCTTTCTTTGACACAGAAGTCAAGTTCAAACCTGAGTCGAGCACCTACTAGGGAAAAGATGGCCCATTTGGAGGGGTAATTAAGGAGAGTTTAATAAAGAAAACACAATTTAGGCTAAAGGAAGTCAACAAAGCATAGTGAGGCACCTGGGGCTCTTTTCACACCCCACTCCCACCCCAGGGTTCAGAGGAAGCTAAAAGCCCCCTTATGTTTCAACAACCCCTTAGGGAATCAACATTCCTGGTGGTAGGAGGTGCAATCAGCAGACTTGGAAACAATGTTCTTTCAGATGTTCCTAAGTCCAAAGATGGAAAATAAAGTAGAAAAGGAGGTAACATCCAGTGGGAAAGAGGTAGGAGAGACCTCCTGAGGAAAGTGGAAAAGGAGGGCTTCCTGGGAGTGGTGACATTTGGTTTTTTCCTAGCTATGATGGGCAATCGTCAGGGAGCTTTCAGCAAGGAAGTGGAGCTCTCAGATTTCATTTTAAGTGACGCTCTGGCTGCTGCAAAGGGGACACACAAAAATAGAAGCAGTGAGACCTAGTACAGAGCACCTGTAGCTGCCCAGTGAGAGGTGCTGGTGGCTTGTCCCAAGGTGGGGGGAGTGAGGACAAAGGGCAGTGATGGGTCTTAGATCCATCCTACGTGCCCCACTTACTCTTCCACAGTTAGCAGGCGAGGTGTCTCCTGGACCTTAAAAAAGTCACTACCTGGGAATAAAAGCTGTTTTAAAAATTGGGGGCAGGGAGCATGGTATCCTAAATGTTCTGCATAGTGCATTTATTATTTTTGAAATTGGAAGAAAATAAAACATTTTAAGACATCCACTGAAAGAAAGATTTGGTGGAGGGGGCAGTTGGCTTACTTCATAGAGAGGAAGAAAAATCTATGTAGAGGGCTTTCGAAGATAATCGGCTCACTGTGGAGTGGAAGATGGCTTTCCCAGAAATTTGTCATGGGATTTGTGTGGTTGTGTAACTAGAAAAATGGTATCAAGAATGTGGAGGTTGATTCTGTGAGCCCTTTGAGGGAATGACTGTATGATATACATTTATTTGTCGCCCATTCATAGATACATACTGTCTGGTACCTGAAAGGCTTGGAAGGCATGATATCATGATATACTAAGAAATATATATTTGGTCTTTGTCCCTGGTTTTTGATACAAGTCCCCTAAATCCTTTGGAAATGCCTAGGTGACAGGAGTGGCTTTTGTTTTAATGAGGAAATTTTTGGTGGGCTCCTGGATGGGTACTAGTTACCGGAAAGTCCAAACTATGATTGGAAACTCAGAGCTTTCAGCCCCACTTTCCATCCTCAGGAAAGCAAAGAGGGGTTGAAGATTGAATTACTAATCTGCCATGCTTATCTGATGACGCCTCTCTAAAAATCCCTGAACTAGGAGCTTCAGAGAGTCCCAGCTCCATGGGGACAGAAGCACCTATGACTAGGACCCTTCCAGACCTCACCTAATGTAACACTTCCTCTTGCAGTTTATTTATACTCTTTATAATAACCCAATAAGCATAAGTAAAGTATTCCCCTGACTTCTGTGATGCATTATAGCAAATTTTTGATCCTAAGGAAAAAATCATAGAGATTCCTGATTTATGTAGCCAAATCAGACTGTACTGTGGGTAACCTGAGGACCCACTACTTGCGACTGGTGGCTGAGGTAGGAGCAGTCTTGTGGAACTGAGCCCTTAACCTTTGGGGTCTGTGCTCAGGTAATTAGTGTCAGGATTGAATTAAATCATAGGACATCCAGCTGGCATCTGCAGAAAATTTGAAAGTTGCTTTGTATGGAAAGCCCACACATTTGGTGTCAGAAGTGGTATAAATAGAGAAAACATTTTCTGAGAGAAGAGAGAGAAGGAAAGGATTCTTTTTTCAAAACCTAGTTTTTAAATGCCTGTTCTTAATAATGAGGTTGAACATCTGTATGTAATACCTTAAGAGGTAATCTCTAACTGCGATAATACATGACTTGGCAAATACTCAAGGATCTTTTTGTTTTTTAATGTTTTATTTATTTTTGAGATAGAGACAGCATGAGCAGGGGAGGGTCAGAGAGAGAGGGAGACACAGAATCTGAAACAGTCTCCAGGCTCTGAGCTATTCCTCAGCACAGAGCCCGATGCGGGGCTTGAACCCACAAACCGTGAGATCATGACTTGAGCTGAAGTCGGACGCTTAACCAACTGAGCCACCCAGGTGCCCCTCAAGGATCTTATTATAAAAATCAGGAAGTATTTTTATGGATAGAATAGGATCCAGACTCTGAGTCTTGTTACACTCAAAAGCATTGTATCCACTTTTGGAAAAACTGAGCAGACTGACCCAGAGCTTGGGTAAAATCTCCCTCAAACTATTCTGTGTTCTCCAAAAAAGTATTCTGATCTTCATTCATTATTCTAGGTGAATTATCTCTGGGAAAGTTGTGTCCTAGGTAAAGAGTACAAGAATTCCAGTTGTTCCAAAGATATATCTCCCCCCCCTTATACTTAATTTACATGGGTTTATTTATCTATCTCTTGAAGGTGTAGTAAGGAAGTCTGACCCCCGCCCCTTGCAAAGATGACCTATCACATGCACCCTGACCACCTGGAGTTTCTCTCTCTCTCTTTTTTCTTTAATGTGTATTTATTTGGTTTGAAAAAGAGAGAGAGAGAGAGAGAGAGAAAGAACGAGAGAGAGAACATAAGCAGGGGAGGTGCAAAGAAAGAAGGAAAGAGAACCCCAAGCAGGCTTCCTATAGTCAGCACAGAGCCCAACATGAGGCTCAATCTCATGAACCGTGAGAACCAAGAGTTGGACACGTAACTGACTGTTTGAACGCGGAGTTTTCACCTGGGCGCCCCCACGTGAAGTTACTTGGCCTGCAAAGTCAAGAATGAAAATCTGAGGTATTGGAGTCCAGGGCCCCTCACCTATAAGGTACTTGTCTAGGTGTCTCTTTGGCTTCTCACAGTCTGTCATCTTACTCCCTACAGAGTCTACACCTGCCGCTTGGTAGTGTGTTAATAGCATATACTAATAATAGTGTTTTATACACAGCCTTCTTGCCATTTCTTAGCAAATTCTTTACCCATCAACATTCAAAGTACTATGTACTAGTTTTTCTCTGTTATCTGTGGCTTCTTAGTTTGTTTCTTATTATGATGCCGAAGTTAGACTCTCGAACAGGAATTCTGATACAACTCCTGACCCAAATTACTGCTAGAACTATTGCTCAACTAGCTACTCAGATTGGTTGGGCCACTTCCACTTCCAAGAGACAGAAACCCAACTGAAATGCGGCGTAAGCTAAATGGTTTACCTAACTGGACATTCTAGGGGAAGTTAGAGCTTCAGACCTGGCTGGATCCAGAGGCTGAAATGATACCATCAGGGCTCTTGCTCTCCCCCCACGTCCTGAACGTCTTCTCTTCCTACAGCCAGGGCGGCAGATTTGCTCTGACCATTTAGCTCCACTGGAACTACATTTCCCCACATTTACTTTCCTGCATAGTTGTGGGTTGATGGGAGCACAGACACATTTTGTATGAGGTTGGCAAGTGGAGCCAGAGCGGCAGCCATATTTCTTTGATGCTGGGAAGACCAGTGCAGGCAGAGCCTTACTCATGTTGTCACTTATCTGCTCCCTCTCGTGTGGAGTTGGGCTCACAGCATCACCAACTTCTACCAGATCCTTCTTCACCCTGACTCCTGGGCCAGGTGCAGGTCCAGATCCATGCTAAGGGAGGCCCCCCTTCCAGTGTAATTCCGTCATCTGAGTGAGTGGCTTGGTGATGGGAAGAGAGGAACGTGGGTCCTTGTGTCTTCACAGATTGCAGTTTATCTTTGCTTCCCCTGCGTCCTGTCCATCTTTCCTTCTCAGCAGGCTGCCCTGCAGACTTCCGGTTTCCGCACTAGACCCAGAAAGAGCAGCCTCACAAGAGCGTTGAACAACTCTTCCAACTGCAAGATGCCACATCCCTTTAACAAATCCCCAGGGATATGTATCTTCTTCCGGGTTTGCTTTGCTGAACAGACCTGGACCGTGATGTCAGGAAAGGTGTCTGCCAGATGCGTAAAATTCACAGTGTTCAAGCTCAGCGCGGAGCACATCTCTTACAGTATCTCCAACTGGAAAAGAGTCCCAGGTTGGACTCAGAATAGAGGCAGCCTGAGGCGCGGATGCATTCCTGCGCCTGCCATTGTGGTTGGAGCGCGTAGGAAGATGGGCAGAGCTGGAGACTCCTTCCCACCTGGCTGAAGAGAAGAAAGGCCGGAGGCCTCCCTCAGTACCTATAAAAAAGGTTATATTTGGAGAAGAAGGAAGTGGGGCCTCAGAAGGAGGACTGACAGACAGACAAAAGCAAATGTCCGCAGTAACCTTCGTGCTTTCTTGTTTCAGGCGACACTGCATTTACCTGAACAAGGTGAAATGGGAGGTAATCAATCTCAGGGAGGTGGTTACTATGCCCAGGCACTGAGCTTCGCACTTGTGATATATTGTCTCCGTTGTATCCCTCCACTGACTGTAGGAGGAAACCAAAGCTCTAGAGAGGTACAGGGGAGCCTCCAGTTCAGCGAGAACTTGAACTCAGGGCTGTCTGCTTGCACGCTTGGCTTCCCCCTCCCTCTCCCCCTTCTGCCTGTGCACCTGGAAGTTGTTTTGAGTTTAAGAATAAACATATTCTCACTCTGTTCAATCTAACCTTGGTGATCAGTGAGCTCCCTCGCTGCAGAAGTCAGTCATGTTGCCACTGCAAAGTAGAGGGACAGCCACAGTGTACCGCTCCTTAGTGCTGGTGAGACGACTTTTAGTTTCTAACCCCTAAGGGGGCGGGCAGTGGCGGGGGAGAAGAGTTTCCATTTGAACAATCTAGAAAGATTAGGACATCTTTAGAGTGCTGGCAAAGAAAGTTGCTGCTCTCCGAGAACACCTGTAACATCACTGTATTATCAAGTGTTTACGATAGACAACTTTTTGTGACTGAGAGCACTTTTCATACGGGTAACTCATTAGCAGATTTTGGAATGAACTGGAGCTCAGAGGCTTCAGTTTTAACACTATATATAGTCTATGATGTAGAACTGAGTGAGAGTTTAGGCAAAAGTAGACAATTTTGTATGTTTGAGAAGACGTGGAGGCTGGCCCCGGCTTCTATGCAGCCCTGATGGTTTCAGAAGAATCAGTCCCTTCCTTGGGACCATAAGATCCTTTGCATCATGGAGAGACAGAGGTGTTTATAGCCCGAAGTTCTTTTCTACATAACAAGGAATGTTAGTTGGCCACCTGAAAGGTGTTCAGGATTATTTAATGCCTCGAATAGGTGTCTGACTGTGATTAAGTCTCAGCTCGGGTTTGCAAGTCTATAAACCTGAAGCAATTGAACTGGGCAAGTCCAGACTGAAGATGCTAAGAGGTTCGGTTGCAAATCCGAGCGATATTGCAAGCACTCTTCTCAGGGTTTTGGAGCCCCTGACATCTTTTCCACCTTGACCGGAGGGCAAGTTTCATTCAGAACATGCCACGATTTGAGTCTAGGCGAATCGGATCTATGCTACACTTGGCAAAAAAAAAGATGGACAGCTTGAGAAATCCCGTTTTCCAGAGTATTCTTCAATGCACATGGGTAAAACAGAACAAGAGGTGGGAAACACAGCCCCATTTCTTGGTCACCCACCCATTCACTCACTTCACGACGTGACCATCTTGGTTTAGGCTCTCCCCGGAGCAGACCTGAGGCGGGGATCTGAAGGCCAGGCGTTGATGCGGTGATGATCCCCAGAAGCAGTGACAGGGGAGTAGAGAAGTGAGCCAGAGAAAGGAAGGAAGCTAATAAAACAGGTGTGTTAGCAAGCACCCATATGAGTTAGCCAGAGCTATGTTCCCCCCCGGGATTGGGGGTGCCAATGAAAGTACCCTTGAAGACTTATGCTTCCATTGCTCATGGTTGAGGGCTACCCACTTGCTCTCTCTCTGAGAGAGAGACTTCGGGCCTGCCATGGGCAAACAAGAGAGCTCTGACTGCCAGAGAGACCTCTTAGGCAAGAAAATGCAAACAGTGACACCAGGTGGCACGGTCTCCTGCACTGGTCAGGTGTGGGGGACAGGGAGTGGCCGTGGCAGAGACTGCTGCCGGCTCCATTTTGGGGGTAGGTGGGAGGTGTCCATCCAGAGCAGTCACTTCTTATTGGTCTCTCTCTCTCCGATCCCTCCCTCCTTTACTGCTGTGGACAGCGGCCAACTTGGCCCATGCTCTGTTTAAGAAACTCTGGGTTGTCTCCAAACCTCACTGAGGACAGACAATTAATTATTCAGTAACAGCTTAGTTCTGCTGATAACTGTCTCCTTGGCAACCTAAGACCCAGTGTAACAGAAATGAAGTAATGAAGTACATTATATACATATATATATATGTATATACACACACACATATATATATGTATATATATATACACACACACACTTATATATATGTATATATATATATATACACACACACATATATATATGTAAAGCTCTTCTTTTTTCATAGAAATGCCTTTAAGTTCAGTATGGTTTTTCAACAGTGATTAAACATAATGGATTTTCCAGCACTGTATCCAAAAGTCCTTATCACATCAGCACCTTGTTTCTCTAGATCCATCTTGGTGATATGTGTTTCTAGGAGACAAGCATGGATGCCTTGTCCCAACCGAGGTGCCCGCTTCCCTTTATAGCAAATGACGCATTGCTACATGATGGCCCCCAAAGGGCACTGCGTTGCCAGTGACAAGCCTTGACTGCTTTCAGCAACAGTAGTCATTTGCCCTGTGACTTTGGGCATGTCACCCACCCTCTCTGGGCCTCAGTGGCCTCATCTGCCAAAGCCACAACCTGGATGGATGGATGTTCTTACAGGTGTCTCTCTAATCTAAAACAAATCTTGCCTGACTGTGTCCTCTTTTCTGCCTTGAGTTATACCTTTCTCGGAATGTCAAGACTGAGTTGTATTTCAAGGACTCTGTTTCACGCTCTCACAAGAGTTTTGGAGGCTTTCACATCCCTTCTTGTTTACTGGAGGGAAATCATTCTTCCGCCTTCCCCTTCAGATCTCAGTGTGATAGCTAAGAAATAAAGCCCCTGCCCACACTTCCTTTGCTGCAGTGCAGAAAGCCAAGTTCCTATCTCTTCCGCTCTGCTACTGTGCGGGCTGTGGGCTTTGGACAAGTCATTTAATCTCACCGAACCTCAGTTTCCTCATATGAGAGCTGGAATAAATAATTGTACTGACTTTTATTTTTTAATGTTTATTGTTTTTGAGAGAGAGAGAGAGAAAGGGAGAGAGAGAGGGAGGGAGGGAGGGAGGGAGAGTGAGAGAAGGGGAGGGGCAGAGAGAGAGAGAGAGGGAGACGGAGAACTCAAAAGAGGCTCCAGGCTCTGAGCTGTTAGCAGAGAGTCTGATGTGGGGCTCAAACTCATGAACTGTGAGATCATAACCTGAGCCAAAGTCAGATGCTCAACCGACTGAGCCACCCAGGCGCCCCTATTGTACTGACTTCTTAGAGTTATTGGAGAGAGTTAAAGGAGGTAATTTGTATAAAGCTACTCAGAAAGTGTTACTTTCAAACGAAAGAAAAGGATTTCAGCTTCTCAGGGTTCTGTCTTCCCTGCTTCTCTTCTGCCTCCATTACTGTCTCCCTGTACCTGCTCTTGGGAATTGCTCCCCAAGGATTCTGGGAGTTTTTCTCTTTATCCCCTCTAGTGATCCTTAAATCTCTATGGTTCAGTTTTGTTGAGGACATGATTATGACTCTGTTTGTTTGTGTTTTTGTTTGTTTCTCATTACCAAAGGAAGACATAGGCACTGTAGAAGAGAAAAAGTAATAAGGAAGGAAGGAAGGAAGGAAGGAAGAAAAATGAAAGAGAAAGCATAAATAAATATAAATATGAAGGTGGAGGGGACATAATTCACAGGCATAGTTAACCATAGTTAACAGGCATATTTATGTGTTTACCTTCTTTTTGAGGGGAGGTAAGTACATGGTTAAGGCCACAGAGCATATAGGTTTTTGTCCTGCTTCTTACATTTATTGTAGAATTGCTTCACTCAGTCATTAAAATTTCTTGATGATGGTCTCCTATGCGTATGTGTTGTAATTTACTTAACCAGTCCCCTGTTGTTAGATACTTAAGGTATTTCTATATTTTCACCATTAAAAATAACACACAGGACTCAGTCATAAATCCCCCTCTTTTTCTTTGTCTTTTTCTTTTTCTCTCTCTCTCTTTTTTAAGCTTATCCATTTATTTAGAGACAGAGCAGAGGAGGGGCATAGGGAGAGGGAGAGAGAATCCTGAGCAGGCCCTGCACTGTCAGCACAGAGCCCAATATGGGGCTCAATCCTACAACCCTGGGATCATGACCTGAGCCATAGTCAAGAGTCAGACATTAAACTGACAGAGTCTCGCAGGCGCCCCCCAGCTCACCTTCTTTTTAGGCCCTTTGTGCCACAAAGGCACTTTTATTATGAAATCTTCCCCAGGGCACCTGGGTAGCTCAGTGGGTTGAACATCTGACCCTTGATTTCGTCTCAGATCATGATCCCAGTCTGCTTAAGATTCTCTCTCTCACTCTCTCTCTCAAATTAAAAAATGAAATTAAAAGAGAAAAATCTTCAGCAAGGCTGGAGGAGCAAGTTCACTGTATCTACTCTCAGCTCCCCGCTCTTGCTGTGCCCCGAAGTAGATTTACTTGGTTCTGACCAGGGACTCGATCCAACCAGGCATGGGCCTCTTGCCCATGTAGTGGACGTTCATAGCTTTTGCTGCTTACCAATCTAGCAGGTATTTGCATTGCCCTTTTTTGGAGAGGATCCATATTGTTCTAGCTGAGCTAGAACTGGGCACTGGGACACTACCTGGCCCACCCTAGTATCCCACCCAACCAGCAATGATGATGGGTCCAAGGAGTAGTGATAGAAATTCGGAAGGACCAATCAGAGTCCTACCTGGAGATACAACATTAGATGCTGTGAGAATGAAATCAGAATCATTAGATTCTGAGAGAATGAAATGACAGAGACAGCCAGTAAGGAAAAAGAAGGAGCTTGGGGACAGGGGTCACCAGGTCTAACCCGGAGGCCCTGTCTTAGATTTTGAGGACTACTCCCAGATCCTTCCCAGGTGCCTAAGCCAGTGCCTTCTCTTTTTGCCAACACCAAGCAGTTTGAGTTAGGACTGGGCTCCTTCCCCAGATCTAGCCCTCAAAATGGCTTCCCTAAATGTGTCCAGGAGAGACTGTGATGTTTTCCAGGAGCGTTCAAGCTGGGGCATCTGTGGGACTTGGCAGCATCTGCCAGCTGCCCTTTCTGTGCTTCCCCTGGAAAAAAAAGAAAAGGAACCTGTGAAAACAAACCAGGACCCCCAGAATTCCCCTCGAATAACCCAAACGCCCCTGTCGACAATGCCTCATGGTGACGTGACCCTTCAGTCATGGGGAAGGTGAACACCCCAGCCAAAGACAAGATGGGCCCAGGAAACATGAGCTTGACGTCTCCTTATCCCCATTTTTAAAGTGTGAGTTTCTCAACCCTTTGCTTTTAGATTGCTGTTAACCTTTCTCGTCATTGGGTAAGAAGAAAATAAAGGGCTATTTTTGGTGGCATGATGCATAGGAAAATTCTCTGTAACTGTTTTCTAATCCTCCCCATTCAAATGAGGCAGGGTGGCTCTGAAAGGTTACTAAGGGTGTGAGAACCCAGCTTCGCAAGGACTGTGCTGACATCAAGAAATGTCTCACATGGGCGAAACACTTCTGGGAAGTCATTTTTGTTTTTGTTTTACTAAGTGGCTTCATGAAGCAAAAGCCCATTTAAACAGAAATCCCCTCAGCAGGACACGTCTTACGTCTAAGGAAGGGTGGGGGACCTTCTCAGACAGACTCTATCAGCTTCCCTGAATGGGGTGGAATAAAATTCAGCTCTTCTGGCCGCACCCACCCACCCACAGACTACGCTTTCTGGGTGATTCCATAACAAGTTGTCCCATCTACATGCCAGCCCTGTGGTGCGATGTGAAGGCCTCCAGGGGGCGGACTTCTTCTGATAAGACCCCATTTACTGGCCAACTGCAGAAAGTCCCATGGTAATCCTTATACTGCTTCCAAAGCCCAACCCAGAGGTCTCAGATGAACTCTCTGTATTTTTTTTTGGTTAATGCAAATGTTGTAGAGCTGGAAAAGTATATTTTGATTCGTTGCGAAGCGCTGAGATGCAACCCAAACTACTCCTGAGTCCCACCCATGGTGCTTTTCATACACGATGTCACTTGTATGTCACCAACATACACGTGTTGGTCTTACAAGGTGGTTATGAGGATATTGTCCCCATTTGGCAGAGGAGGAAACTAATATTCGTTGAGCATCATTGACTTGACGAAAGTCTCAGAACTTAATGGGTGACCTAGTTCTGGTCTGAGTACAGGAACACCTAACTCCAGAGCCGTTTTCTTTCCAGATGGACAGCTGTTCCCTACAGTAGGAAGCACAGAATGGGTAACTTTGGCTGTGCAGGGCTAGGAGAAAGGAGTTTCGGAGTAAAGGATGCTGCCTGGGGTGGGGAGGCCTGGGAGGGTGCCTAAGGGAGGTGGCCAGGACAACTGGGTATGCCTTGAGTGACGCTGAGTGAGGGGCAGATGGAGAACAGTGAGAGCCAGGTCCCCCGCCTTCACTCCTTGGCCCGGGGCCACAGACAGCACTGTGAATTGGCCAAAGCCACACGCCTGGCTATTGCATCCAGATCCGTAACAGTCCTGGTAGCCATGGGTGCCCAGCAATTGCCCGCTGTCGTTGGCAACAGAATAGCAATGTTTCACCACTTTATTGCCCTTCCTCCACTGGTGTTCACACTAGATTCTCTTTTTCTTTTCTCTTCATCAAAGAGAGGTCCTGTCCATTAAGCCCTCAGCCTGAGGCACCCTGATAGCTGGAATATTGCTCTCTCGGCTTCCATTGGCAGTGACCCAAGAATGGCATATTTCTGGTTGAGTAGTTAGAAAGACCTCTTTCTAATTTAGCATGGCGATGACACCCTCTTTTGGGTTCCCCTAGAGGGTCTCTACCAGTCCATCTAGGGGCTCGAAGTTCCAGGATCCTTTTACACTGGTACACCTTCCATGTCTGTCCCCTCCGCCTGTTGATCTGTCCACCTGACAGGTAGGATGAGTGAGTAAGGACAGCCCCCTAACTCTGTGAGAGGGACATACTCTTATTCAGTGCTTTTAATTGCAGCATGCAAGAATCATTTTGGGGGGAGCTTCTGGATAAACAAACACAAAAGGTCTAGGCTCCGACCCCAAGGATCCCTATCCCCTCACTCTGGTGTGGCGTCCAGAGAACTGTAACTTTCGAGAAACTCCTCCCCAGATGATTCTAATGTACAGTGAGACGTTGAGAATCACTACCTTAATTTATGAAACCTAATCTACAGTCATTGGGGTAGGAGTCGTTGGACTCCGTGACCTCAAACTCCCGAGTCTGGGTTCTGTGCTACTGTTCAATAGGCACGCAACCTACCATCTCCTCAGCACCACTCTGAACAGAGACTGCTGAGCATGGGGGACGGGTAAACACTAAAGCCTACCACAAGAGATACCCCCAAATCATTTTTTATTGCCTGTTTTTCTATATAACAGGTCCAGGTCCTTAGAGTACAGGTCCATAATGAAATCCTACCAAGTCATTTACTCATCAGAGGTGAGTCAACTAGTCAAAACAGAATGTACTCAGTAGGAGTCTCCCTTCAATGCCTGCATCTCACTTCATGCTGTTTGTTAATTAAGGGTTCAAAGTAGAACTAGGTTAGGAGACAGGACCTGGCTCTCCAGAACACTAATTTCCCGCCCATGCCGGTAAGCATCGCACAGCAATGCCCTGGAATGACGTAGATGCCTGGGGTGCTCTGTGAGGTGTGGTAGATAGTTGCAGGAATGGCCCACACCTTTTTTGGGCCATCCTGCATTCATGCCTTCCTGTAGACCCCATCCCCCCATTGGCTCTGGGCTTGGCCCTGGAACCTACTTTGGCCAAGGGGACTGTAACTAATCTGACACAAGTAGCACTTGTGCATTAGGTCTTGCTCTCTTGGTTCCTTGAAACACTGAAACCACCATGTGATGAGACCCAAGACCGTGGAGTGGCTCTCCTCCCTCAGCAAAGAGTCCCTAGGCCACCTAACCTGCTAGTCACCAGGTGGGAGTAAGGCTATTCTAGACCACCCAACCACAACCCACCTACCTGCTAACGTCTGAAGTCAACTAAGACAGCCTGGGCCAGAAAAGCGGCCCAACTGATCCATAGAACTGTGAGAAATAATAAATGTTTTGTCGTTTTTAAGCTGTTTAATGTAATGTTTAAGTATGTTTGGGGATGGCTTATTATGCAGCAGAAACTAACTGATACACTAGGCAAAGTTATAAATTGAGACTGCTTGCTTCGTTGACCCTTGGCCCCAGTGTGGTTTCCTGGTAAGCTAGTGCTGGCCCATTAGCTGTGAATAAAAGTGCCATGTGCCAGTTCTAGTTCATACCCCTTAAATGTGTAGGCACTTTTGTGCCCTTTACACTTTTTGTTGTCTGGTGAATTGGTGACAATGGGGTGACCTTATTGGGATCAGAAATAGAAGCCATGTATTAAGGCATTAAAGCTCTACCAGCCAGCACTGCCTCCCTCAGGACTGATTGGTGAGAGAAGACAACTTCTATCGCATTTAAGCCAATGTGCTTTGAAGTCTTTTTGTTACAGCACCTTGGTCTACACTAACTAATATACCCTCTTCCTAGCTATGTAACTTCTTTTTTAATGTTTATATATTTATTTTGAGAGAGAAAGCATACACATGCATGCATGCCTGCCTTTGAGGAGTAGAGTGAGACAGACAGAGAGAGAGAATCTCAAGCAGATGCTGTCAGCACAGAGTCCAATGCAGGACTCCATCTCACAAAGTGTCAGATCATGACCTGAGTGGAAATCAAGAGTTGGATGCTTAACCAACTGAGCCACCCAGATGCTCCTAGCTATGTAACTTTGAAGCAACTTGCAAACACTTCTCTGCTTCCTATACCTCAAAGAACAGAGCTGATTATAATTCCTTCATAGTGTTGTTGCAGAGATGAAATAAGAGCACACTTAGAAAGCACTTCAGGGGCTCCTGGATGCCTCACTCAGTTGAGCGTCTGACTTCAGCTCAGGTCATGATCTCACGGTTTGTGGGTTTGAGCCTTGCGTCAGGCTTTGTGCTGACTGCCAGCTCAGAGCCTGGAGCCTGTTTCAGATTCTGTGTCTCCCTCTCTCTTTGACCCTCCCTTGCTCACGCTGTCTCTCTCTCTCTCTCTCTCTCTCTCTCTGTCTCTCAGAAATAAATAAAACATTACAAAATCAAAAAATAAAAAGAAAGAAAGAAAGAAAGAAAGAAAGCACTTCATATTGCCTCATACAGTGGCCTCTTTCAGTGAATGGCAGCTCTCATGACATCTCTCCAGCACTGGTTTTGTTCGTCAAATGTTTGTCCATCCCTGGCGAAACCAGTGTTTCAGTTTTACCTCTGGACAGAGGCTGAAGATTGATAAGGTTGATGGATGAGATTTTCCTTTACTAATCCTCTTATTCTCTTGGGTATCCTTTGTCATGCATGGACCATGCCCAATTCTAGCTCTGGTAAATCCACAAGTCTGATAATGTATTGCTATGTAACCAATTACCTCAAAACGTAGTGGCTTTAAGTACCAGTTATTTTATTATTACCTCATGTTTCTGAGGGACTTCCTGGGTCCTTGAACTGGCTCACTCATGCGGTAATAGGCAGATGGTAGCTGGGCCTGGTATCATCCATAGAGCTTCCTGTTTCATATGTCTGGGCTTGGATTCTGGCCAATTGGTAAGGACTAAGGAGGGCTGTGGATCCGATTACCTACATGTGGCTCTCCCTGTGGCTTGGACTTCCTCTGCCTTGAACTAGGCAGAATCTCTACTGCCTATAGTGACTTAGCATCAACAGTCACATGAGAATTTCATTTGTCATAGAGGCCTTCCAGATTCAAAGGATGAAACAGACACCATCTCTTAATAGGATGTCAAAGAGTTTGCAGACAGTACTTTAAAACTGCCATATCTACCCAAGAAATTGATGAAGGCAGGGCACAAGGCATAGGGAAGACGGAATGAAGATAGAGAATACAAAAACACTTAGTCACCCGTTGCCTGCATTCTGGGGTCCAGCTGCCTATGTATATATCCTAGCTTCCCTCATATCTGGCTGGGTGACCTTGGGCAAGTTATCTCACGTGCATGCTTTTCAGTGAATTATTCTTAAAAATCAGGGCAATAATAGTATCATCCTCACACAATGTTGGGTAGTGAGGGTTGAGTATAGCATACATGCCTGACATGTAGTATGAGGTCTATGAATGGTAGCTGCTCTGATGAGACTGTTCTTTTTGGCAACTAGAAATGCACTTTCTAGTGGACTCCTGGCTCTTCCCCAATCAACTGAGAAGAAAACCCCAGTCTTTGGACCTCAGTTTGTGTAGTTACCCTCCCATGGCTTGGCATTCCAGGATTCTAGAAAGTATGGCTGCATATTGTTTTAAATCATTGATACTGTAAGGATAGAAGAAATCACACAGACTTTTGAAATCTCAGGGCCACCTCTACGACCATTTTCCTCTTTCCCAAGAGCACATTTTCTCTTCATTCACTTGACCTTTCCTTCCGGCCTCAACCCACTTTTCCCAAGTGGCCCGTAGGCCGTGGCATGGAGTATGATGACAAAACTCGCCACGAACCAGAAATACAGCTCACTCATTAATGTTTCACCAGGAGAAGGGCAGCTAGTAGAAGCCTCTTTGAATCATTCTGGAGGCAAACATTCATTCCCAGCTGCAATGTACAGTATCTGAAAGCTGGCCACCTCTCCCAAGGAAAGCCACAACTTACTACATCTTGTTTAATTCATTTTTAATTAGACCACCAACCCTGAATGTATTCTCCCAGTAAATAAATCTGAAACTGTACAAATAAAGCTGATATTTCTTTGGCCACTCCTTGTAACAAATACCCAGACCCACACCACCGAGGTAACCAACATCATTTTTGTCTGTATCTTTTCTGTGCCTTTATTATATGTATATATCTAGAATCATTTAAAATATGTAGATTCTTGTGTTTGTATATTATCTTTGCTATGCAACAAATTATCCCCAACTTAGTAGTTAGAAGAACAAATCTATCACCCAGTTTCCAGGTCAGGAATATGGGGAGGCGCTCAGCTGATTGATTACCTGAAGCTTGGGGTCTCCTGTCAAGTGACAGTTATGCTGGGCTCATCTGAAAGCTGGACTTGGGGGTAGAACTTACCTCCAAGCCCAGCAACATGGCCATTGGCAGGCTCCATTCCCTTGTCATCAGGACTCCCCCCACCAAGCTGCCTCCTGATATGGGAGCTGGATTCTCCAAAGCCAGAAATCCAAGAGAGAATAAGAGAGAGCACCCCAGATAGAAATCATGCTCTTTTATAACTTAATCTCAAAAGTGGCATCCCGTTATTTGCCCCATATTCTGTTAAACAAGTCAGTAAATCCAAGGGGAGGAGCTTCCACATTAAGGGAAGATCATTGGGCCCCATTTTAGAGGCCGCCTACCACTGTATGTTCACATAAAACATCTTATACTGCAACTAACTTGCTACAACTTCCTCTTTTTAGGAAACAGCATGCCATGGAGGTCAATCACTGTTAGCACATATATCTCAGTGCTGTTGCAATATGGCATAAGGTTCCACTACATAGATCAGCATTTGTCAGTTCTGGTCCATTTTTGTTTTTTTAACAATAGTGATGTCCAGCTTACAGATGCCATACCTGTCAGCAGGAATTCTGTTGCTTCTGGGTTGCACAGGTCTTCTTTAAAGCTCCCCGAGTGTTTTTAGGGTACAGAGTGGAGAAGGACTACTCTAGATATACTATGATTTATTTATCCCCTTTTGTTAACCCATGTTGATGGCCACACAGGTTGTCCTCTCTTTTTCTGCTATTACAAGCAATTCTGCTAGCAAGAAGCTCTGTTCCATGCCTCTGCACACCAAGTAGAATTGTTTCAAGAAGGAGGATGTGTATTTTGTCTCCTGGATGTGGCCAAATGACCCCTGGGGTTCCACTCCCACCACCAGAGTGTTCCTGTTTCCGCAGGCCTCGCTAGCACTTAATATGACCAAACCTTTGAATTTCAGCCTATTTAATGGTTGAAAAATGGCACTCATCATGTATATTTCACTACATCTTTAAAGCCATCTGTTTGCATTCATGGTGACAGTAGGGATCTTTTCTAAAGAACTGGTTTTACCTTCCTTACAAAGACCTGAGAAGGTCTGGAATGACCCTTGACTTCTGAGCCTGCTCTTAAACTCTTTGACGTTCACAGATTGGAGCTCACTTATGATCTCCTTTCTGTGACCATCGCTCTTTAGGTGTGGTAACTCCTTCATTATTCCTACCAGAGATAGGAAGGAACACTTTTCTTCCCCTAGAAGCCAATGTGAATCAAATCACTCATCCCACACATGTTTATTGAGTGCTTGTTATGAGCCAAATACTGTTCCAGATTGACCCCTGACCTCAGGGAGCTCATATTCTCATAGGGAGAGACGTTCAATGAGCAATAAAGAGAACACACAAGTTAATATCAAGCATGTTAGAGAGTGATAATTGCAATAGAAAAAGACAAAGTAAATTAGAGTAACAGGGTTTGGAGAGTTTGGGAGCTGGAGGTAAGGAGGCAGAACTCAGTATTGAATAGAGTCATGTCAGGAGTTTTCACTGACAAGGTATTACGGGTTGGATTGTGTTCCCCCAAACAAAGATATGTTGAATTTCCAACTCCTGGTACCTGAGAATGAAACTTTATTTGAAAATCGTCTTTATAAATGTAATCAAGTTAAAATGAGGTCATTACGATAGACCCTTGTCCAACATGACTGGAATCCTTCTAAAAAGGGGAAATTTGGACAGAGAGACTAATACAGGAGGATAATGATAGGAAGAGACACAAGGAGAGGGTGGTTATCTATAGGCCAAGGGCACCTGAGATTATGAGAACCTAGGAAAATGCTTCCATAGCACCTTCGGAGGAAACAGGGCCCTGTCAGCCCCTTGGTTTTGAACTTCTGGCTTGCAGAACTGTGAAATAATATATTGCTAGTGTTCAAAGCCACCCAGTTTGTTGTGCTTTGTTATAGCAGATCTAAGAAACTAACATAGAAAATAAGCTGAACAAAACCTTGAGGGAAATGAACCATGTGGACACACCTACCCCTATTATTTATGAGGTCCCAGCCAAGAGTTTAAATGAAATCCTACATACGACACACCCAAAAATTTAAAAGTTATAAATGAAGCTAATACTCTGTTATTAGTATTAGCAAGACATAAGCAAGGTTCTGTCTTCCTGCCTTGACATTTGCTTTCATCATGACGCGAAGACCTTCCAGACTACTTGGAATTCTGTACCAAAACATGGCGGTACGTGTAGAGCAAGCCCAGGCCCACAGCCATCCCCCCTTCTCTTCGTGTCCAAAGCTCACCACAAATAGGTGCCCTCTGTGGTTAGAGGTACACACAGCGGCCAACACAAACCTGAGGAAGAGGCCTTTGTAGGCTCTGAATGTGGACCCCAGGGTCCAGGATACCTGGTGTATGATCTCCAGGGGTTCCCAGCTCCATGTGGGTGCCATTCCTTGTACTGCAGAATCCTCACTCCGTGGCAAGGAACACAGCCAGAGGAGGCCAGAGCAGGGTACCCTAAAGCAGTGGTCCCCAGTGCCTCTGGGAACCTGTGCCCGTCCAAAAACCATTTCTTTCCCATCCGCAAGGAGATATGAAAGAAATTGAGAGGAAACCCTGAGAAACTGGCATAGCAGTTTGACTTGCTATAATAGCCAAGTATTTATGGGCATTGAAATTTGAGTTTCATATAATTGTCACATATCACAAATATTATTCTCTTTTAAAAATTTTGTTTCCTAACCCGTTAAAAATGTAAAAGCCATTCTTAGCTTGCAGACCGTAGGATGCCCAGGGGCCAGCTAGGTTTGCCCTAGAGGCCATAGTTCACCTAACTCTGATAGAGAAAATAGTGGGACGGGCGGCTAGAGCTATGTCCTTGAAGGTAGGGGGACATGGAGCCCAGGGTAGGTGGCTTTGTACCGGAGTGCAGACTGTTCATCTGTGATAGCAGGGAAAGGAATGGAAGCAATTAGGACTTCAGCCACTGAAATACGTTGGTGTAAATCCTCTTTTGAACCTTTGAAGCTATTTGCTTTCAGTAAAGCACATACATTCTCCACGCTGAAATGATTTCCATAAAACAGGTGCATATTTACTTCATAGACTAGGAGACAGAAAATGTATTCTCAATATGTTCATTGTTCTGTCTCTTAGTTCCAGTGATTAAATGATGAAATTAAATATGCAATAATTGGCGTTGCTTCTTAATTTTTGAAAGAGAGATGCATCTTTTGCTACCATGGGTTTTACTCTTTCTTTGGACCTTATTCTCCCCCTTCTCTCACAGTAAATCTGGGAACCATCTTCTTGGGGAAAAAATGCATGAATATATTCTCCAAACCATTTTTGGCAATTCACTGCTACTCCCACAGCCAAGGTTGGCCTCAAACCCCTAGTTAAGGAATCCTGATTTACAAGCTGACCAAGGTTCTGAGAGTTGTGATTTTCTTTCAACATTGCCCTTGAGTTTTTTGGAAGAAAAGAGCTACATGCCTGCAAAATGATTATTATAATTACACACACTGTTATGCTGATTCCAAACAGCCTACCATGGAGTTCTATTCAGAAGACTAGAGAAAAGGGCGGAGAAGCTTCTAGGAAGAAGGGAGAGGGTGGGTATCACTCAACTCCATGCCTTTCAAAGCCGTTTTACTGGGGATCCACCCCATTCCTAGTCCTCTCTGTGACTCGGCTAATCTATCCTCTCATGAAAAGGAGTAGATGATGCTTTGTAGAAATACATCAGTTCTTTGATTATATACGCTTTTGGGGTTTACACCATGAATAGTAACTTTCCATAGTAATAGATTTTATCCTTTCTACCGTCAAGAAAGCTTCGTTTCCATTTGCCCAGCAATATCAGCATCTAATGCTCCCAATGTAATTCTCCTACACCTACTCACAGCACTTATAAAACATGCAGAATAAATATCAAGACCTAAGCCAGAAGAGAAAATATAAGAGGTGTCGCCTCAAACAGACATTGAAAGTGAAAGAAAAGTCATATGGTAAAAACTTCTCATTTTCTTTCACGTATTTACATTAGCAGGCAAGACACTTTGTCACTTCTAATCCTTTCATAAAATGTAAGTTGGAATATTTCTTAATGGAATGTCACCACAGGAGGGCCAGCTGAGGTCTTGGCTGGAAGACTTTCCTGGAATATTTTGTTTCCCTTGGAATTTACAGTACTGTCTGGTCGAATCTAATTTGACATTCTAACAATTGGAGCATTGTATTAGGCACAGTGAAGCAGAAAATTTACCCTATGCTACTCTCCATTCATCTTTCCTTTGCCCTTGTGAAAATTGCCCACTGTTTTATCCCACCAAATCAAAGTATGTGGGAGAAGACAAATGTCACATTTAAATCAGTCAACAGTTCCATAAAAGGTAGGGTTCTAATACCTAGAATAAATCTTCCATTTATTCAACAAATAGTTTTATTTAGTGGTAGTTCTAAGGTTTGAAATACGCATTGTTGACTCACTACAGTCTGCGTTCAAATCACATTACACCACGTCACATACAGTGTGAGAAACGTAAAACGATATATTTGTTTCCCCCTCCTATCCTTTTTGCTATTGTTGTCAGATATTTTAGTTACATACATGTTATAACATCCATGATATATTGTTATTTTTACTATAAATGGTCAATTATGTTGTAAAGAAGTTAGAAATTATTTAGAAGTTAGAATTTTTTTTTTATGGTACTTACCATTTAAAGGGTTCTTCATTTCTTTGTGCAGATTTCAATTTTCATTTCTTACTCTTTTCCTTCTCCTAAAAAACCTCCATTTTCATGAGGTTCTGCTGGTGATGAATTTGGTTAGTTTTTGTTAGTCTGACGATGAGTTTGTTTCTCCATGTCTGAGGAATATTTTCACTGGACGTAGAATTCTAGGTAGACAGACTTTTTCCTTTCGTACTTACAAGTGTCGTCTCACTGTTTTCTTGGTTCATGTTGTGAGCTTGTTCTTTTTTTTTTTTTTATGAGATGTCAGCCACAATTTCTATGATTCCTCTCTGTGTAACATGTCTTTACTGCTTCTACAATTTTATTTTCATCATTGATTTCCAGCAAATTTCTGATGACATGTCTTAGTGTACATTTATCCCACATCAGGTTTGTTGAGCTTCCTGGATTTCTGGGTTTATATTTTTCATCTAATTTGTAAAGATTTTGGCTAAAGTTTCTTTTTTTAATGTTTTTTTATTTATTTATTTTGAGAGAATATGAGCACGAGCAAGGGAGGGGCAGAGAGAGAGGGAGAGAGAGATTCCCAAGCAGGCTTTGCATTGTCAGCTCAGAACCTGATGTGAGGCTCAAACTCAGGAACTGAGATCATGGCCTGAACTGAAATCAAGAGCCAGGCGGTTAACCGGCTGAGACACCCAGCTGCCCTTTGGCTAACATTTCTTTAAAAAATGTTTCTTTCTGTCCATTTCTCACTCTCCTCTCCTTCAAGAACTTGAAAATATTATGTTAGACTTGATGTTATCACATAGTTCCTGAAAGCTCGGTTCGGTTACTTTTATTTCAGCTTTTTTTTCTCTGTCTGCTTCAGTTTCATTAGTTTGAGTCCCTGATATTTTCTTCTGTAGTGTCTCACCTTCTGTTAATACCGGTCAGTGAATTTCATGGCAAATACTGTGTTTTTCAGTTTTTAGATATCAGTTTGGTTCCTTCTTAGAGTTTCCATTACTCTATTGAGACTCACAATCTATTCTTTCATAATATTTATATTTTCTCTTCATATCCTTGGCCGCATTTATAATAGCAGTTTGGAAAGCCTTGTTTCCTCATTTTGTCACTTCTGTCTTTTCTGGTCTGTTTCAATTATTCACTGATTTTTCTTCCTTCACATTTTCCTTTTTCTTCATGTGTCTAATAATATATTATTATGTGCTAGGCATTGTGGATGATGCATTGTTGAACGTCTGGATTTTGTTGCCTTCCTTTAAATAATGTTGGGTTTTGTCTGGAAGGCAGTGAACTTCCTTGCGGATCAGCTTGATCCTTTGAAGCTTTTAAAAATATTTGTGGGGTTAGGTCTAGTATATTCTTAACTCTAGGATGATAGTAACCCTTCCCCTAATGCACAGTCTTTCTTGTGTCGGCTGAATGCCCAGGATTATTAAAGTGGTCTCTGCATTTACACATACAATAATCTCTCTCAGTTTTGCTTAAGTTCTAGAGTCTCAATTTGGCTCATAGTTCCACAGTATTTGTACTTGGCCTCCCTTTGTGGGTTCTTGCCCTGTGCACATGCCGCTTGGTATTCAGTTCAAGATTTGGAGAGATTCCTATGCAGGTTTCCATCTTTCTAGAACTCTGCCCTATAAGTTACAGCCGTGATATCAGCCCTAACTCCAATCCCATGACATCTGCTCAGTGAAATTGCCATTCTCTGCTTCAGTTTTCCCTCCCTGGGCCATGATGTCGAAAGAGCTTCAAAGCAAAAATAAAACAAAACAAAACCCAGGACAATCAAAGGGTTCAACTCATGCATTTGAAGGACAGGCTATTAGGTAGGCAAGTTTCCCACCACACTGTGTCACGCACATTAGACACATTATTTAAACATATTTTTTAAGAAGCAGCCATAAAATTGCTTGTACAAAACCTTTTTGCAAGCTACATGAGGTGCAGATCTCTGCCCTTTTCACCCCAGCTGTTGTGGAAGGTTCACATGCGTCAGGCGGGATGCTAATCTAGATGCAGCATCAAGAAATCAAATCTCTAGTATCATCTTACGAGTACATGCTCCAGGCTTCATTAGACTTCACGTTCTTCATACAAGGACAGAGAGCTGTCTCTTCAGGCCTCTGGCTGAGATATATATCTTGAATACCACTGATTTACCCAGTGAGAACCCATTTATAGCATCTAATGTGTTCATTTAAAACCTATTATTTTGTCAGTGAAAACACATTTCTGATGTTTGTTTTGTTAATGAGCAAAGGCTCTTCCACTTAAGGACTGTCAGTACTTCTGGAATTGGGTCTTTATGATTCAAAGCAAGTGCCTCTGGTGTATACACTTCTCATTTGGGCAGCAGTCTTCACCTAACAGGAGCTTAAGCTAACACAGGCAACGTATTGCACTGTCGATGTGACAGTGTTTGAATTTCCCTTAATTTTCTCCGTAACGAAGAGGTGGTGTCAGAAGCATCTAAAATATGTGCCCTTCTAGCATCATGGACTGTGGGCCAAAGGGGAACAGAAGAATCTGGAAATCTTCTCTCACAAGATATCCCTTCAAAATCTGATTTTTCTTATTAGACCAGCATTACCTCAATCTTTCTCCATCTCTCCTGAGCTGATGAGCCTAAATGTCTCAGGGTTACATGCCGGGGGAGTTGGAGGAGGCTTCTACATCCTGTGTGTCAGAGTAGGTTATGAGGCCATCCCAGATTCAAGGGGTTATGGAAGTGAATTTGATGGGAAGAGACTTCATGGCTACATTTCAGCTACCACAAGACAAGTGCCCTGAAGACAAAGAACAGCATACTGCAGAAGTGTCTGAAGGATGATCAGAGTCTCATTGACTGAAGGCTTAACGCTACCCCCAAAAAGTGATGTATCTCAAGATGTATATCAAGGATAAGGGGGTGTTTACTAGAAGAAGGCTAGTGTTTAGACAGTAGGACCATTGCGTGCAGGCTTTCATAAACATAAAGAATGCAAGGAAGCCTTCCTTTGCCAAGGACACCAGTCTGGAAATCTCATGGGATTATGAAAGGGTACTTCTTGGTCAGTAAGTATGGTGAGGTGAACACTGAACTGAGCCTTCTAAGCAACAGCGGTCCCTCCCAGCCCAGTGACTCAGTAGTTGCATCCTCTAATTGGAAAATGGTAGAATAAAAAGGCCATGGAATCATCTAGTGCTACATTTCCCAGAAGGTTTTCTTAACACTGTCAATGAAGTGGTCCGATAGTTTGAAATGTTTGGGAAACACCAGTTCAATGAGTTTATCATTGAACTTCTAGGTGACATGAATAAGCCAACATGTATTCAAGTCAATGGTGTGCTGGTAAATGCTTGACAACACGCTGAGAAAATATGTAGCCCTGATTTTGAGCACATGCCAATGTCTGGAGTTTATGCTCCCACTGTAACTGATGTGAAGCTACCAGTATGACATCACTGAATATACATCTGGTTTAGAGAAGTTTTGAAAACCTCACCACCAGCTCCAGCACACTCCTGGTGAGACTCTCTAAGATGGAGGGAAGGAAGCTTTGCCCAAGACCTCGTGGCCATGGCTCCCTTCCTCAGGGACATCTAAAGGGATGAATCCTCCTTAGATGCACTTTCAGAAACTCTGGTGTGGTTATTCCATAAACGGGGAAAATGACCAGCCTAGTATCCTGACCAAGAACTCAGATCCAAACACAGATGAAGCTCTTCTGAGCTTCCATCCTGTAGCAAAAATTTTAATGTTCCTCCTTCGTTCAAGTATCCTAGATTCACAACTGCCATTTACTTGCCATGAACCGCGTTGTGGACTCTGCTCAGTGCTTCTGACTCATTGTGAGATGTGTAACATGATGTTATACATCATTGTCCCCATCTTACAGATGTGAACACTGAAGTGCAGAGATAGCAAATAACTCTGTGAAATGAGGCAAAGGCATTGTTTGCTACCAGATACCCTGCTCTCAATAAGACATGCTGTGCCATATTGTTCCCTACCATGGCCAGATGTGATAGCACAAGAATAAGGCTTGTCGTCTTCCTTTCTCAGCAAGGAGAGTGTTAGCTTGTGTGTGCCACCTTTCTTGCCCCTATTCTTTAGCCAGAACATCTCCACTGGTCAGCTTTGGACAGTGGACATACCAGCAGCCCGAACACCCCACCAGCATTTACTGGTGGGTGATGTAATGGACTGAATGTTTGTATGTTGAATCCCTAACCCCTACTGGGGTGGTGTTTGGATAGGAGCCTTTGGGAAGCAATTAGGTATAGGTAAGGCCATGGGATGGAGCTCTCATGATGGAATTAGTGCCCTTATAAGAAAAGTCACCAGAGAGGTCACTGCTTTCTCTGTGTGCACATAAGGAGGTCATGTGAGCACATGGTGAGAGGTGGCTGTCCACAAGTTAAGAGAAGAGGCATCAGAATGAAACCTACCTTGTCGGCACCTTGCTCTGATTTCCATATGTGTGAAAAATACATTTCTGTTGCTTACATCACCCAGTCTATGGTATTCTGTCTTAGCCGTCCAAGCAGACTTAGCATCAGCCTGTGAAATACTGAGTTCCAGGGCTGGAGCACGCAGTGGGGGAGGTTAATTAGTTCGACAGTCAAAGAATTCATGACCTTGCTTCTTGAAGCCCACTTGGTAGTGGTAGTTATAATAGCTCTCTATAAACTCTTTTACATCTATGATGCTATTTGATCCTCAGAGGACTCTGTGAATGTTTCCTGTTTCAGAGAGGTCTGACTTTGTCCAGGGTCACACAGCTCCAAGGTCAGGAGCACTGAATCATCTTCTGCCCCTGTGTCCTTCCCAGTACATCAAGTTGATTTATGCTTAACTGTTAGAGTAAAGCTAAGCCATTAGTTCTTCCTGAATCCAAACGTGAAAGGCATTAGAGAAAGGCCTTCAAGATTTAAAAAAAAAAATGTGGCATTTTCAGAAAAATGAATGCGAGTTCAAACAGAAGCAGTAACATTCATTTACATGTCGTTGTTGCAAGAACTCAGAATGAGGGCCAACTTGAATTAACACAATGGACCCTTATGTCGTGCTTCCTAGATGTTGGACACTTTTGAAGAGTTTGACATGTATTAATTTATTTAACCCTCACAATAATAACCCTAGGACATAGCTATTATGATGATGATGCCATTTTCCATATTAGCAAGGGGTAGTGTAGGGAGAAAAAGCTTAGTTCTGACTCAAGGTGTCTGTAACTGTCGGTGACTGGGGAGGGTGTGTGTGTGTGAATAGAAGGTGGAGGTGAGAAGGGGGTGATTCCCAGTTACAGGGCATCATGCTCTGCTTTCTGCTTCCCACTTTCCCTCGGCAGCACAGCTGGAGCGCCTCTAACCCACGCCTGTGTACAAGCAGCCCGATTTCTTCTTGTAACCCCCTTCCATTCCTCACTCTGAACTTAAAACATTGAGAAATTCTGTTAAAATGCAAATCTTGCCCCGGAGGGGAAACACATTCAACCACTATTTTCCATTTACACTGTTTTTGTGAATTCATTTTCTTGATTGGTTTTTGATTCATTGAAAAAGCCCACCCAGACTGCAGATCTGGGGGATTTTTTAAAATTTCAGTGGTTGTTTTGGGGAATGGGAAGGTCCAGATGGGAGACTGTCCTAAGGACGCAGAGCAGTGACTGACCGAGGTGACTCCGTCTCCAGCTAGCATCACCACCATGCTAGGCACCAGCCTCCTCTCTTTAACGTTCTCAGCAGCCTTGAGCTGTAAGGTAAATATCATTACACCCATGTTGCAGATGAGAGAACTGAGGTTTGGGGAGGTTAAGTGATCGCTTAAGGAATAAACTAGTAAATGCTGAGGAGGGAGAGCCCAGCTATAACACTGTGACTCTGAGGCCTCTGGCAAGCTGGAAAACCCCCGAAAAGTGCTAAACATCTAAGGCGTGTCTGAGTGTGAAGCAAGATGGCAGGAAGCTAGTTATTGTGACAAGGGGACATTCAAAGGAGTATCAACGAAGAGGGAGGGGCTCTGGCCACCCTTTCCCTCCTGCTCCACCTCCATACTCCATTCTGTGGGGGCCTTGTGAGACCAGCGGGCATTCCCCCTCCCCCACCTTCTGGTACATTCTACAGCTGCCCTGGAGACCGGACTGCTTCAACAGAGCCCCCAGGGCTCACCGGGGGGGGGTGGGGGGGGGAGTCAGTCCCTGCCAGGAGGTGGGAACCACTCCCTGATCCTGCCTCCCACGGCTTTCCTGGCCTAGGCTTACTGCCGTTTCCTGTGTCAGTTTGTCACCTTCGGCCAGGAAGGTGCCTGGGACAGGTGTGAGGCCTGCAGGCTATGAAGGGAGGGGGAGCTCCCTCAGAACCCCAGCAGGCCTGGGTCCTGGCTCCCCACCCTCTCAGGAGACCATCCCTCCAGCCTCCTCCCCAGGGTGAGACCTGGGAACCCTCTCTTGATCACCTTCCTTCTCCACGCCAAGGAAGGATAGAGGCTCGGTCACTTCCAGCTTAGCGACTCTGAGCAGATGGCTTAGCGCCCTTGACTTGCACATGCGTAAAATGGGGATGGGGAGGGTGCCTGCCTCGCCGGGCGGCTGTAGGGATCAACTGCGTTAATCCACACAGTGTGTGACCTGTATGTGGCCCAGGGCACATGCCCTCCAACACCCTCTGCTCCCGATGGTGGCGGTATCCTCTATAACTGAGGAGTGATCCCCGGCACAGTAAGTTTGGGCTACGCACCATATTTTAACATAGTTTTTGCTTTTCTTTACATAGATGCACACACGCACGCACGCACGCGCACCACTTCGCGGCCCCGAGTGCAGCCCCAGCAGATGGGAACTCCATTCAGCTCGCAACTGGGCCCCCCTCACTGGTCGGCCTTGAGCAGGCTGCCCCTTCTCTCCGGGCCTGGTGCGGTCTACGACTCAGGGCACCCTGCGGCCAGCTGTCCGGCATCACAGGCCGAAGGGCTCCGGCGAATTCTGATGGCAGACAGGTCCTTGGGGTGCCGCTGGGCTTTGAAAACACGGTAGGGTCACCCTGAAGTCCAGGTATGTGGTTCCCTCAGCCCTTGCCGAGAGGGCACCCCCAGTCCCTTGGAGCCTGGAGGGATCTTGGGCGGCGTCCATTACCGCCTGGCCCCAGGAGGCGCCTGACTTTGCAAACCTCTGAACCCACCAATTCTCAAGTCTCTTCCGGCTGGAAAAGTCAGCGCTGAAAGCTCAGGTTTGGCAGGCCCCAGAAGGATCCCTCCGCAGAGTGTTAAGTGGCTGCTTTCGAAAGGACAAAGCAAGAGACGGCGATAAGATAAGGAGCTCCGTTTTCAGCAGACACTCCCCGCAAAGAACAGGCTTTTGTTGTGACCCAGAGGATAAGAGCCTGAGCCTCAAGAGCCTGCGCCTGGATTTCATGATTTCATCAGGCCGGCCCTCCTCCCCGTGGCCAAGGCTCCTGGCTGCCGGGATGTGTCTGCCGCTGCTGCCACCTGCTGGAGCCCGGAGTCACTGCAGTCCGCCTGCGGCGTTGGCGCAGACAAGTCCTCCAAGCCTGGAAATCCAGCTCGCGGCCTCAGGGGCCTTCGCCTTTGCAGTTGCTGGTATTTCTTGAGCACCTACTGTGGGTCAGGCACTGAGCTGAGAACTTCCTTGAGTTGTCTCGTCGAATCCATTCACTACAATGGAAGCCCACCCAGGCAGGAAGTGAATCTGTCCCTTTTTCACGACAGTATTTCTAAAAGCCCAGGTCGGTGCGCGGCCCAGAGGAAGAACTTGGTAAATACGCACTGCATGAGAACAACCGTGAAGACAGATTGTGTTATTACTCAGGTTTTATAGAAGAGGAAGTGGACGCTTGGCGACACAAAAGCTCAAAGTATTGTGGGTAAAGTGGTGAGGGAATCTGGAAAGATTCTTGCCATAGGCAGAGTTTGTTACCTGGGGTGATTTTTTTTTTTTCAAGTTTATGTATCTATTTTTGAGAGAGAGAGATAGCAGGAGAGGGGCAGAGAGAGAGGGAGAGAGAATCCCAAGCAGGCTTCCCACTATCAGTGTAGATAGAGCCTGATGTGGGGCTCGAACCCACCAACAGTGAGATCAGGACCTGAGCCGAAATCGAGAGTCGGAGGCTTAACCGACTGAGCCACCCAGGCGCCCCTGTTACCTGGGGTGATTTTGAAGGCACAAAGTCAGGCAGCACTAGGCTCAGGCAGCCAGGGTTTGGGGGGGCCATGGTGCTTTTGAAAAAGTCAGGGCTGCAAGTCATCAGGGAAACCGGCCACAACAGAATGTTGCCGTGGGGCCTGGTGGCCTTGAGGCGCAAGCAGGGCTCTGGCCACGGCAAAAGGGCCCTGACAAGATGGTTTGTGCTTTTTCTTTTTAAGAGCAATTTTAGGTCTACAGAATAACTGATTGGAGGGTACAGAGAGTTCCCATCTGTCTTCTTACACCCAACCCCCTTCCCCAGTTATTATTATTAAAGCCTCCGCCCCACTAGTAACCTTTTGCATTAGTGCGGTGCCTTTGTTATGGTTGGAGGGGCCAATACTGATATATTATTATTAGCTGAAGTGCGTAGTAGTTTATGGGAGGGTTCCCTCTTGGTGTCTTCCATTCTCCCTGCTCTGACAAATGTGTAATGACTTGTTTCCATGTTGGCAGTATCGTCCAGAAAAGTTTCACTGCCCTGAGAATCCTCAGGACTCCACCCTCTCCTGCCTTCCTCTGACTCCCTAGACCCCTGGCAACCACTGATCTTCTTTACCCTCTCTGTAATTTTGCCTTGTCCACCATGTTAGGTCGTTAGGGACTCAAGCGTGCATTTTTCGAATTGACTTTTTCACCTAGGATTATGCCTTTAAGATTCCTCTATGTCTTTTCAAGCTTCACGGCTCTTTTTATCACTGCATAATATTCCATTGAATGGACGTACCACAGTTTGTCTCTCCATTCACCTGTTGACGGACATTTTTGGTGCTTCCGCGTTTTGGCAATGATGACTAAAGCTACTGTAAACGTTAGGGAACACGTTTTGTATGAACATACGTTTTCAACAAATTGGGAAAATACCAAGGAGCGCAACTGCTGACTCATATGGCACATTTTGTGAGAAATTGCCCAACTGTCTTTCAAAGCACCTGTCCCTGTTTTGTACTTGTGAGCATTGCTGTGAGTGACAAGCATGCTGGCCTGCATTTTCCCCTTCTCTGGGTTGGCAAGACTGAGAAAAGACAGGCCTACATCTTCTCCCTTCCTGTCTGCATCCACCTCCCTTGCTGAGCCAAACCCACTTCCTCTGCTAAAAAGTAAAGAGAACAGAGGCCCTTCTTTTTCATCTGGCAAAGAGGGACACATTTCAGACAAGGTGTGCTCCTGTAGCAGCTCTGGTCGCTTGAAATCCCCAACCCATTCCCCTGGGCAGGAGGCAGGTAGGCAGGGCTTCCCCCTCTGGAAGGTCAGCCTGTGGCTTTGGGTTCAGAATTCTTGGCTTGAGCACACCCATGTGAGCTGGAGAAGACAGTTGCTGGTTGGTTTGTTTGTTTTAATTTTTTTAATTTTTTATTTAAAAAAAGTTTTTAATGTTTTATTTATTTATGAGATAGAGAGAGAGACAACGTGAGCAGGGGAGGGTCAGAGAGAGAGGGAGACACAGAATCTGAAACAGGCTCCAGGCTCTGAGCTGGCTGTCAGCACAAAGCCCGATGTGGGGCTCGAACCCACAAACCATGAGATCATGACCTGAGCCGAAGTCAGATGCTTAACTGACTGAGCCACCCAGGCGCCCTGAACAGTTGCTGTTTTGATATGAGGAGCTTTGGGGCCTCTGTTCATGAAACTCTTATGAAGCTGGTGCCTTGCACACCCAGCTCCTGCTCACTTTCCACTCTTTCTAAAATGTTGCCAAGTCAGAGAGCTGTTTAGTTCACATCATCTCAAAACTTAAAGTCGTTGGAATGTCCTGGAAATAATAGAACTATATGCAAGCTGGGAGTTTATTTCACTTTTCCTATCTCTTTTTAAGAATGTCATGAAAAACTAGATATGGCCCTTCAAAGTAACTTTAAAAACAAATTTGAGGGGCACCTGGGTGGCTCAGTCGGCTAAGCATCCGATTTCGGCTCAGGTCATGATCTCATGGCTCATGGGTTCATACCCCACACTGGCCTCTATGCTGGCAGATTCTGTGTCTGCTTCAGATTCTGTGCCTCCCTCTTTCTCTGCCCGTCCCTGGCTTGTGCTCTGTCTCTCAGAAATGAATAAATGTTAAAAATAAATAAATAAAAGAACAGACAAATTTCAAACTAAGTTAGGCCAACATCAAACTGGAAGTGTAGTAAAGAGAGGGAGATTTTTTTCAGTCATGTTTTTGACACTCTTTCCCAGAATTCAAAATTCCGTGTTTGGTTAATCTTTGCAATTGTATCTCCTTTCCTGCCCGTACCTTCCCAACCAGCAACAACAACTGAATTCTTAGTCTTCCACTAATAACTCAGAGCAACTCATTTAATCATGGATTCATTTTTTAAGGCTCTTGCTCATTGGTGACTGTGTAGGAAAACTCAAGGAATCTCATTTGAACTGCCTCAATCTCTAAAGAGGAAAAAAAGTTTTAGCGCTGCTGGTAGGAGAGGCTTTATTTATGTGTCTCAATTTACAAGCCTAAGCACTGCAAATGTAAACTCTCTGAAGGAAAATTTTGTCCTAATTACTTAACTGAATCCAGAAGCATCTGCTTTGATTTACGGTAAGTCCAGTTGGGTCTTAATCTGGCATTTTAGGGCATGCTGAGGTAACTTAACAACTAGTACCTTTCTGCTCCAATCAAGTGTTTCTCAAAGGGTAAGAATAGGGTGAAGTCCAGAATAAACAATGTTGAAAACTGCTCCAGATGATTCTTATAAAAACTAAAGTTTGAAAATCACTGCTCAAGGCAATACTTACTTCTTTTTATTTTATTTTATTTTTTCCCTTTCAGCTTTACCTACAAAATAACACGTTCTGGAGAAGCTTCTTCTTCCTGATATGTCTTCTTGTCTCACTGGAAGCATTTTTTTTTTTAATGTTTTATTTATTTCTAGGCGAGAGAGAGAGACAGCATGAGAAGGGAAGGGTCAGAGAGAGAGGGAGACACAGACTCTGAAACAGGCTCCAGGCCCTGAAGCTGGCAGTCAGCACAGAGCCCGACGCGGGGCTCGAACCCACGAACCGCGAGATCATGACCCAAGCGAAAGTTGGACGCTTAACCGACTAAGCCACCCAGGCGCCCCTCACTGGAAGCATTTTAACTTAAGTTTCTTAAAATTTTACTTTCTAAATGAAATTACAGTAAAATTGGCTTTTCGTGTGTGTCTACGCATCTGTGAGTTTTAACCCATGTATTGATTCACGTAACTACCACACCACACTCAGGACACAAAACAGTTCCGTCAGCAGAGAAAACTCCCTCATGTTACTCTTTTGTAGGCACATCCTTCCCCCAGGCCCTGTCCCTGGCAACCACTGATCTGCTCTCCGTCACCAATGTTTTATCTTTTCCAGAAAGTTATATAAATGGAGTCCTACAGTATATAATCTTTTGAGACTGGCTTCTTTCATTCGGCATAATGTCTTTGAGATTCATCCAAGCTGTTGCTAATATCCATAGTCCATTTCCTTTTATTGCTGAGCAGAATTCCATTGTATGAATGTAACCTGGTTTGTTTGTTTCCCCATTGGGGAGCATTTGGCTGCCTCCACTTTTGTGCAATCACGAGTCAAGCTGCTATACACATTAGTGTATACGTTTTTGCATAAAGATAAATCTTCATGTATCTATAGTAATACCTAGGAGGACCCAGGTATTACCCTAGTCTACGAGTCAATGAGTAGACACGTCTTTCACTTTATGAGAAACTACCAGCTTACTTGCGATAAGGGTTGTACGACAGTTTAGGCCCCCACCAGCAATGTGTGAGTTCTGGTTGCTTTGTATCTTCGCCAATACTTGAGATTGTCAGTAATCTTTTATTATTTTTCAACCCTTTCTAATAGGTAAGTAGTAGTATCTCATGGTTTTCTTAAATTTTTTATCTAAAAAATGTTTTAATGTGTATTTATTTTTAAGAGAGAAAGAGAGAGAGAGAGAGAGTGAGCACAGGAGGGGCACAGAGAGGAAGACAGAGTCTCATCATGTTTTTAATTTGCATTTCTCTAATGGCTAAGGATGTTGAACATCTTGTTATGTGCTTTTTTGCCATGTGGATTTCCTCTGTCTGTTCAAGTCTTTTGCTCATTTAAAAACTGGATTGTTTGTTCTCTCAACGTTGAGTTTTGTGAGTTCTTAATATATTCTGGACACAAGTCTTTGGTTAAATATGTGGTATGTAAATATTTTCTCCTACTCTTTAGCTTGTCTTTTCATTATTTTAACAGTGTCTTTCCTGGAACAAATTGTTGATTCTGATGAAACCCAATTTGTTAATTCTTTTACTGTTATGAATCATAAAGATTTTCCCCTATGTTTTCTCCTAAAAGTTTGATAATTTTCTATTTTACATTTAAATATGTGATTTCATGGGGCGCCTAAGTGGCTCAGTTGGTTGAGTGTCCTATTCTTGATTTTGGTTCAGGTCATGATCTCACGGTCATGGGATCAAGCCTTCCTTCAGGCTACATACATGCTGAGTGTAGAGACTGCCTAAGATTCTCTCTCTCTCTCTCTCTCTCTCTCACTCTGCCCCCTCCCCTGTTCACCTTCTTTCTCTTTCCTAAAAATAAATTAATTAATTTTATATGTAATTTCATTTGAGTTAATTTTGGTATAAGAATGAGATTTATATGGGAATTCTTTTTTTTCACATTTGAAGTCCAAATGTTTCAACACCATTTAGAAGAAAAAAATATTTTATTGAGTTGCCTCTGCACTTTAGCAGAAACTCAATTGATAAACTGAATGCAGGGAAACTTTCTAGAGTAATGGAAATGGAAAATATTTTTTATTGGTTGTGTATTATATGAGTATATGACTTTGTCAGTCTCTTCAATTTGCACACTTCAGGTCTATGCATTTCATTGTATATGAATTATACTTCAATGAAAATGTCATCAGTTGGCTGGCCATAGCATCAGGTCTATTTCCAGAGTCTCTTCTGTTCATTGATCTACATATTTTTGCCAATACTGTGCTATCTTGATCCTGATTACTGAAGCGTTATAGAAGACTTAAAATTGTAAAGTATGATTCCTCCAAGTCTGTTGTTCTTTTTCAAAATCATTTTGACTATTTTTCTTTCTTTGCATTTTCATATCCATTTAGAATCAACTAATATCTGCACAAAAAAATCCTGTTGGGAATTTGATTCAGATTATGTTAAATTTATAAATAAATTTGGGGAGAAGTGACATCTTTACATGTTATTTTCCAATCTATGAACATGGTATGTCTTTCCATTTACTGAGGTCCTCTTTGATTTCTTTCATCAATATTTTGTAGTTTTCAGCACACAGATCCTTTGCATGTTTTATTGGATTTATATTTAATTATCTCCATTTTTGAGCTATTTTATTTTATATTTTAATTTTCTTGATGTTTATTTATTTTTGAGAGAGAGAAAGACAGAGCATGAGCAAGGGAGGGGCAGAAAGAGAAGGAGACACAGAATCTGAAGCAGGGTCCAGACTCTGAGCTGTCAGCACACAGCCAGTGTGGGGCTCGAACTCATCAACTGTGAGATCATGACCAGAGCTGAAGTTGGACAGTTAACCTATTGAGCCACCCAGGTGTTCCTGAGCCTTTTTAAATTTAAGCATTTAAAAATATTTGATTTCCAATTTCTTATTGCTGTTATATAGACATATAATCTTTTTTTTTTTTTTAACAATTAGGCAGCCAATTCATCTTGTCTTTGTTTCTTCTTTTCCAAATTGGATGACTTTTCCTTATTTATTTTCCTTTTTTTTTTTCTTAATTGCATTGGATAGAAATTCCAGTATGGTGTCAAATAGGAAAGGAGAAAGAAGAAGTCTGCCTTGTTCCCATTCTTAGGAGGAAAGTATTCAATCTTTTACCATTAAGTGTAATGTTCCTTGTAGATTTTTCAATGATGTCCCTTATTGGGCTGACAAAAGTCCCTTCTTTTAGTAGTTTGCTGAGAGTGTTTAATTATGAATGACTATTGAATTTTGTGAAATGCTTGTACTGTATAAATTGATATGATCATGTGCTTTTTTTTTTTTGGCAATGAATAATACATTGATTGATTTTCAAATATTGAAGTAACCTAGCATAACTCAAGATAAAGCCCATTATGGTCTGAGAGCATACTTCGGATATATGTATTCTCTTTTTATGATCATATCTCTTTGTATGGTGATTTTAGTGATTACTGTAGAGGTTACAGTATGTATAACTTTTCATTTTTAAATATCTTAGCATTTCAGGTCAAACATAGAAACCTTACCAGTAGATAGGATTGTTTGTTTTGGTATGTTTTTTGTTATCTACGTACAGTGAAAATGCCATCAGACAGTGGTACAACTGCTTGTTGCTTCCAACTATCAGCCATACTTTAAGAAACTCCTGGGAGAAAAGTAGTCTGTTATGTTTACACAGAAATTTACTATTTCCATTTCTCTTTCCTCATTCTTGATGTTCCAAGGTTCCTTCAGATATAATTTCCCTCTGTGTGAAGAACCTGCTTGGAAATTCCTTTAGAACAGGTCTGCTGGAAATGAATTCTCTTAGTTATTTTTTCCACCTGAGAATGTCCTTATTTCAACTCGTTCCCAAGTCTCTTTTCACTGGAATAAAATTCTGGCTCGACATTTGTTTTCCTTCTCCACTTTATTTGTTATACTTCATTCCAAACTGTGGTTTCTCATGAGTAATCTGCAGCTACTTCAATGGTGGTGTGTCCATTGTTCTCTGGCTGCTTTCAAGACTTTTTCTTTTTCTTTAGTCTTCAGAAGTTTTATTATGTGGGGGGCACAGGATTTGCTTAGATTTATATTGTTTGAGGTTTGCTGAGCTTCCTGACTGTGCAGATTTCTGCTTTTTGCCACATTTAGGAAGTTTTCAGGTTGTTATTCTTCAGATAGGTTTTCTGTGCTTCATTCTTTCCCTCTTCTCAGACATAATGATAAGGATGTTAGACCTTCTGGTATTGTCCACGGGTCCTTTACGATCTGTTTATTTTTTCATCTTTTTTTCTTTCTCTTGTTCAGATTATATTTCTACTAATCAGTCTTCATGTTCACTGCTTCATGTCATTTTCATCTGACTTCATGTCATTTCCATTCTGCTGATGAACTCATCCAATCAGTTTGTTTTGGTTACGGTATTTTCCAGTTCTAAAATTTTTATTTGGTTCTTTATATCTTCTTTTCTCTTTCTGAGACTTTCTATTTTTCCGTTTATTTCTGGAATGTCCAGAATTCCTGCTGGAATGTAGGAGCATTTCTTTAACAGCTGCTTTAAACCTTTTTTCAAATATTTCTAACCCTTTGTGTTATCTCAGCATTGGCCTCTTTTCCCCTGTGAGTTGAGATTTCCATGATTCTCTGCATGCTACGTAATTTTGGTTTGTATCCTGGACATTTTAGATATTACGAGACTCCAAATCTTACTTAAATCCTATGAAGAGTGTTGATATTTCTGTTTTAGCAGTTAATCAACCCAGTTGGGTTCAGTCCTCAATTCCCAACCAGTTTTCTGTGGGTTGTGGTTTCAAGGTCAGTTCAGTTTTCAAATCCTTTTACAGTGCTAGTTAGATCTGTTCCAGATGTTCACCGCCCAGGGCTCAGCCTGGGACGTGGGTGTAGTCTATTCCATAGCTTAGTTCCAAAGTGTCTGCAAGTCGTTCAGGGTCACAAGCAGGAATGAGTAGCTCAGAGGTTACCCTAGGAGTCCATGAGCAACTTTCTCCTCTCTCTCTCAGCTGTCCCTGACCCTTTTCAGCTCTGTGAACGCCTCTTTTTGCCGATTTGAACAGAAAACTGGGGTTTGATTTACTCCCCACTGGCATATACAACCCCTAGCTGTGCTCATGTCTGGAGCCAAGTGTCAGGACAGAGAGGGTAAGAAAGCAACAGGAGTCTGCCTTTCCTCTGGGAATCACACATCCTCCTACTGGAGAGGAAGCTCCCTTCCTCAGCATTTCAGGCTCCTGGGGGCCTCCACTCTTGCCTCCGACACCAGCTCCATTAGTATGCCAAGACTGCTTGTGGGCTGGGGCACGGGAGAATAGAAAAAAGACAAGAAGGAATGAGAAAAAGAAAACAAGGCATTTCCTCCCCTTTTCTAAGTATCTGGAAACCTCTTTCCTTGTTGAGCCAGAACTAAAGGCCTTTTCCTCGAGCTCTCTCTGTCCACTCCCAGGTTTCAGACTGTGTTGGGTTCAGGCCAGTGGACACCAGAGAGAGAAAAAGAGTCAACTCCAGTTGGATGGTGCTTCAAATTCTGATCTTCTTTTCCAATCTACTTGCTACTCCTTACTTTTCAGAGTCCTCAAGTGGCTGATTGATGCAATCTCTCCAGGTTATATAGCTTCATTCACTGAAAGAGTGTATTAACTATATTTGCATTTTCCTATTCTTTCTGTGCTGGCATCTAGGGTCTTGCTAACTGGGGAGGGACTACCCCTCCCAGGATTAGCTAATTGTTAGAGATTTTAAACAGCTCACCTGGGAGCATCCTTTTCAAATGCAAATTAAATAATCCAAAACCCATACCCCCACCCACCTCCTTTATTGAAGTATAACACTTTGGGCTACCAGATCTACCTGCTGTAATCACCCTGGAGCCAGACACCAGACAACTCAGGACAGCCCCTATACCCTAGAGCCTCCTGAAATTATTCAGACCAGCCAATTCCATGCCTGCTTACCTTGCCTCTCCCGTTCCTTCCCACAGAAACTAGAGTAAGTCTTCTTGCGAAGTTTTCCCTGCTGCCTCTGCCTCTGCTTCCTGACCATCCCCACTGCTTCCCCGTGTGGCCCCTCAGGGAATGAGATGACCCTCCTCTTGGGAACGGTGAGTAAAAATCTCTCATGTCAATAACAATCATCTCCTAATCTGTTGGCCTTGCCATAACTAAATAATAATGAAACCTACATTTAAAAACAGAAGAGCAGGTGAGAAGGTGCTAATTTCATCTCCCTTGGCACCCTCTTGATTTATATACATACGTTTATCAGCCACAACTTTTTTCAGTTATAAGTCAGAGAAACTGGCTTTCCCAAAAGATGGAGTGTTTATGCCTTGAGTAACTGAAGAGTTCAGTTTATTTGGTTTTGCTTTTCTGTACTTACTCATTTTAAAAATTTTATCTATCTAAGTAATCTCTACACCCAACGTGGGGCTTGAACTCGCAGCCCCGAGATCAAGAGTTGCATGTTCTTTCTGACTGAGCCAGCCAGGTGCCCCTGTACTTTGTCCTTTTTAAAATAACACGTCTGGGTTGGTGCTGTAGGGCGTCATGCTTCTCTGTGTAGTGTTCCTTCCCCTTCCAACTGTGAATTTCCTGTAAGGAACCACTCGTGAGCGCCTGCCAGGCTGTTTGGTTTGGGAGGGAATCACCACTACCATCATCTCCCGCTGCAGAGAGGTCACAGATCTAGTCTGCCCAGTGACATATTCCAGTGTCCTAACCACAGCTGTCAGTTCAGAAGTGAAAGCCAAGCCCAAGACTTTGCATGGAGCTGTTGAGAAAGAGCATCTCTGTTTCTGCTGGTGTTACTTAGTTAGTGAATGGAATGTAAATCTGAAGTTGCCTCTTCCCACTCTTTCTAAAGAGCTTCCCAAATGGTAAAAAAAAAAAAAAAAAACAAAACCCAAGAGGAAAGCAGAGCTGCATGTTGGTAAAGAGACTTTTGGTAATTGACATGGGTCCACCACTGCCGAAGACCTTCCTCTTCCCACGGCGCTTCACTTACACAAACTAGTGAATCCCTGTTTTGCTTATGCCAATCTGTGTTCGTTTTCTGTCACTTGCAGCCCAAAGTGTCCTGACTAATATACAAATGAACCTTTTGTCTATTATAGTTCGTTGTGGCCTGAATCTTGAGTTGATTATCTTTAATCAACAGCACATGGAAATTTTTACTGGAGTCATTTGTTGAAATGCAGTGGAAGGCATTGTAACTTGCTGGGTGAATTTTATCTGTCCGTACCCTCTTCTTGTTGTTTTTGTCAATGAGACTTGGTCTGTGTTGCTTCGAGTGCTGGTCATTCTGAGTTTTGCCAGAACACCTGGGTAGATTTGAAAGCCGATGGTTTATTTCAAAGGTGATCCCAAGAGTATCAGCAGAAGACTGAGAGAATAAAGGTGGAAAGAGAAGAATGCATTATTGCAAAGGTTGCTGGGGCTCATTCCTGCCTGGGAATTCTAGGGAACATTGTAGAATAAGCCCTAAAAATACCCACTCAGGGTATATGGAACTGTAGGGTATTTATCCTCCAACCCGTACCCATCACCGCCTGTGGGCTGTGTCCAGGGCTTTAATTCTCCCAGCATGTCTGGCCTGCCCTCTTGGGAGCTGAGAGCAAGTCTTTAGTTGGAGAGTCGTAAGTGCCTGTAATAGAATGTGGTAGGCACGTGCGAGAGAGACCCAAGGGTTCAGAGGGATATGGGAGGGGCACAGCCAACTTCTGCCACCCAAACTGTGAGGGTTCTTGTTTTCCATTTCTCTGCTTCTAGCTTAGCCTCTGAAGGCGTATTGATTGCATGTGCATTGATTCATATGTAATGACTGTTCACAAACACAGTAGCTTTAAAACTTATCAGCTTCCTCTGCGTTTGGGACAGCGAGATTGAAGTCGAAAGTGTGGTGTTCTCTAGGCTGTTTCAATCATTCATTTGTTCATTCCTACAACAAATACTTTGGGACAAGAGAAATCAATAAGCAAAATCTCTGTCCTTGCAAAGGTCCGAAGCTGATGGCAGACAGACAGAAAGGTAATTACTGGTGAAATGAAATCATACTTGCTTTGATGGAGGTTGATAAAACCTGCTGTGAGAAAACACAAAGAAGGCAGGGTTTTTATCTTTAAAGTTGAGGAAGGAATGGAGGAAGGGTATTTATTCTCCTTGCTATTACTATGTAGCAGACCACCCCGAACTTGTGGAATAACATAGCACTCATTTCATGATGCTTCTGCTTGGGGCTGGGGGGGGGGGGGGGGAAGGGGAGGTGTGTCAGTAATTTGAAAGGGAATGTAGAGCAGTTAGAGTGTCTCTACATCATAATGTCTAGAGCATGGCTAGGAAAGCTTGAAAGCTGGAGGCAACACACTGGTTGGGGTGTGGAGCCATCTGAAAGCTTCTGGAAGGTAATGTTGATGTTTGTAGAGACTACAGAGTGTTTGCCAGTAGGTACATCTACACTTGACCTTCAATGGGGCTGCGTGGCTTGCTTATTGCATGGTGGCAAGATCCAAAGCCAAGTGCCCCAGGACAGCCTGTCAGAAGCTGTGTTGGCTTTTAGGGCCAACCATCAGAAGTCACGTAGTGTCACCTCTGCTGTGATCACAAGCCTTCCCAAACTCAGTGGCAGGGATCTTAGACCCCGCTCTCAGTGGGTGGAGTCTCAGAGTCATATTACATGACAAGCAGCATTTGGGGATGGAAAGACTGGTGCATCCACTTTGGGTAAACATTGTCAACCGCAGTGTTGAAGGGATCAAATCATTTTGTCCATCTGGCATTTAGTAATGCATTTCCTGGGCCACATTATTTTCTGAGAAGTACCATTTTGAATTACTTCGATTGCCTAAGGCAGATTGTCTCATAAAGATATGAAGAGAGGGATTTGTTATTTGATGCATTCGTCACTGCTCAGTTGCCCACACAGACTTCTTCCCGGGCCCACACTTTGAGAACCAACACCAACCAAGGGCCTGGACGGAGTGGTAATGAGGGCACCAAAATTAGAGGTCAGGCAAGGGCAAAGACTGTGAATATTCTTACCTTCATACTAAGTTGTTTAGGAACACACATACCCGTATACATGCTAAGTTCATTTCATTTTTTTCTTTTCAAATTTGTATTTAAATTCTAGTTAGTTAACATACAGTGCAGTATTGGTTTTAGGAGTAGAATTCAGTGATTCATCACTTATAATATCCAGTGCTCATCATAACAAACACCCTCCTTAATAATCATCATCCACTTGGCCCATCCCCCACCCGCCTCCTTCCATAAATCCTCAGTTTGTTCTCCATGTTAAGAGTCTCTGATGGTTTGGAGTGTCCGGATGGCTCAGTCAGGTAAGTGTCTGACTTCAGCTGAGGTCGTGACCTCATGGTTTGGGAGTTTGAGCCCCTCTTTAGCCTCTGCGCTGACAGGTCAGAGCCTGGAGCCTGCCTCAGATTCTGTGTCTCCCTCTCTCTCTGTGCCCCTCCCTCCCCCGCTCATGATCTCTTTCTCTCTCTCTCTCCCTATCACAAGAGTAAACAAACATTAAAAAAATGTTTAGCTCCCTCCAGCTGCCATCTTGACCCACTTTAACAACCCTAAAGTTCAGGCATCCCTGGCAGCGAAACTTTCACCATCACAAGCCATGCTGAGCAAACGCAGCTGACAGAAATGCTACTCACTATCTTAAGCCAACTTGCTGCCCACAGTCTGACTAGTTTAAGAAGACTGGCTGAAAGCTCTGCCCAAACCATCTGTGGATGGAAAGGCACCACTCGCAACCAGAGAGGATGATGACGATGAAGGTCCCCATCTTGTGGAGAATTTTGATGAAGCTCCCAAGGATGAAGCAAACTGAATCGAGTCAACCTCTGAGGAAGATAAAACTTGAAGAAGTTACAGGGAGATATTTTATATTATGGCTGCTTTCAAAATTTTTTCTTCATGAATTTGGTAAAATCTAGAGCTCTGATATTTTTACAAGCCCCTTGGACACTGCAGCTCTTTTCAGGTTTTGCTTATACAGCATTTATTCTTTGTTGCTAATTAAGCTGAAGAAGCCTGGGTATAAAGTTTGAAACAAGGTTAATAAAGTTCTTTGCCTAGTTAAAAAAAAAAAAAAAAAAAAGGATTTTAAAAAGAGTCTCTTATGGTTTGTTTCCCTCTCTATTTTTTTCTTTTTTCTAGCTCCCATATGTTCATCTATTTTGTTTCTTAAATTCCACATATGAGTAAAATCATATGGTATGTCTTTCACTGACTGACTTTTTTCATTTAGCATAATACACACTAGCTCCATCCACATCACTGCACATGGCAAAATTTAATTCTTTTTTGATAGCTGAGTAATATTCCATTGTGTATATATACCACATCTTCTTTAGCTCTTCATCAGTTGGTGGACATTTGGGCCCTTTCCATAATTGGCTATTGTTGATAGTGCTGCTATAAACATCAGGGTGCATGTACCCCTTCAAATCTGTATTTTTGTATCCTTTTGGGTAAATATCTAGTAGTGCAATTGCTGGATCATAGGGTAGTTCTATTTTTTAACCTTTTGAGGAACCTCCATGTTGTTCTTCAGAACAGCTGTACCAGTTTGCATTCCCATCAGTAGTGCAAGAGGGTTCCCCTTTCTCTACATCCTCACCAACACCCCTTGTTTCTTTTGTTGTTAATTTTAGCCATTCTGACAGGTATGAGGTGCTATCTCATTATAGTTTTGATCTGCACTGTGTTTCTCTGATGATGAGTGATGTTTAGCATCTTTTCATGTGTCTGTTAGCCATCTGGATGTCTTCGTTGGAAAACTGTCTATTCATGTCTTCAGCCCATTTCTTAATTGGATTATTTGTTTTTTGAGTTTTGAGTATAAAAAGATCTTTATAGATTTTGGATACTAACCCTTTAGTATCTGATATGTCATTTGCAAGTATCTTCTCCCATTCTGTCGATTGCCTTTTAGTTTCATTGATTGTTTTCTTCACTGTGCCGAAGCTTTTCATCTTCATGAAGTCTCTATATTCCTTTTAGCTTTTGTCACTCTTGCCTCTGGCCTGGTGACATGTCTAGCAAGAAGTTGCTCTGGCTGAGGTCAAAGAGGTTGCCGCCTGTGTTCTCTAGGACTTTGATGGTTTCCTGTCTCCCATTTAGGTCTTTCATCGATGTTGAGTTTATTTTTGTATAGGGTGTAAGAAAGTGGTCCAGGTTCATTCTTCTGCACGTTGCTGTCTGGTTTTCCCAACATCTGCTGAAGAGACTGTCCTTTTTCTACTGGATATTGTTTCCTGCTTTGTTGAGGATTAGTTGACTATAAAATTGTGCGTCCATTTCCAGGTTTTCTTTTGTGCTCCATTGATCTCTTTGTCTGTTTTGGTGCCAGTACCATACTGGCAGCTTTGTGATATAGCTTGAAGTCCAGAATCATGATGCCTTCAGCTTTTCTTTTTTAGATTTGCTGTGGCTATTTGGGATCTTTTGTGGTTCCACACAAATTTCAGGAATATGCATTCTGCCTCTCTGAAAAATGCTGGTGGTATTTTGATAGGGAGTGCATCAAATATGTAGATTGCTTTGGGGAGTATAGACATGTTAATGTTTGTTCTTCCAGTCCATGAGCATGGAATGTTTTTCCATTTCTTTATGTCCTCTTCACTTTCCTTCATAAACGTTCTATAGTTTTTAAAATAAGTTTTATTTATTTATTTTGAGAGAGACAGCACAAGTGGGAGAGGGTCAGAGAGATAGGAGACAGAGAATCCCATGCAGGCTCTGTGCTGACAGCCTGTTCAGCCCATTACAGGGCTTGAACTCAGAAACCCGTGGGATCAGAACCTGAGCTGAAACCGAGAGTTAGATGCTTAACCAACTGAGCCACCCAGGTGCCCCAAGTGTTCTATAGTTTTCAGGATACAGATCTTTTACCTTTTTGGTTAGGTTTATTCCTAAGTATCTTATGGTTTGGGATGTAATTGGAAATGTGATCAGTTCCTTGATTTCTTTTTCTGCGGCTTCTTTACTGGTGTATAGAAATTCAACAGATTATGTTGATTTTATATTCTGGACTTTGCTGAATTCATGTATTAGTTCTAGCTATTTTTTGGTAGAGTCTTTTGGGTTTTCTGTATAGAGTATCATGTCATCTGCAAATAGTGAAAGTTGGACCTCTTCCTTGCTGATTTTTTTTTTCTTTTTTTCTTTTTGTCTGATTGCTAAGGCTGAAACTTTGGATACTACTATTTAATAGTAGAGCTGAGAGTCGACATCACTGTCTTGTCCCTGACCATAGAGGAAAAGTTCTGCGTTTTTCCCCAATGAGGACGATATTAGCTGTGGGTCTTTGCATATAGCTTTTATGGTGTTGAGGTACGTTCCAGCTATCCTCATTTCATTGAGGGTTTTTATCAAGAATGAATGTTGTATTTTGTCAAATGCTTTTTTCTGCATCTGCTGAGAGGATCATATGGTTCTTATTTTTTATTTTATTAGTGTGGTGTATAAGCTAATTGATTTGCAAATAGTGAACCACCCTCGCAGCCCACGAATAAATTCAACTTGATCGTGATGAATAATTCTTTTAATGTACTGTTGGATTCCTTTTGCTAATATCTTGTTGAGAATTTTCGCATGCATGTTCATCAGGGATATTGGCCTATAATTCTTTTTAGTAGGGCTTTTGTATGGTTTTCGAATCAAGGTAATGCTATCCTCTAAGAAGGAGTTTGGAAGTTTTCCTTCCCTTTCTATTTTCTGGAACAATTTGAGAAGAATAGGTATTAAGTCTTCCCCTGGGAAGGGGCACCTGGGTGGCCTCAGTCTGTTAAGCGTCTGACTTGATTTTGGCTCAGATCATGATCTCAGAGTTTGTGACACTGGAGAGCCTGCTTGGGATTCTCCTTCTCTTTCTCTCTTTCTGCTCTTCCCCAGCTCATGTTCTCTCTCTCTCTCTTAAAGTTAAACTTAAAAAAAAAAAAGAATTCCCCTGGCCTTTTGTTTGTCGGGAGATTTTTGGTTACTGATTCAGTTTCTTTACTGTTCAAATGGGTCTGTTCAAATTTTTCACTTCTTCCTGTTTCAGTTTTGGTAGTTTGTATGTTTCTAGGAATTTTCAGTTTTGGTAGTTTGTATGTTTCTAGGAATTTGTCCATGTCTTCCAGATTGCCCAGTTTCTTGGCATAAAATTTTTCATAATATTGTTTTATGATTTCTGTGGTGTTGGTTGTGATCTCTTCTCTTTCATTTGTGGTTTTAATTATTTGGGTCCTTTCTCCTTTCTTTTTTGTAAGTCTGGCTAGGGGTTATCAATATTACTAATTGTTTCAAAGAACGAAGTTTTAGTTTTGCTGTTTTTTCCTACTTTTTTTTGTTTCTATATTGTTTATTTCTGCTCTAATCTTTATTATATCTGTTCTTCTGCTGGGTTTAGGCTTTATTTGTTCTTCCTTTTCTAGCTCCTTTGGGTGTAAAGTTAGGTTGTATATTTGTCACTTTTCTTGCTTCCTGAGGTAGACCTATATTGGAATATACTTTCCTTTTCTTACTGCCTTTGTTGCATCCCAAAGGTTTGCGCTATCATGCTTTCCTTTCCATTTGCTTTCATGTACTTTTTAATTTCTTTAATTTCCTGGTTAACCCATTCATTCTTTAGTAAGATATTCTTTAATGTCCATGTATTTGTGGTCTTTCCAAGTTTTTTCTTTTAGCTGACTTCAGGTTTCATAGCGTTGTAGTCTGAAAATATGCATGGAATGATCTTGATCTCTTTGTACTGTTGAGGGTTGATTTGTGATCCAGTATGTGATCTATTCTGGAGAATGTTCCATGTGCACTCTAAAAGAGTGTGTATTCTGCTGCTTTAGAGCAAAATGTTATGAATATATCTGTTACGTCTATGTGGTCCAGTGTGTCATTCGAAGCCATTGTTTCCTTGTTGATTTTTCTGCTTAGCTGATCTGTCCATTGCTGTAACTGGGGTGTTAAAGTCTCCTACTATTATTATATTATCATCAGTGAGTTTCTTTATATTTGTTTTTAATTGATTTCTATATTTGGCTGTTGCAAGTTAGGAGCATAAATATTTATAATTGTTAAAATCTTCTTTATTGAAAGACCCCTTAATTATGATATAATGTCCTTCTTCATTTCTTGTTATATAGTTTTTGTTATATAATCTAGTTTGTTTGATATAAGTATGGCTACTCTGGATTTCTTTCAGTATCCATTAGCATGCTAGATGGTTCTCCATCCCCTCACTTTCAATCTGCAGGTGTCTTTAGGTCTAAAATGAGTGTCTTATAGGCAGCATATTAGTGAGTCTTGGTTTTTTATCCATTCTAATATCCTATGTCTTTTGATTAGAGCATTTAGTCCATTTAGATTTAGAGTGATTATTGAAAGATGAATTTAGTGCTGTTGTGTTAACTGTAAAGTTGGTGTTTCTGGTGATGTTCTCTGTTCCTTTCTAGTCTTTTTTGTATGTGTGTGTATATATATATACAAGTTTTTAAACTTTGCAATTTTTTTAAATAAAAAAAAAGAAGAGCAAAGCTAGATCCTATATCCCCTAGTGTTGAAGTTTTGCAGCACTTTAGATTAGTAGATACGGTACAGGCAAGGGGGTTATGCTGGTCTTTGTGGCAAAGTGCTTGTTGTGCTGACTCTCAGGTCCACTTGCCCTAGTAGAGATGCACTACAGGGCACAGAGAGGGCATAGTGGGCAGGGTTTGGTGTGACCCCTGTCTCCACTTGGTGTCGCTGTTTAGCTCACTGAGATTGGTCTGTGCTGTCTGGTGGGAGACAAGCTGGCGGTGCCCTGCTCTCTTGCCCCCAGAGCAGAGAGCTCAAACTTGTCACTCTTGCCTGGGTGGCTCAGTGGGTTAAGCGTCTGACTTTGACTCAGGTCGTGATCTCACAGTTCGTGGGTTCAAGCCCCATGCTGGGCTCTGTGCTGACAGCTGGCTCAGAGCCTAGAGCCTGTTTCAGATTCTATGTCTCCCTCTCCTTCTGACCCTTCCCTGCTCACTCTGTGAGCTGTGTCTCTCTCTCTCTCAAAAATAAATAAAGCACTAAAAAATATTTTTTTTAATTAAAAAAAAAAGCCTTCACAGAAGAGCAGTCACCTCCCTGTGTCCCCGGCTTCTGCCAGATACACCCCCCCCCCCCACTTCACCCTCTCTGTGTACCAGCTGTCCACCTCCCAGACTGCATAGTACTCCTGTGTTTTATCTTAGGCGTACAGCTGGGTTTCTAAACTCCAAATCTTAGGGACTCCCTTGGCATGACCTACTCTGGGCCTCTCGGCGAGAGTCTCGCCACGCTTTTGCCATTCGCCATCTTGTCCCAGGAAGGGAGTCCCATGGCCATGCAACAATTTGGAGTTTCTGGCAAAGTGGATCATAAAGCTGGCACCAAGGCTCGCTGCCCTCAGCCAGCCTTCCCACTTATGCCTGGGAACAGTGCAGCTGTCAGGGGAAAGGCCTTGCCACCACTCCCAACTGCATTCCAGCCAGGTTTCTCCAGGTAGAACCAAGGAGATCCTCAAACCATCCTGTCCGCTCCTGGGTCTCCGCCCTCCTTCCCCAGAGGATCACTGTTAAGCCAGACCCGACCCCGGTGGTGGTGGACTTCTAGAACTTTGGTTTTGTACTCCGCTGCCTTGCCGTAGTCTTCCATAAGCAGGGCTCCCTCCTCTCCGCAGCACCCATAGTTCCTCTCCCCCAAATTAACTCTCCACAGCTCCTACCATCCATGAGTTGGTTGTTTTCCTACGTACAGACATGCAGTTTTGTTCTCTCAGTCCTCAGATCGATTTCTTGGGTGTTCAGAGTGATTTGCTATTTATCTAGCTGTGTTTGAGGGAGGAGGCAAGCTTAGGGTCTCCCTACTCCTCTGCCATCTTAACTCCTCCCCCTCAACTAACCTGTTTCTTTTGTAATTGAATCTAATTCTCAAGAAATATTAAAAAGCCTTAAATTCATCTAGTGTGTGGCATGATTATCTCCCAGAATAATATTCTGATTTATGTTACTTTTTGAAAAATTATGCTGCGTGTGTGTGCTGAAATGATCTCTTTTGTCCATTACATGGACTTTTTTCCAAAGCTGAAATTTCATTGTTTTCATTTTTTTAAGCCCATATTAAAAACATCTTCACAATAGACAACTTGTAATGAAGATAGACAGTACACGGAGACATTTTGCCTCTTAGCGGAATGAAGTAGCTAGGAGGCAGTCTTGTACTACTGTCTGACAGTTTGTGGATTGAATCCCAAATGTGCTACCTACTTGCTCTGTGATTTGGGGCAAGTTGCTCACCTTCTCGGAGTCTTGGTTTCTTAACCTGTAAAATGGGGGTCATGATACCTACTTTTTAGTATTGCAGTGCAGATGAAGTAAGACAAAGTGCCTCATACCTAGGAGAGAGTAAATTGAATATTGAAGGATTCTAAGAGAAATGTAGCTACTCTATGCTCCCTTGATTCTCTCTGGATTTAGAGAGCAGATCAGTAACCATATAGTCAACCTTCAGATTTCCCCCTCATTTCCTGCCTGCAAGGGCTGAGAAAAATAGAAAATGAACCGAAGCTGGAGGCCTTCATGTTACTTACGTGTGCCTGTGTGTGCGTCAGGGTGTGTGTGTGTGTGTGTCTGCCAGAGCCTTGGCTGTGAAGAACGTTTCCTTTATCAACTATTTCCTCTCCCCTCACCTTGTCTCCTCACTGTTTCCTTTTCATAAGACTACAGGCTTCACAGACATTCCTTGATTTATTTCTCAGGGACACAGATTCACTGAAGAGGAGGTAGAGCTTCATAGGGGAAAGGCGGCTCAAGTCTAAAGCACTGACTTGGTGAGGCCCTCCAGCTCTCTGAGCAGCCTCACTCCCCTTTCCTCACAGTCTAATTTAGAGCCAGCCTGTGGTGTCACTCCCCGGCCCCCATGGAGCTGTCAGGAAAGGAAGAGCCAGAATCTTCCCTGCCTGTAATTAAAGGTCTGGTCTTCCACCCTCTCCCCAGCCATGCTGCCTTGAGACACCATGTTCACTTAGCACCCCTGGAAATGGCAAGAAAATCAACGTCTTGCTTGAGATTCTCCTTGCTTGCTTTTCTTTCCTTTTATTTTTAAGTTAGAAAGTCAGGAAGTCACCCTGAAATCCCTGAAAATGTCAACCAAAGAACTGCCCGTTTCATTTGGCCCCTGTGTGGGTTTTTTTTTTTTTAACTTAATTATTGTATCGATGACATTCCACCTTTCAAATTAAATCCCTTTCCTCATTATCTGGGTTTGCCATTATTACTGTGTGAGTTGAAATGGATTTCATGACAACTCTGAAAAACCGGGGTTGGCTAAATTTAGCTTTAATTAGGCATCATCGTAGCCCCGTGATTATTTCCTCATTTCATTCGGATTCTAACTGGAATGCTGAGCGAGGGTTTGGCATGGCTTTTGTGCAATTTTCACAGAATTATCCCCCACATTTCTTGCGATCATGGTAATTGTTTTGTGCCACAAATGGTTTTTGCAGATAGAGCTTTAATCCCCTTTTATAACCCAGAGTTTATTAGAAATAGTCAAGCGATGTTCCACAGCTGGCAGCTTCCGCGAGGAAAACCCCAAACAGAATATCAGGGTGTTTCTGCCTAATACTGACGTGCCCCCACTGGGAACCGAACACTGGCTATTCCACTCAGGGTGGACCCATCACCTCTTAAGGGAGGGTCGCCACACATGATGTGCCAAGTGGCATGTTTCAGACCTTGGCTGCTCCCTCCCTTGCCTGGAGACAGTCAAGCACCCTGGTTGAGAGGAGATTCTTCACGAAGCCAGAATGCCAAGTTCGAATCTCAGCTTCACTTTTTTTTTTTTAAGTGTATTTATTTCAAGAGGGAGAATGAGAACAAGTGGGGGAGAGGCAGAGAAAGAGGAAGAGAGCATCCCAAGCAGGTTCTGCACTGTCAGTACAGAGCCCAGCGCAGGGCTCGATCTCATAAATGCTGAGATCATGACCTGAGCTGCGACAAGAGTCGGCTTCACCGTCTGAGCCACCCAGGTGCCCCTCAGCTTGACTTTTTAGCAGCTCTTTGACTCAAGGGAATTTCTTCGAGTCTCGGTTGCCTCGTGTGTCAAAGTGAAATGTGGTAGTACTGCTTCATAGTGTCGCTTGAGTACTAAGTGAGTTAACTTACATTATAAACATTGAGGACAGGGTGGGGCACAGGGAATGACACATAACTGCCTATTGCTGCTGCCGCTTCTGTTCCTCCAGGCCTCTTGGAACACGGCATCGTAACAGAGTTATATTAGTTAAGTAGCAAGGCAGGCACAGGCTGGGAGTAAGGGGCAACGTTTCATTCCCTGCAGAGGAAATCACAGGAACTAGTCAGATTTTAGTCTGTAGTGGACATCCATGGATTTTGCCTCGCAGACATGGATACCCTCTCCTGGATTTTCCTCTAGGGAATGTGTGAGTCGGGGTCCAGATGAAACAACACAAAGCGTCCCAGGCATTTCAAATAGAGTGAAGTGTGTTCCAGGGAAGGGTCATGCTCTTGGGGGGAGGGGTGGGAGGCGGCGCAGAAGCATGACGCTGCCCAGTGGTCAGCAACAGCAGGCTGTCTCTAATACACAGGGCTGGGAGACCAAGGGAGGAGGCAGAGTCCAAGCCCATCTGCTGGAAGCTAGAGGAAGGTGAGCCTGACCATCCGGAGGTGAACATGAAGGGAGGGGGCCCAAGGGAGCCACCACCATTGGCTGTGATACCCCTTGAAGCAGAGGAAAAGGGAGAAATATCTAGGCTTCTCATTCTCCCTCCTCTCTCATCTTCTGTCAGTGCTCCAGTTAGCAGAGACTACCCGAGAGCCAGGGGCAAGCCATCAATCAAGCAGAGAGAGTTCCCTGTGCTCAGAGTAGAGACCTGAGAGCAAATTGGCAGACGTCTCGCCCAGGAACGGCCTCGCCTCCCACCACCCACTCATATGGTCCTGGTGCAGCCAATCTGACCTTTGGCTCCAAAGGCGGGCATGTGATCTAGGCCTGGCCAATCAGCATTTTCCCCTCCTCTGGCTAGAGTGCCCTGAGTTGGTCCAATGAGAGTGAACCCTGGAATTTGGGGTCAAGAGGAAGCTGCTTCCTAGAAGATTCCCTGGGCTATGGAATGTAAACATAGACTTGCTAATGGCTACGTTGCTACCGTGGAGAAAAGAATGGTCTAGAGTGAAGTGAGCGTAAAGGAAAGCAGAGCAAGGAGAAGAGAAAGATTACCAGCAACTATTTCTGAATATCTGGATTCAGCCATTGCTGTGCTTGGACCTCTCAGGTGTCTGAGCCGTAATCTCTCTGCTTCCTTTTTTTTTTTTTTTTTTTTGTACATTAGTTTCTGCCACTTTCAGCCAAATGTGTTATAACTAATACACAACAGACCTAAGACAGGCCTGGGGTACCAGGAGATAATGACAATAAAAACTTGTGAACGCTAGGTGCCTGACTGGCTCAGTCAGAAGAGTATGGAACTTTTGATCTCGGGATCATGAGGTCAAGCCTCATGTTGGTTGCAGAGATTACTTAATAAATAATTTTTTTAAGCAAAAAAACAAAAAAAACCGCTTGTGAATAGTGACTGAGAGGGAAGTCTTTCTATCTCTGGGGTCAGTCATGGGGTTGGACATTTTTGTAGAAGTCAGAAACCCAGAGATCCAAAGAAGGCTCTCCATCTGAGTCTGACATTCTACTTCTTTATCTCCAATCTGTGACACTTGTTACTCCTTCAATATTGAGAACTCTTTCTTACTTTCATCCTTAAGAATAATTTTTCTTATGAAGCCTTTTATGTATCACATACTGTGCTAATGAACTTATGTAATGAACTTATGTATATAGAAATATATATTTTATAGGCTCTATATATGAACATGCGTAGGTGTATTTATATGTATATGTTTCCTATTTAATCTTTACCTTTGAGGACAGTAACTTATGAGGTAATAATTGTCATTATTTCTATTTGCATTTTTAAAGTGTGGAAGCTGAGGCAGAGATGGGTTAATAACTTTGCCGAGGACTTGAACGTGGGCTTCAGATCCCAAATCCCACCATTCTAACTATGAAGCCTCCCTCTTCTCTGAGTATACTTATTTATCCATCTGTTGTCAGCTGAGATCTGTGCTTCCGTTAGATTTAGTGTTGTTGCTGTGTATTTCATTAGTCCCCATTCTTCCTCCTCATAGTTGTTAACAGTATTGCCCACCATGATAGGTGTATCTTGCATCTTCCCTGAGCTCTGTGCTACCCTCAATGCCTAGCACACCGTAGCCTCTCAGTGACCATTTCCATAATTAAAGGAATAGTGAGTGTTGAACCACATCTGTTGATTTGAAGAAATCCTGCTTTTCATTCAGGATTAACCTGAAAATTAGGTGAGAAGTGACCATTGTCACATAAGGACCAAGGAATTGGGCTGTTAAGGAACCAAGGACTACTGTAGGGAAGGAATCAGATACAGCCTGATCCAGCTCCAGAGGCTGAGGAAGGGGGGATTCCAGGCCTGATACCCAGATAAGGAGAGACTGTTGGGCAAGGGGAGTCTTGCTATACTCCCGGATCATTCCATGTGTATTTGCCCTGCTTACCCCCATAACAAAGGTTGTCTCTACTCAACTTCTCCAGCAGGCTGTAAGCTTTCAAGAGCAGGAATTCTGTCTGTCAGCTCTATTTCCTGGCCCTCGACCTGGGGCCTGGCACCCTGTGGGCCCTTCCTGGATGCTGCTTGGTTAGTCATTGATGGGCTGTTGAGTCCCAAGTCTACCTTCATCACTGTCTCAGGCTGAAGTGTGATGGACAAGGCTTGTGCTAAATCCTGAGTGGCTGTCTGCTCTGTGCAGCCTGTTCAAAAGGCCAGCGCATTGACATTTCACAAATTCCTCATGCTTCGGTATTATTTCTGGTAATGTTATCTACTGGCAGATACTGCTCTTCATTACTCAAACTATGTGATGATTGGCTTAAATGTTCCCCTGTAGGCACTGTAGAGATATTCATTTGTTTGTTCATGCATTCATCATTCAGCAAATATTTACTGAGCATGTAAATGTATCAAGTCCAAGTGGCTGTTGGTAATGGGGCAAAGGGAAGGATAAAACAAACATAATTCCTACTCTCAAAGAGCTAAGTTGAAGGTACAGTAGCTACTATTTTTAAGGCACCTACTATGTGCCAGGCATGTACTAAATATTGTTTGACTTATTCTTTTTTTAATGTTTGTTTATTTCTGAGAGAGAGTGCAAGTGGGGGAGGGGCAGAGAGAGAGGGGGACAGAGGCTCTTATGTGGGGCTCGAACTCACGAAACACAAGATTATTACCTGAGCTGAAGTCGAAGGCATAGGCGACTGAGCCCCCCAGGTGCCCTTGTTTGATTTACTCTTCACCATCACCGTAAAATGTAGATAACGGATAGAGCAACTAAGGGTCAGTATGCTAAAGCCACTTGTTCAAGATCACATAGCTGGTAAGAAGCAGAATGGGGATTCTCTTCCCCATTTCTGAGAAACCACAGCTTCATTCTTCCCTCTATGCTGTGCTGCCTCCAAAATGAGGATGAGGTAGCAGGTGGCCTGTGACCTTTATTTCATAGTGTCATAGAAGATCAGGGGTGCCACTTTCAGCTCTGGAACTGCTGACCACTTCTGGAACATGGAAGCCATCTATGTGGGTCTCTCTAACACCTATCCCCTAATCTGGACAGAAATGGAAAAGTCAGTGGAATCTTAGGTATCTGTGAACCCCAACATGAAGTCACCAGGTATTTGGAGTCAACTTTCCATTTCTGTAAGATGGCCCATGTGTGGTACACACAGCCTTTGGGGTTTTTCCGTTTGCCTTGCTTGGCCCTAAGCATCTGTGTACCTGGGCTCCATATAGAATGGGTCCTGCGGACAGGCAGAGGTTAGCCCTTTTGGTTTGTTTTAAAGTTAGAAACTAGGGGTGCTTGATTGGCTCAGTCAAGTAAGTGTCCGACTTCGGCTCAAGTCATGATCTCACAGTTTGTGAGTTTGAACCCTGTATCGGACTGGGCTCTCTGCTGTCAGTCAAGAGCCAGCTTTAGACCCTGTGCCTCCCTCTCTCTCTGCCCCTCCCCCAGTCTCTCTCTCTTACACGCACACTCTCTCTCTCTCAAAAATAAATAAACAAAAAATATGTTAATAAACATTAAAATATAATAATAAAGTTAGAAACTATACCTTTTAGGACTTCAAACTATATGTTATCTAAAGTAGCGATTATCCTGGGAGCAAATGCCCTCGTTTACTAGGAGGTCCCCTCTGGTGGGCCCTGCTAGTCAAGGCGAGTGAGCCAATACCTAAGTCTGGGAAGTCACCCAAAGGCAGGCTCTCCTGCCTGTCCATGTTCTGTTGAGTCCTGTAAAGTGAGAACACGACAGAGCTGTGTGAGAGAATTCCTCTCCTCGTAAAGCTAGCTTGAAGCTATCCTATGTCTGAAAAAACTTATCTGAGCTATTTATGTGTTTCCCATAAAGATTGTGAACATTGGTTAAGACAAGTGTCCTTCACACTAGGTTAGAAGAAAAACCGTATTTGGCTTAGAAGAGAGCTACCCTGTGGCTGTTGGTTTCTCCCTTGCTGGAGAATTTGGACCATCCTTCAGTGGCCCAGTTCTGGCCATTGTGTGGGACCATAGTGTGTGTTGGGCAAGGTGGGTGGGGAAGTGTGGTGGGCTTCCCTTCAGATAAGTGAATGTTCCCACCGTTGATCTTTCTGGGAACTTAACAGGCACCCTGAGACCTATATTAGGCTCGAGCATCCTTTTATCCCCTTTCAATGAGAACTTGACTCCTCGGTGGGTGACTTCAGTTGATCTCTGACCTGGGGGGAAGGAGGTCTCCTAGGGAGCAGTTAAAATCCCCGAGAATATTTAGGACTGAGCAGTTCTGGAAGTAACGAATCTTAGAGCAGATGTGAGTTACCTCTGTCAAGTATTTCTGTGATTTCCAAGACTTTAGTAAATTCTCGTTAGAAGAGAAAAAGTAGAAGTTCCAGGTATAAATGCTGGCCTCCTCCAGATTTTACATTCTTCCGTTTATTAGCTATGTGCCTGTCACCTTACATAATGTCTGTAAGACTATGATTCTTTATTTGTAAAGTGGCTAACAGTCATACCTAACCTTTAGTATTAGTGCCTGCTAGCTGAAAATGTGTAGAAGTCGATGAGAATCTCCCTGTTATTTGTTTTGGTCTCCATGACTAATTTCCCAGATACAGGTTGGCTGTAAACTGTTATTTTATGATATTATGACAATTATCATTAGTCATTCAAAGCAACATACTGAGACTTTTTGTAAAAACAAATAACCGAAAGTTTCCCCAGAGAAGTTCCAATTAGATGTTGATAGGATAGGCTATTTTCATTTTCTTTTTTTTCTTTTTTTAGCAAGGATTTTGAAAAGCATTAATGCCTGCTAATGAGATCATCATGACAAAGGTACTATAAAGAAATGCGGTAAAAATGAACCTATAATGGTAACATCACTTTGGTGAAATTTATTATTAGGCATATTAAAAAAGAAAAATGGATAGCAATTTAATTCAATTTATAATACTTTAATGGGATCATTTTCATTAAATGGGAAGGAATGCATATTTTGAAACAAGCTGCTCATATTTGTCTACGCAGGGGAAATTCCATTGCTTCGAGAGCCAGAAAAGGCTGAACAGTATTTCCCCTCGACAAACAAGGCATTGTCCTGGAAATCTGGTCTTTCTTAACCCACCAGGTTTGCGTGTTCAGCTTCTCTGCTAATTGTTTCTACTGGCAGTTTTCAAAGGAATCAACAGGAAGAATTCTGCAAAGTGAAACTGGGCATTTGGTTATAAAATCTGGTGTGAAGGCATCACGGTGTGCTTTTGGGAGAATATCAGAACAGCTCGCAACTTCACGAGCCATTAACGAAGCTTACATTCTCAAAACACAGGCATATTTCTTGACTAAGCACAGTGTTACAGGTGATTTTCTGGCTGCTTGCGATTATGTGCCTATATACTCTTTTGTTCTTTTGGGAAAAAAATGTATTGTGCTTTCTCCATTTCTCCAGTACTTCAGTAATACTGTAAGAAACTTCTAAGACACTTGAAGTCGTATTTTGAAGAAAGAAAATTGTACAAAACTATGTTAATTTAATTTTTTCTTTGCTTTGCTTTTTGGTTTCTATTAAATTCAATTTATTTTTTAAATGTTTTATTTATTTCTGAGAGAGAGAGAGACAGCGTGAGCAGAGGAGGTTCAGAGAGAGGAGATACAGAACCTGAAACAGGCTCCAGGCTCTGAGCTTACTGTCAGCACAGAGCTTGACGCGGGGCTCAAACCCACGAACCGTGAGATCATGACCTGAGCTGAAGTCGGATGCTTAACAGACTAAGCCATCCAGGCTCCCCGTATTCAATTTATTTAAACTAAAAAATAACATGAAAACAGTTCACCCATTTCTCCCATCCTCCCCACCCACACCTCTGGTAATTGCCGAGCTGTTCTCTGTATCTGTGAGCTTAGTTATATATATATATATAGTTTATGTATAAATTTAGATTCCATGTAAAAAAGAGGCCATCTAGTATTTGCTTTCTTTGTCTGCCTTACTTCACTTGGCATAATGCCCTTGAGATCTTTCCATGTTGTCACAAATGGCAAGATTTCATTCTTTTTATTGGCTGAGTAACATTCCATTGTACAAATATATACCACATCTTCTTTACCCATTCACCCTTTGCTGGATACTTATGTCATTTCCATATCTTGACTACTATAAATAATGCCTCAATGAATATATATCTTTCTGAATTAACGTTTTCATTTTCTTCGGGTAACTACCCGGAAGTGGAATTGCTGGACCATATGATCGTTCTCTTTTTAATTTTTTCAGGAACCTCCATACTGTTTTCCACAGTGGCTGCCCCAATTTAAATTCCCACCAGCAGTGCACAAGTTCTTCCCTGTTCTCACATCCTCATCAACACTTGTTATTCTGTGTCTTTTTGATGATGGCCACATGAACCGGTGTGAGTTGATAGCTCATTATGGTTTTGATTTGCATGCCTCTGGTGATGAGTGATATTGAGTGTCTTTTGTACCTGTTGACCATCTGTCTGTCTTCTTTGAGAAAATGTCTATTGAGATCTGCCCAATTTTTAATCCCTTTTTTTTTGCTACTCAGTTGTATGAGTTTTTAAATATATTTTGGATATTAGCACCTTATCAGATATATGACTTGCAAATATTTTCTCTCAACAGTAGGTTGCCTTTTCGTTTTGTTGATGATTTTGTTTCCTGTGCAGAAGCTTTTTAGTTTGACATAGTCCCCTTGTTTAGTTTTGTGGTTGTTGTCTTCGCTTTGGTGTCAGCTTCAAAAAAATTATCATCAAGACCTCTGGCGAGGAGTATATAGCCTAGGAATTTTATGGTTTCACATCTTATGTTCAGAATGTCTTTTATCCACTTTGTGTTAATTTTTGTAGATGGTGTAAGATAGTGGTCCAGTTTCCTTCTTTTGCATGTGGCTGTCCTATTTTCCCAGCACCATTGACTGACCATGTGTGCATGGATCTATTTCTGGGCTCCATATTTATTTCAGTTATCTCTAAGTCTGTTTTTGTGCCAATATCCTACTGTTTTAATTACCGTAGTTTTGTAATACTGTTTGAAATCAGGGAGCAGGATGCCTCCAGCTTCATCCTTCTTTCTCGAAAGTGCTTTGGCTATTCTGGATCTTTTGTATTTCCAGACACATTTGAGAATTTTTTGTTCTGTGAAAAATGCCATTGGAATTTTAATAGAAATTGTACTGAATCTGTGTATTACTTTAGGTAGTATGGACAGTTTAGCAGTTTACTTCTTCCATTTCATGGTCATGCAATATCTTCCCATTTATTTGTATCTTCTTCAATTTCTTTCATTAATGTCTTGTAGTTTTCAATATGTAAGTATTTTCCTCCTTAGTTAAATTTATTCCTAGGTTTTTGGATGTGAGGCCTGAACCGTAAAAATCCTGGAAGAGAACACATGCACTAAATCTCTTTGACATCAGCTGTAGCCATTTCTTTCTAGATATGTCTCCTGGGGCAAGACAAACAGAAAAAAAATCTGTCTGTGTGTCTGTCTGTCTGTCTGTCTCTCTCTCTCCCCTCCAATCCCTCCATTTGTGCTCCCTTTCTTTCAAAATACATATACTAAAAAAAAAAAAAATAGGGAACCCTCTTGCCCTTTGATGGGAATGCAAACTGGTGCAGCCACTCTGGAAAACAGTATGTAGTCTCCTCAAAAAGTTGAAGATATAGAATTACCCCACAGTCTAGCAATTGTACTATTAAGTATTTACCCAAAGAATACAAAAATACTCATTTGAAGGGATACATACACCCTGATGTTTATAGCAGTATTATCTACATTCGATATAATACACACACACACACACACACACACACACACACACACACTGAATATTACTCAATGGTAAAAATGAATGAAATCTCACCATTTGCAATGACATGGATAGAGCTAGAAAATATTATGCTAAGTAAAATAAGTCAGCCACAGAAAGACAAAAACGATATTATTACATTCATATGTGGAATTTAAGAAACAAAACAAATGCACAAAGGGGGAAAAAAGAGAGGGAGAGAGGCAAACCAAGAGACAGACTCAACTATAGAGAACAAACTGATGGTTACCAGTGGAGAGGTGGGTGGGGGGATGGGTGAAATAGGTAATGGGGATTAAGGAGTGCCCTGGTCGTGGTGAGCACCCGGTGCTGAATCATTGCATTGTGCACCTAAAACTAATATTTACACTGTATGTTAACTAACTGGAATTGAAATAAAACCCTAAAATTTTTATTCCTAGGTATTTTATATTTTTGATGTAATTGCCAATGGGATTGTTCTCTTAATCTCTCCTTCTGCTAGTTTATTAGTAGTCTATAGAAACACACACACACAAAAAAAATGTGTATTACAATTCAAAATCTATGGGATGTGGCAAAGGCAGTCCCAAGAGGAAAGTACATTGCTCTCCAGGCCTATTTCAAGAGATTAGAAAAAGCGCAAGTCCAAAATCTAACAGCTCACCTAAAGGAACTAGAGGCAGAGCAACAAGAACGCCCTAAACCCAGTAGAAGAAGAGAAATAGTAAAAATTAGAGCAGAAATAAACAACATAGAGACCAAAGAAACAATTGAACAGATCAATGAAACCAAGAGTTGGTTTTTTGAAAAAGTAAACAAAATTGACAAACCTCTAGCCAGACTT